>NC_068441.1:53870088-54055088 GCF_023373465.1 Oncorhynchus keta
GTCACTGACCCAGAGACAGGCTTATGTTACAGTCACACAGTCACTGACCCAGAGACAGGCTTATGTTACATTCACACAGTCACTGACCCAGAGACAGGCTTATGTTACAGTCACTGACCCAGAGACAGGCTTATGTTATTACACACAGTCACTGACCCAGAGACAGGCTTATGTTATTACACACAGTCACTGACCCAGAGACAGGCTTATGTTATTACACACAGTCACTGACCCAGAGACAGACGTATGTTATTACACACAGTCACTGACCCAGAGACAGGCTTATGTTATTACACACAGTCACTGACCCAGAGACAGGCTTATGTTATTACACAAAGTCACTGACCCAGAGACAGGCTTATGTTATTACACACAGTCACTGACCCAGAGACAGGCTTATGTTATTACACACAGTCACTGACCCAGAGACAGGCTTATGTTATTACACACAGTCACTGACCCAGAGACAGACTTATGTTATTACACACAGTCACTGACCCAGAGACAGGCTTATGTTATTACACACAGTCACTGACCCAGAGACAGGCTTATGTTATTACACACAGTCACTGACCCAGAGACAGGCTTATGTTATTACACAGTCACTGACCCAGAGACAGGCTTATGTTACAGTCACTGACCCAGAGACAGGCTTATGTTACAGTCACTGACCCAGAGACAGGCTTATGTTACAGTCACTGACCCAGAGACAGGCTTATGTTACAGTCACACAGTCACTGACCCAGAGACAGGCTTATGTTACAGTCACACAGTCACTGACCCAGAGACAGGCTTACGTTATTACACAGTCACTGACCCAGAGACAGGCTTATGTTACAGTCACAGTCACTGACCCAGAGACAGGCTTATGTTACAGTCACACAAGCTGAGAGACAGGCAGGCAGAGAGAGCGAGAGAGAGACAGGCAGGCAGAAAGAGAGAGAGCAAGAGAGAGACAGGCAGAGAGACAGACAGACAGACAGACAGACAGGCAGGCAGAAAGAGAGAGAGAAACAAGCTGAGAGAGAGAGAGAGAGAGAGAGAGAGAGAGAGAGAGAGAGAGAGAGAGAGAGAGAGAGAGACAAGCTGACAAACAAACAGGCAGGCAGAGAGAGAGAGAGAGAGAGAGAGAGAGAGAGAGAGAGAGAGAGAGAGAGAGAGGCAGGCAGAGAGACAGGCTGAGAGACAGGCAGGCAGGCAGGCAGAGAGAGAGAGAGACAGGCTTTGAGGATACAGTCACACTCTCTAATGATTTGGGTCACCGCCCAACTAGGACACTACTCCTCCAGCCTTCTTTCCAATAATACCATCCCTCTCTCTCTTTCTCTCTCTCTTCATCTAGTCTCTCTCTCTTCATCTAGTCTCTCCCTCTCTCTTTCTCTTCGTCTTTCTCTCTCTCTCTCTCTCTCTCTCTCTCTCTCTCTCTTTCTCTTTCTCTCTTTCTCTCTCTCTCTCTCTCTCTCTCTCTCTCTCTCTCTCTCTCTCTTTCTCTCTCTCTCTCTCTCTACCCCCCTCTCTCTCTCTCTTCGTCTTTCTCTCACGGAGTGCATGCAGGCTGCATGGGATTATTTCACCAAATTATTCTGTGAATGTCATTTAGCTAGCAGGGAACATGCCTCAGCCATTATTCCCTGGTCCTTTCTCCCTCAGCCATTATTCCGTGGTCCTTTCTCCCTCAGCCCTTATTCCCTGGTCCTTTCTCCCTCAGCCATTATTCCCTGGTCCTTTCTCCCTCAGCCCTTATTCCCTGGTCCTTTCTCCCTCAGCCATTATTCCCTGGTCCTTTCTCCCTCAGCCATTATTCCCTGGTCCTTTCTCCCTCAGCCATTATTCCCTGGTCCTTTCTCCCTCAGCCATTATTCCCTGGTCCTTTCTCCCTCAGCCATTATTCCCTGGTCCTTTCTCCCTCAGCCATTATTCCCTGGTCCTTTCTCCCTCAGCCATTATTCCCTGGTCCTTTCCTTTCTCCTCAGCCATTATTCCCTGGTCCTTTCTCCCTCAGCCATTATTCCCTGGTCCTTTCTCCCTCAGCCATTATTCCCTGGTCCTTTCTCCCTCAGCCATTATTCCCTGGTCCTTTCTCCCTCAGCCATTATTCCGTGGTCCTTTCTCCCTCAGCCATTATTCCCTGGTCCTTTCTCCCTCAGCCATTATTCCGTGGTCCTTTCTCCCTCAGCCATTATTCCGTGGTCCTTTCTCCCTCAGCCATTATTCCCTGGTCCTTTCTCCCTCAGTGTCTTTGTGCGAGTAGCATTGAACGACAGAACCATGTTTTCAGATGGCTGATCTAATTATATGTTTAACCCCCTACACCACTTAACGTCCTGTGTACCAAATAGAATCAAATGCTTTTTGGAAGTCGATAAAGCAAGCGTACATTTTGGTGGACATGTTTATCTATCAGGGTGTGTAGGGTGTAAGTATGATCAGTCATGCTGTGTTTTGGTATAAATCCAATTTGGTCGACCATGGCGTTCTGAGTGGAACCTGTCCAGTTAAACCGCTGTATGGTCTTGGCCACCGTGCTGCAGCTCAGTTTCAGGGTCTTGGCAATCTTCTTATAGCCCAGGCCATCATTATGTAGAGCAACAATCATTTTTTTCAGATCCTCAGAGAGTTCTTTGCCATGAGGTGCCATGTTGAACGTCCAGTGACCAGTCAGTATGAGGGAGTGTGAGAGCAATGACACCAAATTTAACACACCTGCTCCCCATTCACACCTGAGACCTTGTAACCCTAACGAGTCACATGACACCGGAGAGGGAAAATGGCTAATTGGGCCCAATTTGGACATTTTCACTTAGGGGTGTACTCTCTTTTGTTGCCAGCGGTTTAGACATTAATGTCTGTGTGTTGAGTTATTTTGAGGGGACAGCAAATTTACACTGTTATACAAACTGTACACTCACTACTTTACATTATAGCAAAGTGTCATTTCTTCAGTGTTGTCACATAAAAAGATATACTCAAATATTTACAAAAATGTGAGGGGTGTACTCACTTTTGTAATATACTGTATATATATACACTACCATTCAAAAGTTTGGGGTCACTTAAAAATGTCCTTGTTTTTGAAAGAAAATCAATTTTTTGTCCATTAAAATATCATCAAATTGATCAGAAATACAGTATAGACATTGTTAATGTTGTAAATGACTATTGTAGCTAGAAACGGCAGATTTTTAATGGAATATCTACATAGGACCATTATCAGCAACCATCACTCCTGTGTTCCAATGGCACGTTGTGTTAGCTAATCCAAGTTTATCATTTTAAAGGGCTAATTGATCATTATAAAATCTGTTTTGCAATTATGTTAGTACAGCTGAAAACTGTTGTCCTCATTAAAGAAGCAATAAAACTGGCCTTCTTTAGACTAGTTGAGTATCTGGAGCATCAGCATTTGTGGGTTCGATTACAGGCTCAAAATGTCCAGAAACAAAGACCTTTCTTCTGAAACTCGTCAGTCTATTTTATTCTATTCAGTCTATTCTTGTTCTGAGAAATTAAGGCTATTATTCCATGTGAGAAATTGCCAATAAAATGAAGAACTCGTACAACGTTGTGTACTACTCTCTTCACAGAACAGCACAAACCGGCTCTAACCAGAATAGAAAGAGAAGTGGGAGGCCCCGGTGCACAACTGAGCAAGAGGACAAGTACATTAGTGTCTAGTTTGAGAAACAGACGCCCCCTCAAGTCCTCAACTGGCAGCTTCATTAAATAGTACCCGCAAAACACTAGTCTCAACGTCAACAGTGAAGAGGCGACTTGCCAATAAAAAAAAAACGATTAAGATTGGCAAAAGAACACAGATACTGGACAGAGGAACTCTACCTAAAAGGCCAGCATCCCGGAGTCGCCTCTTCACTGTTGTAGACTGGGCCCGGTCCAGCCTGGCTAAGCCGATGGAAGTGACGATGCTCTGGTGGTGGGCGGGGCCAGTGGGGTGCGCTGGGTCTGGTGGGGTTTTGATGGGGCCTGGCGCCTCTTGGTGGTGCAGTGGTCTGGTAGGGGTCTCTGGGTGGTCCTCTGTCCAGTGCGGAATGGGGCGTTTGTCTACCAAGTGCCACGTCCTTTAGAGACTTGGCAAACATCCCTACTCAAAGAAATTAAAGCTACACTCTGGGATTTGAAAAACAACAATAACAAACAAAACTGCACCAGGTTGACGGAGAAGGCTTCCAGATCCCAGACTGTACCTTTTAAAGTACCCACAGTGGTACTCTCTTCAGATATATCTTCTTATTATGTAGTTTCAGGTCAACATTATGAATAAATTGTACATATGAACACACTGATTACTTAAGATGGCGCCGGAGAACAAGGCTGACATTTTATGTATTCCTAAACAATTTAGTTTGTTTCTTAGTAACATTAAAAAAAATATATATAACATGTATATAAATATGTATATTATTTTATACATAATGTTGCTGCTATAAACACCTAGGTGTCTGGTTAGACTGTAAACTCTCCTTCCAGACTCACATTAAGCATCTACAATCCCAAATTAAATATAGAATTAGCTTCCTATTTCGCAACAAAGCATCCTTCACTCATGCTGCCAAACATACCCTCGTAAAACTGACTATCCTACCGATTCTTGACTTCGGCGATGTCGTTTACAAAATATCCTCCAATGCTACTCAGCAAATTGGATGTAGTCTATCACAGTGCCATCCCTTTTGTCACCAAAGCCCCATATACTACCCACCACTGCGACCTGTACGCTCTCGTTGGCTGGCCCTCACTTCATATTCATCGCCAACCCCACTGGCTCCAGGTCATCTATAAGTATTTGCTAGGTAAAGCCCCGCCTTATCTCAGCTCACTGGTCACCATAGCAGCACCATCTGTCGCACGCACTCCAGCAGGTATGTTGCACTGGTCAATCCCAAAACCAAATCCTCCTTTGTCCTTCTTTCCTTCCAGTTCTCTGCTGCCAATGACTGGTACGAATTACAAAAATAAATTAAGCTGAAGTCTTATATCTCCCTCACTATCTTTAAGCATCAGCTGTCAGAGCAGTTACAGATCACTGCACCTGTACATAGCCCATCTGTAAACAGCCCATCCAACTACCTCATCCCCATATTGTTATTTATTTTATTGCTCCTTTACACCCCAGTATCTCTACTTGCACATTTATCTTCTGCACATCTATCACTCCAGTGTTATTTGCTAAATTGTAATTATTTCGCCACTATGACCTATTTATTGCCTTAGCTCCCTACATTTGCACACACTTTATAGAGGACTTTCCTATTGTGTTAGTGACTGTATGTTTGTTTATCCAATGTGTAACTTTGTGTTGTTGTTTGTGTCGCACTGCTTTGCTCTATCTTGGCCAGGTTGCAGTTGTAAATGACTGGCCTACATGGTTAAATAAAGTTGAAATAAAAATATATACAATAAAACAATGTTTAACAGACGTTTAATCAGCTGCGACCACAAGGGCACGAAAGCCACAGCACAGGTACTCAGGTACAGGTACTCAGGTACTCAGGTACAGGTACTCAGGTACTCAGGTACAGGTACTCAGGTACAGGTACTCAGGTACTCGGGTACTCAGGTACAGGTACTCAGGTACTCAGGTACAGGTACTCAGGTACAGGTACTCAGGTACAGGTACTCAGGTACAGGTACTCAGGTACTCAGGTACAGGTACTCAGGTACTCAGGTACAGGTACTCAGGTACAGGTACTCAGGTACTCAGGTACAGGTACTCAGGTACTCAGGTACTCAGGTACTCAGGTACTCAGGTACTCAGGTACTCAGGTACAGGTACTCAGGTACTCAGGTACAGGTACTCAGGTACAGGTACTCAGGTACTCAGGTACAGGTACTCAGGTACTCAGGTACAGGTACTCAGGTACTCAGGTACAGGTACTCAGGTACTCAGGTACAGGTACTCAGGTACAGGTACTCAGGTACTCAGGTACTCAGGTACTCAGGTACTCAGGTACAGGTACTCAGGTACTCAGGTACAGGTACTCAGGTACTCAGGTACAGGTACTCAGGTACTCAGGTACAGGTACTCAGGTACAGGTACTCAGGTACTCAGGTACTCAGGTACTCAGGTACAGGTACTCAGGTACTCAGGTACTCAGGTACAGGTACTCAGGTACAGGTACTCAGGTACAGGTACTCAGATACTCAGGTACTCAGGTACAGGTACTCAGGTACAGGTACTCAGGTACAGGTACTCAGGTACTCAGGTAAAGGTACTCAGGTACAGGTACTCAGGTACTCAGGTACAGGTACTCAGGTACTCAGGTACAGGTACTCAGGTACAGGTACTCAGGTACTCAGGTACAGGTACACAGGTACTCAGGTACTCAGGTACAGGTACTCACAAGCACCAAACGGACATTGTTACAATAATCGACAGCCCCAATGGAAATCAAAGGGCACACTTATACAAGTACTAATGAGTGGGAACAGGGAACAGGTGTGACGTAATGAACATTCCGGAAGGATCCGTGACTTGAATGTTACAATGAAACTTAACAAGTTCGGGAACATCCTCTCTCTTTCTCATCAGGCCTATGAGTCCCTTCTCCTTCTCCTTCCATGTTTGGGGCGCCGTCAGAGCACACAGAACATGCTCTCTCTTTCTCATCAGGCCTGTGAGTCCCTTCTCCTTCCCTCGCATGTTTGGGGCACCGTCAGAGCACACAGAACATCCTCTCTCTTTCTCATCAGGCCTGTGAGTCCCTTCTCCTTCCATGTTTGGGGTGCCGTCAGAGCGGTAAACATAAAAGGAGGTAAACATAAAAGTTCCTCTCTGAACGACTCGTTTCGTGAGAAGCGGACCCAAACACATAATTGGGCAATGTCCCTTACATCAGTGCTTTAGTCTGAGAGTTGCAGTCCCTTAATGTGCTTTAACATAGCGTCCTTGTTTGTGAAATCAGCATACAATATTTCGGGCTGAGGCCAACAAAAAAACAACATTATTTAACAATCTCAGCGTCTATGAAAAGCCTTTTTGCAATCTAATATGTTGCCTCTGTCGCTATTCTCCTTGCACAATGCTAGATCTGTCCATTATTTGTTGTTGTCCTTTTGAGTTGCGCTTTTTAGTTGTTTCTGAGGTTGATTTGTGGCGGATTTGTTTTGTCAAAGTGGGCCTGACTGGACATGTCTAAATGTGCTTGTTTACAACAATTGTCCGTCTGTCTTGAAAATAAGACACAGTGAACTAGTCCCATCATGCAATAAAAAAAAATACTTTGTCCATTTGTCTTGGAACTTTCTGTGTTCTTCTTGAATCGACCGTAGCCTTCTCTTAGCCACCGGAGCTACGTTAGCCACGTTAGCTACATTAGCCACGTTAGCCACGTTAGATACGTTAGCCACGTTGGATATGTTATCCACGTTAGCTATGTTAGCCACGTTAGCTACGGTAGCCACGTTAGCCACGTTAGATATGTTATCCACGTTAGCTACGTTAGCCACGTTAGCTACGGTAGCCACGTTAGCTACGTTAGCCATGTTAGCTAGCTGCATTTTCTCGCTGCCATTTTCCTGGTTCTCCGGTGGTTGTTCGTTCATAGTTGTCACGTTGTTCTCCAGCTCTTCCCCCTCATTTTCATTGTCAATATATTTACATTTCTCTTTTTTTGTTTTACAATAAATTGATCCACGTCGACCAGACTGCAAAATTAGCTAGTAGCAAACTTATATGTGTCGGTCACTGTAGCTGAGTAGTAATTCGACCAAACGTTTAAATTCGTCCTTTCTGTTCAACAGCTGCACTATACTGCCACCTATCTGCCATCCAGGGAACAATCGATATATTCAATGAAGTCATTTAGGCCTGCATTAATAAACACATTGAATTGAAATTGTATCATTGTTATGTATTATGAATTGTAAAATGGGAAAATCACTGCAAGCAAATGAAGGGCTCCCGGGCTGCGAAATGATTATCACTGGTATAGAGTGAGGAATTATAGGCTGTATATGATTAGGGTAATGATTTTACTCCTTCAGACACACACACACACACACACACACACACACACACACACACACACACACACACACACACACACACACACACACACACACACACACACACACACACACACACACACACACACACACACACACACACACACACACACACACACACACACACACACACACACACACACACACACACACACACACACACACACACACACACACACACACACACACACACACACACACACACACACACTTTAGCTCACATGTGAAATTAGATTAATATCATGGAGATTTTGTCCTGGAGGGGCTCTAGACTTTATAGACTGTGATGTGATGTGATTGCTACTTATCACCTTTAGGCTCTTACAGAGGACAAGTCCATTACTTGCACACTCTTAGAAAACAAGGTGCCATTTAGAAAATAAAAGGGTTCTTCGGCTGTCCCCATAAGAGAACCCTTTGAAAAACCTTTTTCGGTTTTAGGTAGAACCCTTTTGGTTCCAGGTAGAAACCTATTGGGTTCCATGTGGAACACTTTCCCCAGAGGGTTCTACATGGAACCCAAAAGGGTTCTACCTGGAACCAAAAAGGGTTCTACCTGGAACCCAAAAGGGTTCTACCTGGAACCCAAAAGGGTTCTACCTGGAACCCAAAAGGGTTATCCTATGGGGACTATTTTCTAAGAGTGTACAGTAAACCAACAAAGGCATACAGTAGAGTATAGTCTAAGACCTGTTTCTGCTCTGTCCAGTCTCCATTAATGTAGCCTGGTCTAGACCCGTTTCTGCTCTGTCCAGTCTCCATTAATGTAGCCTGGTCTAGACCCGTTTCTGCTCTGTCCAGTCTCCATTAATGTAGCCTGGTCGAGACCTGTTTCTGCTCTGTCCAGTCTCCATTAATGTAGCCTGGTCTAGACCTGTTTCTGCTCTGTCCAGTCTCCATTAATGTAGCCTGGTCTAGACCCGTTTCTGCTCTGTCCAGTCTCCATTAATGTTGCCTGGTCTAGACCTGTTTCTGCTCTGTCCAGTCTCCATTAATGTAGCCTGGTCGAGACCTGTTTCTGCTCTGTCCAGTCTCCATTAATGTAGCCTGGTCTAGACCCGTTTCTGCTCTGTCCAGTCTCCATTAATGTAGCCTGGTCTAGACCCGTTTCTGCTCTGTCCAGTCTCCATTAATGTAGCCTGGTCTAGACCTGTTTCTGCTCTATCCAGTCTCCATTAATGTAGCCTGGCCTAGACCTGTTTCTGCTCTGTCCAGTCTCCATTAATGTAGCCTGGTCTAGACCCGTTTCTGCTCTGTCCAGTCTCCATTAATGTAGCCTGGTCTAGACCCGTTTCTGCTCTGTCCAGTCTCCATTAATGTAGCCTGGTCTAGACCTGTTTCTGCTCTATCCAGTCTTCATTAATGTAGCCTGGTCTAGACCTGTTTCTGCTCTGTCCAGTCTCCATTAATGTAGCCTGGTCTAGACCTGTTTCTGCTCTGTAGGGTCTCCATTAATGTAGCCTGGTCTAGACCTGTTTCTGCTCTGTCCAGTCTCCATTAATGTAGCCTGGTCTAGACCTGTTTCTGCTCTGTCCAGTCTCCATTAATGTAGCCTGGTCTAGACCTGTTTCTGCTCTGTCCAGTCTCCATTAATGTAGCCTGGTCTAGACCTGTTTCTGCTCTGTCCAGTCTCCATTAATGTAGCCTGGTCTAGACCTGTTTCTGCTCTGTCATTGTCAAGCCAAGCATATTGTTCGCGACAATTCCATAAGGAGTTGCCAAGAGAGCAGAATCAGACTGCCAATGCTGTCCTTGTTAAGCTTAACGTTTGGTCTGTGACTCACGCAGTCTATTGTATGTACAGTAACTTCATGGTTGAAGGAGTGTTTCTTCTTATTACGGCAATGAAGATGACTTACACAATGCACTGCACAAAGCTACTTATATCATACCTTCCTACTACTGCAATGAAGAGCACTTACACAATGCACTGCACATAGCTACTTATATCATACCTTCCTATTACTGCAATGTACTGAACCTACTGACAATGTATTGCAATATAGAGAATAATGTCTATTCTGGACCTACTAATATAATGTCTCTTATTCTGGCCTTACTGTATAATATCTCTTATTCTGGCACTACTGTATAATATCTCTTATTCTGACCCTAATAATATACTGTCTCTTATTCTGGCCCTACTGCATCTACTAATATAATATCTCTTATTCTGGCCCTACTGTATAATATCTCTTATTCTGGCCCTACTGTATAATATCTCTTATTCTGGCCCTACTGTATAATATCTCTTATTCTGGCCCTACTATATAATATCTCTTATTCTGGCCCTACTGTATAATATCTCTTATTCTGGCCCTACTGTATAATATCTCTTATTCTGGCCCTACTATATAATATCTCTTATTCTGGCCCTACTGTATAATATCTCTTATTCTGGCCCTACTGTATAATATCTCTTATTCTGGCCCTACTATATAATATCTCTTATTCTGGCCCTACTGTATAATATCTCTTATTCTGGCCCTACTGTATAATATCTCTTATTCTGGCCATACTGTATAATATCTCTTATTAGGCCATACTGTATAATATCTCTTATTCTGGCCCTACTGTATAATATCTCTTATTCTGGCCCTACTATATAATGTCTCTTATTCTGGCCCTACTATATAATGTCTCTTATTCTGGCCCTACTGTATAATATCTCTTATTCTGGCCCTACTGTATAATATCTCTTATTCTGGCCCTACTGTATAATGTCTCTTATTCTGTATCTACTAATATAATATCTCTTATTCTGGCCCTACTAATATAATATCTCTTATTCTGGCCCTACTATATAATGTCTCTTATTCTGGCCCTACTGTATAATATCTCTTATTCTGGCCCTACTGTATAATATCTCTTATTCTGGCCCTACTATATAATATCTCTTATTCTGGCCCTACTGTATAATATCTCTTATTCTGGCCCTACTATATAATATCTCTTATTCTGGCCCTACTGTATAATATCTCTTATTCTGGCCCTACTGTATAATATCTCTTATTCTGGCCCTACTATATAATATCTCTTATTCTGGCCCTACTGTATAATGTCTCTTATTCTGGCCCTACTGTATAATATCTCTTATTCTGGCCCTACTGTATGTCTCTTATTCTGGCCTTACTGTATAATATCTCTTATTCTGGCCCTACTAATATAATATCTCTTATTCTGGCCCTACTAATATAATATCTCTTATTCTGGCCTTACTGTATAATATCTCTTATTCTGGCCCTACTGTATAATGTCTCTTATTCTGTATCTACTAATATAATATCTCTTATTCTGGCCCTACTAATATAATATCTCTTATTCTGGCCTTACTGTATAATATCTCTTATTCTGGCCCTACTGTATAATGTCTCTTATTCTGTATCTACTAATATAATATCTCTTATTCTGGCCCTACTGTATAATGTCTCTTATTCTGTATCTACTAATATAATATCTCTTATTCTGGCCCTACTGTATAATATCTCTTATTCTGGCCCTACTGTATAATGTCTCTTATTCTGGCCCTACTGTATAATATCTCTTATTCTGGCCCTACTAATATAATATCTCTTATTCTGGCCATACTGTATAATATCTCTTATTATGGCCCTACTAATATAATATCTCTTATTATGGCCCTACTGTATAATATCTCTTATTATGGCCCTACTGTATAATATCTCTTATTATGGCCCTACTATATAATGTCTCTTATTCTGGCCCTACTGTATAATGTCTCTTATTCTGGCCCTACTGTATAATATCTCTTATTATGGCCCTACTGTATAATATCTCTTATTCTGGCCCTACTGTATAATGTCTCTTATTCTGGCCATACTGTATAATATCTCTTATTCTGGCCCTACTGTATAATGTCTCTTATTCTGGCCCTACTGTATAATGTCTCTTATTATGGCCCTACTGTATAATATCTCTTATTCTGGCCCCACTGTATAATGTCTCTTATTCTGTATCTACTAATATAATATCTCTTATTCTGGCCCTACTATATAATGTCTCTTATTCTGGCCATACTGTATAATATCTCTTATTATGGCCCTACTGTATAATGTCTCTTATTCTGGCCCCACTGTATAATGTCTCTTATTCTGTATCTACTAATATAATATCTCTTATTCTGGCCCTACTATATAATGTCTCTTATTCTGGCCCTACTGTATAATGTCTCTTATTCTGTATCTACTAATATAATATCTCTTATTCTGGCCCTACTATATAATGTCTCTTATTCTGGCCTTACTGTATAATATCTCTTATTCTGGCCCTACTGTATAATGTCTCTTATTCTGTATCTACTAATATAATATCTCTTATTCTGGCCCTACTAATATAATATCTCTTATTCTGGCCCTACTATATAATGTCTCTTATTCTGGCCCTACTGTATAATATATCTTAATCTGGCCCTACTATATAATATTTCTTATTCTGGCCCTACTATATAACGTCTCTTATTCTGGCCCTACTGTATAATATCTCTTATTCTGGCCTTACTGTATAATATCTCTTATTCTGGCCCTACTGTATAATGTCTCTTATTCTGGCCCCACTGTATAATGTCTCTTATTCTGGCACTACTGTATCTACTATATATAATGTCTCTTATTCTGGCCCTACTATATAATGTATCTTATTCTGGCCCTACTGTATAATGTCTCTTATTCTGGCCCTACTGTATCTACTATATATAATGTCTCTTATTCTGGCCCTACTATATATAAGTCTCTTATTCTGGCCCTACTGTATAATGTCTCTTATTCTGGCCCTACTATATATAATGTCTCTTATTCTGGCCCTACTGTATCTACTATATATAATATCTATTATTCTGGCCCTACTGTATCTACTATATATAATGTCTCTTATTCTGGCCCTACTGTATAATATCTCTTATTCTGGCCTTACTGTATAATATCTGTTATTCTGGCCCTACTGTATAATGTCTCTTATTCTGGCCCTACTATATATAATGTCTCTTATTCTGGCCCTACTGTATAATGTCTCTTATTCTGGCCCAACTGTATAATGTCTCTTATTCTGGCCCTACTGTATAATGTCTCTTATTCTGGCCCTACTGTATAATGTCTCTTATTCTGGCCCTACCATATAATGTCTCTTATTCTGGCCCTACTGTATCTACTATATAATATCTATTATTCTGGCCCTACTGTATCTACTATTTAATATCTATTATTCTGGCCATACTGTATCTACTATTTAATATCTATTATTCTGGCCATACTGTATCTACTATATAATATCTATTATTCTGGCCCTACTGTATCTACTATTTAATATCTATTATTCTGGCCCTACAGTATCTATCTCTTATTTAATATATATTATTCTGGCCATACTGTATCTAATCTATATAATGTCTCTTATTCTGGCCCTACTGTATCTACTATATAATATCTATTATTCTGGCCCTACTGTATCTACTATTTAATATATATTATTCTCTTATTCTGTATCTACTATATAATATCTATTATTCTGGCCCTACTGTATCTACTATTTAATATCTATTATTCTGGCCATACTGTATCTACTATTTAATATCTATTATTCTGGCCATACTGTATCTACTATTTAATATCTATTATTCTGGCCCTACTGTATCTACTATTTAATATCTATTATTCTGGCCCTACTGTATCTACTATTTAATATCTATTATTCTGGCCATACTGTATCTACTATATATGTCTCTTATTCTGGCCCTACTGTATCTACTATATATAATGTCTCTTATTCTGGCCGTACTGTATCTACTATATATAATGTCTCTTATTCTGGCCCTACTGTATCTACTATTTAATATCTATTATTCTGGCCATACTGTATCTACTATTTAATATCTATTATTCTGGCCCTACTGTATCTACTATTTAATATCTCTTATTCTGGCCCTACTGTATCTACTATATATAATGTCTCTTATTCTGGCCCTACTGTATCTACTATATATAATGTCTCTTATTCTGGCCCTACTGTATCTACTATTTAATATCTATTATTCTGGCCATACTGTATCTACTATATATAATGTCTCTTATTCTGGCCCTACTGTATCTACTATATATAATGTCTCTTATTCTGGCCCTACTGTATCTACTATTTAATATCTCTTATTCTGGCCCTACTGTATCTACTATTTAATATCTATTATTCTGGCCCTACTGTATCTACTATTTAATATCTATTATTCTGGCCCTACTGTATCTACTATTTAATATCTATTATTCTGGCCCTACTGTATCTACTATTTAATATCTATTATTCTGGCCATACTGTATCTACTATATATGTCTCTTATTCTGGCCCTACTGTATCTACTATATATAATGTCTCTTATTCTGGCCCTACTGTATCTACTATATATAATGTCTCTTATTCTGGCCCTACTGTATATAATGTCTCTTATTCTGGCCCTACTGTATATAATATCTATTATTCTGGCCCTACTGTATCTACTATATATAATGTCTCTTATTCTGGCCCTACTGTATATAATATCTATTATTCTGGCCCTACTGTATCTACTATATATAATGTCTATTATTATGGCCCTACTGTATATAATGTCTCTTATTCTGGCCCTACTGTATATAATATCTATTATTCTGGCCCTACTGTATCTACTATATATAATATCTATTATTCTGGCCCTACTGTATCTACTATATACAATGTCTCTTATTCTGGCCCTACTGTATAATATCTATTATTCTGGCCCTACTGTATCTACTATATATAATATCTATTATTCTGGCCCTACTGTATCTACTATATATAATGTATCTTATTCTGGCCCTACTGTATAATATCTATTATTCTGGCCCTACTGTATCTACTATATATAATATCTCTTATTCTGGCCCTACTGTATCTACTTTATATAATGTCTATTATTCTGGCCCTACTGTATATAATGTCTCTTATTCTGGCCCTACTGTATATAATGTCTATTATTCTGGCCCTACTGTATCTACTATATATAATGTCTATTATTCTGGCCCTACTGTATCTACTATATATAATGTCTATTATTCTGGCCCTACTGTATCTACTATATATAATGTCTATTATTCTGGCCCTACTGTATCTACTATATATAATATCTATTATTCTGGCCCTACTGTATCTACTTTATATAATATCTATTATTCTGGCCCTACTGTATCTACTATATATAATATCTATTATTCTGGCCCTACTGTATCTACTGTATATAATGTCTATTATTCTGGCCCTACTGTATCTACTATATATAATGTCTATTATTCTGGCCCTACTGTATCTACTATATATAATATCTATTATTCTGGCCCTACTGTATCTACTTTATATAATATCTATTATTCTGGCCCTACTGTATCTACTTTATATAATGTCTATTATTCTGGCCCTACTGTATCTACTATATATAATGTCTCTTATTCTGGCCCTACTGTATCTACTATTTAATATCTATTATTCTGGCCCTACTGTATCTACTATTTAATATCTATTATTCTGGCCATAATGTATCTACTATATATAATGTCTCTTATTCTGGCCCTACTGTATCTACTATATATAATGTCTCTTATTCTGGCCCTACTGTATCTACTATTTAATATCTATTATTCTGGCCATACTGTATCTACTATTTAATATCTATTATTCTGGCCCTACTGTATCTACTATTTAATATCTATTATTCTGGCCCTACTGTATCTACTATTTAATATCTATTATTCTGGCCCTACTGTATCTACTATTTAATATCTATTATTCTGGCCATACTGTATCTACTATATATGTCTCTTATTCTGGCCCTACTGTATCTACTATATATAATGTCTCTTATTCTGGCCCTACTGTATCTACTATATATAATGTCTCTTATTACTGTATATAATGTCTCTTATTCTGGCCCTACTGTATATAATATCTATTATTCTGGCCCTACTGTATCTACTATATATAATGTCTCTTATTCTGGCCCTACTGTATATAATATCTATTATTCTGGCCCTACTGTATCTACTATATATAATGTCTATTATTATGGCCCTACTGTATATAATGTCTCTTATTCTGGCCCTACTGTATATAATATCTATTATTCTGGCCCTACTGTATCTACTATATATAATATCTATTATTCTGGCCCTACTGTATCTACTATATACAATGTCTCTTATTCTGGCCCTACTGTATAATATCTATTATTCTGGCCCTACTGTATCTACTATATATAATATCTATTATTCTGGCCCTACTGTATCTACTATATATAATGTCTCTTATTCTGGCCCTACTGTATATAATATCTATTATTCTGGCCCTACTGTATCTACTATATATAATATCTCTTATTCTGGCCCTACTGTATCTACTTTATATAATGTCTATTATTATGGCCCTACTGTATATAATGTCTCTTATTCTGGCCCTACTGTATATAATGTCTATTATTCTGGCCCTACTGTATCTACTATATATAATGTCTATTATTCTGGCCCTACTGTATCTACTATATATAATGTCTATTATTCTGGCCCTACTGTATCTACTATATATAATGTCTATTATTCTGGCCCTACTGTATCTACTATATATAATATCTATTATTCTGGCCCTACTGTATCTACTTTATATAATATCTATTATTCTGGCCCTACTGTATCTACTATATATAATATCTATTATTCTGGCCCTACTGTATCTACTGTATATAATGTATATTATTCTGGCCCTACTGTATCTACTATATATAATGTCTATTATTCTGGCCCTACTGTATCTACTATATATAATATCTATTATTCTGGCCCTACTGTATCTACTATTTAATATCTATTATTCTGGCCATACTGTATCTACTATTTAATATCTATTATTCTGGCCATACTGTATCTACTATATAATATCTATTATTCTGGCCCTACTGTATCTACTATTTAATATCTATTATTCTGGCCATACAGTATCTACTATTTAATATCTATTATTCTGGCCATACTGTATCTACTATATATGTCTCTTATTCTGGCCCTACTGTATCTACTATATAATATCTATTATTCTGGCCCTACTGTATCTACTATTTAATATATATTATTCTGGCCATACTGTATCTACTATATAATATCTATTATTCTGGCCCTACTGTATCTACTATTTAATATCTATTATTCTGGCCATACTGTATCTACTATTTAATATCTATTATTCTGGCCATACTGTATCTACTATTTAATATCTATTATTCTGGCCCTACTGTATCTACTATTTAATATCTATTATTCTGGCCCTACTGTATCTACTATTTAATATCTATTATTCTGGCCATACTGTATCTACTATATATGTCTCTTATTCTGGCCCTACTGTATCTACTATATATAATGTCTCTTATTCTGGCCGTACTGTATCTACTATATATAATGTCTCTTATTCTGGCCCTACTGTATCTACTATATATAATATCTATTATTCTGGCCATACTGTATCTACTATTTAATATCTATTATTCTGGCCCTACTGTATCTACTATTTAATATCTATTATTCTGGCCATACTGTATCTACTATATATAATGTCTCTTATTCTGGCCCTACTGTATCTACTATATATAATGTCTCTTATTCTGGCCCTACTGTATCTACTATTTAATATCTATTATTCTGGCCATACTGTATCTACTATATATAATGTCTCTTATTCTGGCCCTACTGTATCTACTATATATAATGTCTCTTATTCTGGCCCTACTGTATCTACTATTTAATATCTATTATTCTGGCCCTACTGTATCTACTATTTAATATCTATTATTCTGGCCCTACTGTATCTACTATTTAATATCTATTATTCTGGCCATACTGTATCTACTATATATGTCTCTTATTCTGGCCCTACTGTATCTACTATATATAATGTCTCTTATTCTGGCCGTACTGTATCTACTATATATAATGTCTCTTATTCTGGCCCTACTGTATCTACTATTTAATATCTATTATTCTGGCCATACTGTATCTACTATTTAATATCTATTATTCTGGCCCTACTGTATCTACTATTTAATATCTATTATTCTGGCCATACTGTATCTACTATATATAATGTCTCTTATTCTGGCCCTACTGTATCTACTATATATAATGTCTCTTATTCTGGCCCTACTGTATCTACTATTTAATATCTATTATTCTGGCCATACTGTATCTACTATATATAATGTCTCTTATTCTGGCCCTACTGTATCTACTATATATAATGTCTCTTATTCTGGCCCTACTGTATCTACTATTTAATATCTATTATTCTGGCCATACTGTATCTACTATTTAATATCTATTATTCTGGCCCTACTGTATCTACTATTTAATATCTATTATTCTGGCCCTACTGTATCTACTATTTAATATCTATTATTCTGGCCCTACTGTATCTACTATTTAATATCTATTATTCTGGCCATACTGTATCTACTATATATGTCTCTTATTCTGGCCCTACTGTATCTACTATATATAATGTCTCTTATTCTGGCCCTACTGTATCTACTATATATAATGTCTCTTATTCTGGCCCTACTGTATATAATGTCTCTTATTCTGGCCCTACTGTATATAATATCTATTATTCTGGCCCTACTGTATCTACTATATATAATGTCTATTATTATGGCCCTACTGTATATAATGTCTCTTATTCTGGCCCTACTGTATATAATATCTATTATTCTGGCCCTACTGTATCTACTATATATAATGTCTATTATTCTGGCCCTACTGTATCTACTATATATAATATCTATTATTCTGGCCCTACTGTATCTACTATATATAATATCTATTATTCTGGCCCTACTGTATCTACTATATATAATATCTATTATTCTGGCCCTACTGTATCTACTATATATAATATCTATTATTCTGGCCCTACTGTATCTACTATATACAATGTCTCTTATTCTGGCCCTACTGTATAATATCTATTATTCTGGCCCTACTGTATCTACTATATATAATATCTATTATTCTGGCCCTACTGTATCTACTATATATAATGTCTCTTATTCTGGCCCTACTGTATATAATATCTATTATTCTGGCCCTACTGTATCTACTATATATAATATCTCTTATTCTGGCCCTACTGTATAATATCTCTTATTCTGGCCCTACTGTATCTACTTTATATAATGTCTATTATTATGGCCCTACTGTATATAATGTCTCTTATTCTGGCCCTACTGTATATAATGTCTATTATTCTGGCCCTACTGTATCTACTATATATAATGTCTATTATTCTGGCCCTACTGTATCTACTATATATAATGTCTATTATTCTGGCCCTACTGTATCTACTATATATAATGTCTATTATTCTGGCCCTACTGTATCTACTATATATAATATCTATTATTCTGGCCCTACTGTATCTACTTTATATAATATCTATTATTCTGGCCCTACTGTATCTACTATATATAATATCTATTATTCTGGCCCTACTGTATCTACTGTATATAATGTCTATTATTCTGGCCCTACTGTATCTACTATATATAATGTCTATTATTCTGGCCCTACTGTATCTACTATATATAATATCTATTATTCTGGCCCTACTGTATCTACTTTATATAATATCTATTATTCTGGCCCTACTGTATCTACTTTATATAATGTCTATTATTCTGGCCCTACTGTATCTACTATATATAATATCTATTATTCTGGCCCTACTGTATCTACTGTATATAATGTCTATTATTCTGGCCCTACTGTATCTACTATATATAATGTTTCTATTATGGCCCCCTGTTCCTTTATAATATCTATGGTCACTGGTCAAAAGTATGAACTTTATATAACATCTATTATTCTGTGCCCTATTATCTACTATATTGCTGGTCTAATAATAGATGATAATAATAATAATAATGGTAATACTATTAATATTTAGTAATAATAATACCATTACTTAAAATATATTACCTAATGACATCCAGTGGAAGAGTATTAATAATATCTAAAGTAATATACCACTTAATAATAATAGTAATAATAATAGCACATAATAATAAAGTAATAATATTACATAATACTAATCATAATAATAATAATAGGACTACTATTAATACTTGGTAGTAATAATAATATTAATAACAGTGAATGGGCCCTGATAATAAGTAGTAATAATATATAGGGAATAGGGTTGTATTTTGGGAGGTGGCCAGTATTAATAGTATAGATACTTTAAGTAGTAATGTATTGATAATGGAATTTAATAATAGCATCCATAATAATAATAGTATTTAATAAAAACCATGGGTCTGTAATACATCTTAACCTGTGTTCCAGGAATAGAACAATTTATTTGAAGTGCATCTTATAATAGAAGGCTTAATAACCATAAGGCCTAATGTAGTACTACTGGATTAATAATAAGGCCTGGATGTAATAACAATAATAACCATAGGCTTAATAGTCATTCTATTAATAAAAATAGTAATAGTAATAATATTGATAATGATAGTAATAACATTAATGTATAGGAATAATATTAATAGTAATCGATGTAGGCTTAATAAGGCCCCGATGTAATAATAAGGCCTGGATGTATTAATAAGGCCTGGATTAGGTTCGTAAGGCCTCGATGTAGGCTTCATAATGGATGTAATACTGGGCATATGTAGTACACTTCACATATAATAACTCTAACCACTAGGCTACCTTAATCCTCTACACTATACCACTAGGCTACCCTGCCTCCTCTAACTCTAACCACTAGGCTATAACAATAATAATGGTTAACCATTATGTTCTAATGACCACTTATAGGCTCTACCCCCACACTCAATTATCTAGGCTACCTGGTCCCTCAGTCACCACAGCTGAATTTCAACCTCACACTCTAACCACAAAGACCACAGAGGTTTAACAATCTAACCAAGGCAACCTGCCACCCTACACTCTGGTAGCTACCCGGTCCTCTACAATCTAATTATGGACTACCTGCCTCCTCACTTTAACCACTGGCTACCCTTCCTCTACACTTAACCACTGGGCAACCTGCCACCTCTACACTCTAACCAAGGCTACCCTGCCGCCTCTACACTCTAACCACTAGGCTACCCTGCCTCCTCTACACTCTAACCACTAGGCTACCTGCCTGAATGGGGACTCTAACCACTAGACTACCTGAGTTCTACACTCTAACCACTAGGAACCCTGCCGCCTCTACCCTCTAACCACATTACCCTGTTACTCCACAATCTAACCACTAGGCTACCCTGAAATCCTCTACACTCTAACCACTAGGCAAAACATGCATCTCTACACTCTAACCACTAGGCTACCCTGCCGTCTATCTAACCACTAGGCTACCTGCCAATTAACTTTGACCACTGAATACCCTGCCTCCTCTACACTCTAACCACTGAGGCTACCCTGCCTCCTCTACACTCTAACCACTAGGCTACCCTGCCTCCTCTCATCTAATTAGACTACCCTGCCTCCTCTACACTCTAACCACTAGGGGAGTTTGCCTCCTAAACACTCTAACCACTAGGCTACCCTGCCTCCTCTACACTCTAACCACTAGGCTACCTGCCTCCTCTACACTCTAACCACTAGGCTACCCTGCCTCCTCTACACTCTAACCACTAGGAAACCCTGCCGCCTCTAAACCTAACCACTAGGACTACCTGCATCTTTCACACTCTAACCATAAACAATAAACCAAAAACACAAACTCTAACCACTAGGCTACCCTGAAAGTGACATAACCACTAGGCTACCCTGTTTTGCCCCTCAAAAAGAGAACAAAATGTGGAATAAGTCAAGGGGTATGAAAACTTTCTGAAGGCTCTATAACTGTTCGCGTTTATAAATCCTGAAGCATGAAATACGGTTATAGATCATTCGTGACCCATTAATGTAGCTTCTTATGAAACATATAAGAATGCTTTCTGAGGCCATCATAAGATGCACTTAAAATAAAGGTTTTTAACATCCGTTTGAGATTGATACAGTTTTTGACAAGCGTCCTATCATCATCTAATGGTATAAAGCAAACAGGCTTATTAAAGACAGAGAGCCCTCAGGCCTCGCTCTCTGTATCTGTCTCTGTCTATCTGCCTGTCTGTCTGTCTCTCTCTCTCTCTGTCTCTGTCTCTCTCTGTCTGTCTCTCTCTCTCCCTCTCTGTCTCTCTCTCTCTCTGTCTCTGTCTCCCTCTCTGTCTCTCTGTCTCTGTCTGTCTCTCTCTCTCTCTCTCTCTCTCTCTCTCTCTGTCTGTCCCTCTCTCTCTCTCTCTCTCTCTCTCTCCTCTCTGTCTCCCTCTCTCTGTCTGTCTCTCTCTCTATCCCTCTCTGTCTCTCTCCCTCTCTGTCTGTCTCTCTCCCTCTCTGTCTGTCTCTCTTTCCCTCCCTGTCTGTCTCTCTCTCCCTCCCTGTCTGTCTCCCTCCCTCCCTCCCTCCTCCCTCCCTCCCTCCCTCCCTCCCTCCCTCCCTCCCTCCCTCCCTCCCTCCCTCCCTCCCTCCCTCCCTCCCTCCCTCCCTCTGTCTCTGTCTCTCTCTGTCTGTCTGTCTGTCTCTCTCTCTCTCCTCTCTGTCTGTCTCTCTCTCTCCCTCTCTGTCTCTCTCTCTCTGTCTCAGTCTGTCTCTCTCTCTCTCCCTCTCTCTCTCTCTCTGTCTGTCTGTCTCTCTCTCTCTCCTCTCTGTCTCTCTCTCTCTCCCTCTCTCTCTCTCTCCCTCTCTGTCTCCTCTCTCTCTGTCTGTCTCTCTCTCTCTCCCTCTCTGTCTCTCTCCCTCTCTGTCTGTCTCTCTTCCTCTCTGTCTGTCTCTCTTTCCCTCCCTGTCTGTCTCTCTTTCCTCCCTGTCTGTCTCTCCCTCCCTGTCCCTCCCTCCCTCCCTCCCCTCCCTCCTCCCTCCCTCCCTCCCTCCCCTGTCTCCCTGTCTGTCTGTCTGTCTGTCTGTCTGTCTGTCTGTCTGTCTGTCTGTCTGTCTGTCTGTCTTTTTCTTTCAATTCAATTTGCTTTATTGGCATGACATAATAATGTACAGTTTGTCAAAGCTCACTTTGGATTTTTACAATATGAAAATAATAACAATCAATTGTCAACAGGACAACAGTAACAACAATAACCAAGGGTCAAAATATCCTTACATTGAACAATAACAATAAGCATACAGTAGAGGACATGTGCAGGTTGATTGGTCTGTCAGACACTGTCCCTCAACTTATGGCAGGCAGTAATGTTGTGCGCTACCAACCCACAGCTCTCTGTGTCCTCCCCCAACAGGACGGGTAGCCTACTCTCATCAAAGAGGTCTTTGAAACCTTGAATAAGGGTTTCAAATTTGGGAAAAGGACACTCTCTAATCATTTTATATTTTTGACAGGTTCTGTTGTGGTGTAGTGGTTGCACAGCCTTTCCTCTACAGGGAGCCAGGTTTTCCTGTGTCTACCCTTCTCAATGGCATGGCTGTTCTCACTGAGCCTGTACTTTATCAAGGTTTTCTAAGGTGTTGTCAGTAACCATGGTCTAATGCACATATGTCAGAGTCAAGGCCCGCGGGCCACATCCGGCCCGCGAGAAGGTTTTTTACGGCCCCTGGGATGATCTTGATTTATTATTAGAACCGCCCGCAGACCGCAGCAAGCCGGCAGCCCGCAGATCTTTTACACGCACCAATACTACATTTCCCACAATGCAACGGTGACGCACCGAGCAGTAGGCTGCTTCATTTCAATATTTATTGGCACAGCAGTTGTCAGCATCACAGTAAAATTAACTTTCAGATACCCATCAAAAATGGCAAAACGGAAGGTGGACACTGAGAACCGGGGTTTCAAACAAGGTGGGAGTCGGAGTATTTGTTCACGGAGGTAGCTGGAAAACCTGTGTGTCTTCTGTGTGGAGAAAGTGTGGCGGTACTGAAAGAGTATAATCTGAGACGACATTATGAAACGAAACACGCGGACAAAAACAAGAATATGGACATGGAACAAAGGCTACAAAAGGCAGAGGAATTAAAACGAGGCCTCAAATCTCGACAGGCTCTGTTCAAAAAAGCCAAATCACAAGGCCAGGCTGCTGTCAAGGCCAGTTTTATTTTGGCAGAAGAGATCGCTAAATCAGCCCGGCCATTTACGGAGGGGGATTTCATCAAAACTGCATGATTAAAGTTTGTGACGAAGTTTGCCCAGAAAAAAGGCAACTCTTTTTAAATGTGAGTCTGAGCAGAAACACCATTGCCGAGAGAGTAGACCAGTTGTCCATCAATCTAAAAGAGCAGCTTGTGAAAAGGGAAAAGATTTCATTGCATATTCCTTGGCTGTGGATGAGAGCACCGACATTTCTGACATTGCCCAGTTGTCAATTTTCATCCGCGGAGTGGACTCCAGCCTAAGCGTGACAGAGGAGTTTTTGGCTTTACGTCCTATGCATGGCACAACTACGGGGCATGATTTGTATGAAGAGGTGTCAAGATGTGTAAATGAGATGGAGCTGCCTTGGGAAAAACTCGTGGGTTTGACAACCGACGGAGCACCTGCGATGTGTGGACACAGGAGCGGACTGGTGGCGAAGATACGGAAAAGATGCAAGAGGAAAACGCGACAGGTGAGCTGACAGCTTATCATTGTATCATACACCAGGAAGCGTTGTGCGGTAAAGCCTTGAAAATGGAGCATGTAATGAGCATCATCACGCGCACAGTTAACTTTATCAGAGCCAAAGGTTTGAATCACCGCCAGTTCAAGGCATTTCTGACGGAGTTAGAAACGGAGCATGGTGATTTGCCTTATCACACAGAGGTGCGATGGCTAAGCCAGGGAAAGGTGCTTCAAAGATGTTTCGAGCTTCGTGAGGAGATTTGTCTGTTCTTGGACAGCAAAGGGAAAGACACAACACAACTCCGAGACGAAATGTTTCTGTGTGAAATGGCTTTTCTGTGTGACATTACGAGTCATCTGAATGCAATGAACTTGCAGCTGCAGGGTCGGGATCGTGTCATCTCTGATATGTACAGTACAGTGAAGGCATTTAAAACCAAACTGACTCTGTGGGAGACGCAGATGCGGAAAGAAAATTTGAGCCACTTTCCCAGCTGCCAGACCATGAAAGAGAAGCTCTCTACCAGTGCGTTCCCGAGCGCACAGTTGGCTGATAAAATAGGTATGCTTGCCGCTGACTTTCGACGCCGATTTGCTGACTTTGAAGCACAAAAAGCAGGTTGGAACTGCTCAGTAACCCATTTGCTGTTGACGTGGAAAGCTCACCACCAAACCTCCAAATGGAGTTGATTGACCTCCAATGCAATGATGCACTGAGGGCAAAATATGCGGCAGTGGGTGCTGCGGAGTTCGCCCGTTCCTCCCGACACAATGCCCCAGCTGCGCATCCAGGCTGCTCAAACGTTGTCTATGTTTGGCAGCACATACCTGTGTGAACAACTGTTTTCTTTGATGAACTTGAACAAAACATCACACAGAAGTCGACTTACTGCTGAACACCTCCACTCAATTCTGAGGATTTCCTCAGCTCAGAGCCTTACCCCGAACATTGATGAACTTGTGGAAAAGATGGGACACCACCAAGTATCACCCTCAACCTCAAACAAGTGAACATTACTGTGCAATCACATATTTAGAGTTTTTACTCAGTTCAAGTTTAAAAGTTAAAGTTTAATATTTGTTTTCACTGCATGTTACTTCTCCTTAAACAAAGTGTTGTTGTTTTGATTAATAGATTTTTGCACTTTATTTTATTGTATTTCAATCCAATTATATTTTTAAAATATTTCAGTTGAGTGGATGATAGAAAATTGCTATTATTGTTTTTTTCTTTGAAGTAAATTTAGCCCACTTTTGCTAAAATAGAAAATATAGGCTACTGATGGTGCCTTGAATACCGGTTTCTTTCATTTAATGTTCATGTTATGGGGATTTTTATATAAAGGAAATTTGTCTTTTGTGTCTGTTGAAAATTAAAGATTACTGACAGAGCCATAAGAAAATATTGCTTTATTTATCTGATCATATTGGAATATATTTGTTAGGTTTTCAGTAGGTTCAATTAGGTTCACTAGACTATATGCGTCATTTAAAAAATTTTCAATGAACATTCGAACAGTCCGGCCCTCGGCTTGTAGCTAAATTTTTTTATTTGGCCCTCCGTCCATTTGACTTTGACACCCTGGTCTAATGTAATTGTAGTGTGTTTGATCTAATTCCTGAGATCTGGATCTTCTCTGGAAAATCATTATTTTAGTCTTTTTGGGGTTTTACTGCCAGGGCCCAGGTCTGGCAGTACTGCTCTAGCAGGTCCAGGCTCTGCTGTGGGCCATGTGCTGTGGGGGTTTACTGCCAGGGCCCTGGTCTGGCAGTACTGCTGTAGCAGGTCCAGGCTCTGCTGTAGGCCATGTGCTGTGTGTGTTTACTGCCAGGGCCCAGGTCTGACAGTACTGCTCTAGCAGGTCCAGGCTCTGCTGTAGGCCAGGTGCTGTGGGGGTTTACTGCCAGAGCCAAGGTCTGGCAGTACTGCTCTAGCAGGTCCAGGTTCTGCTGTAGGCCTTGTGCTGTGGGGGTTTACTGCCAGGGCCCAGGTCTGGCAGTACTGCTGTAGCAGGTCCAGGCTCTGCTGTAGGCCATGTGCTGTGGGTGTTTACTGCCAGGGCCCAGGTCTGGCAGTACTGCTCTAGCAGGTCCAGGCTCTGCTGTAGGCCAGGTACTCTGGGTGACAGCAGGCATAGGTCATCTGTGAAGAGCAGGCACTTAACCTCTGAATTGTGGAGACTAACACCAGGGGCTGAGGATTTTTCTAGAATAGTGGCCAATTTGTTGATGTAGATATTGAAGAGTGCAGGGCTCAGATTGCAAGTCTATAAAGCAAGCGTACATTTTGGTATTATTTTGGTGGACATGTTTATCTATCAGGGTGTGTAGGGTGTAAGTATGATCAGTCGTGCAATGTTTTGGTATAATCCAATTAGGCTTTTACTCAAGACATTGTGCTTACAAAGGAGGTTTAGAACTCTCTTTGGAACATTTATAATACTACAGAAAACCTTCCCCAGGTTACCGTTAACACAAATGCCTCTGGAATTGTTTGGGTCAAATTTGTCTCCGCTCTTAAAGATTGGGGTTATGAGTCCTTGATTCCAGATGTCAGGGAAATAACCTACAAAATTAAACAGTTTTAATATAGCCAATTGAAATTTTGCACTAGTGAGTTTGAGCATCTCATTTAGGATGCCATCAGGTCTGCATGCCTTTTTAAATCTGAGGGTCTGAAGTTTCTTATAGAGCTCCTGGTCAGTAATAGTTTAGTTTCTTATAGAGCTCCTGGTCAGTAATAGTTTAGTTTCTTATAGAGCTCCTGGTCAGTAATAGTTTAGTTTCTTATAGAGCTCCTGGTCAGTAATAGTTTAGTTTCTTATAGAGCTCCTGGTCAGTAATAGTTTAGTTTCTTATAGAGCTCCTGGTCAGTAATAGTTTAGTTTCTTATAGAGCTCCTGGTCAGTAATAGTTTAGTTTCTTATAGAGCTCCTGGTCAGTAATAGTTTAGTTTCTTATAGAGCTCCTGGTCAGTAATAGTTTAGTTTCTTATAGAGCTCCTGGTCAGTAATAGTTTAGTTTCTTATAGAGCTCCTGGTCAGTAATAGTTTAGTTTCTTATAGAGCTCCTGGTCAGTAACTGGGGAGTCCAATTGATTTTGTTTGTCCTTTATAGCTTTTTCTAATCCATTAAACTTCTCATGAACTTGGCGTTGGTCTGCGTTTGTGTCAATTTGAACAGCGTTGTGTTTTAAAATGTGTTGTCCGTATGTCACCACTCTGTATCACAAATTCCTATTGTTTAGATTCTTATCTTTTAGGTTTTCCAATTTGTTGCTTGTCAGTAGCTTGTCAGTAGCTGTTGTACTGTGCTTTTTTTGGTTCTGAGAGGTACGTTTATAGAGTTTTAAAGCCTCACAGTAATGAAGGCGTAATTCACCATTATTTGGGTCTCTGTGCTTTATGGTTCTGAGTGTTACGTTTATAGAGTTTTAAAGCCTAAAGGTAATGAAGGTGTAGTTCACCATTATTTGGGTCTCTGTGCTTTATGGTTCTGAGTGTTACGTTTATAGAGTTTTAAAGCCTAAAGGTAATGAAGGTGTAGTCCACCATTATTTAGGTCTCTGTTCTTTATGGTTCTGAGTGTTACGTTTATAGAGTTTTAAAGCCTAAAGGTAATGAAGGTGTAATTCACCATTATTTGGGTCTCTGTTCTTTATGGTTCTGAGTGTTACGTTTATAGAGTTTTAAAGCCTAAAGGTAATGAAGGTGTAGTTCACCATTATTTGGGTCTCTGTGCTTTATGGTTCTGAGTGTTACGTTTATAGAGTTTTAAAGTCTCACAGTAATGAAGACGTAGTTCACCATTATTTGGGTCTCTGTGCTTTATGGTTCTGAGTGTTACGTTTATAGAGTTTTAAAGCCTCACAGTAATGAAGGCGTAGTTCACCATTATTTGGGTCTCAGTGCTTTATGGTTCTGAGTGTTACGTTTATAGAGTTTTAAAGCCTCACAGTAATGAAGGCGTAGTTCACCATTATTTGGGTCTCAGTGCTTTATGGTTCTGAGTGTTACGTTTATAGAGTTTTTAAAGTCTCACAGTAATGAAGGCGTAGTTCACCATTATTTGGGTCTCAGTGCTTTATGGTTCTGAGTGTTACGTTTATAGAGTTTTAAAGCCTCACAGTAATGAAGGCGTAGTTCACCATTATTTGGGTTTCTGTGCTTTATGGTTCTGAGTGTTACGTTTATAGAGTTTTAAAGTCTCACAGTAATGAAGGTGTAATTCACCATTATTTAGGTCTCTGTGCTTTATGGTTCTGAGTGTTACGTTTATAGAGTTTTAAAGCCTAAAGGTAATGAAGGTGTAGTTCACCATTATTTAGGTCTCTGTGCTTTATGGTTCTGAGTGTTACGTTTATAGAGTTTTAAAGCCTAAAGGTAATGAAGGTGTAATTCACCATTATTTGGGTCTCTGTGCTTTATGGTTCTGAGTGTTACGTTTATAGAGTTTTAAAGCCTAAAGGTAATGAAGGTGTAGTTCACCATTATTTGGGTCTCTGTGCTTTATGGTTCTGAGTGTTACGTTTATAGAGTTTTAAAGCCTAAAGGTAATGAAGGTGTAGTTCACCATTATTTAGGTCTTTATGGTTGGAAAGTGTTCTACGTTTATTCCTTATAGTTTACAATCTGCATCAAACCAGTTGTCGTCTGTGGTCTTTTTTGTTTAGTTTTAAAAAATCAATGTCAATTGTGCTTCATTTGCCTGAATATATAGTTGGTGTTTTGTTCTGCCAGATTGATGCCTTCTCTACTGTGAGTGAACGCTGTGTCCAAAAAGTTATCTAAGAGTGTCTGGATGTTTTGGTTCCAGGTTTGCTTCCTGTTATTCTTTCTGTGCTGATTTTGGTCCCATCTGTATGAATGAATGTCTGATGTTGTACAGCTGACTGGGCTGTGAATGTCTGATGTTGTACAGCTGACTGGGCTGTGAATGTGTGATGTTGTACAGCTGACTGGGCTGTGAATGTCTGATGTTGTACAGCTTACTGGGCTGTGAATGTCTGATGTTGTACAGCACACTGGGCTGTGAATGTCTGATGTTGTACAGCTGACTGGGCTGTGAATGTCTGATGTTGTACAGCTGACTGGGCTGTGAATGTCTGATGTTGTACAGCACACTGGGCTGTGAATGTCTGATGTTGTACAGCTTACTGGGCTGTGAATGTCTGATGTTGTACAGCTGACTGGGCTGTGAATGTCTGATGTTGTACAGCACACTGGGCTGTGAATGTCTGATGTTGTACAGCTTACTGGGCTGTGAATGTCTGATGTTGTACAGCACACTGGGCTGTGAATGTCTGATGTTGTACAGCTGACTGGGCTGTGAATGTCTGATGTTGTGCAGTTTACTGGGCTGTGAATGTCTGATGTTGTACAGCTGACTGGGCTGTGAATGTCTGATGTTGTACAGCTGACTGGGCTGTGAATGTCTGATGTTGTACAGCTGACTGGGCTGTGAATGTCTGATGTTGTACAGCACACTGGGCTGTGAATGTCTGATGTTGTGCAGTTTACTGGACTGTGAATGTCTGATGTTGTACAGCTGACTGGGCTGTGAATGTGTGATGTTGTACAGCTGACTGGGCTGTGAATGTCTGGTGTTGTACAGCTGACTGGGCTGTGAATGTCTGGTGTTGTACAGCTGACTGGGCTGTGAATGTCTGATGTTGTACAGCTGACTGGGCTGTGAATGTGTGGTTGTTTCCATGTCTGTTCTTTTTGAGGAACAAGGTAATTTATCTGTGATCAGACAGAGGTGTTAGTGGCTTGACAGTGAATGATCTGAGAGAGAAAGGGTCAATGTCTGTGATCATATAAGAGTTGAGCAATAGGTGAATCTCCCCAAAGAGTTCTACCATTGACAAAGTACAGACCCAGGCTTCTACAGAGCTGCAATAGATCCCTTCTGTTGTTGTTGACGGTGCTGCTACTGTTGTTTCTATGGGGGAGACGAAGACAGTTAGAGACACTATGGCCTGTAATAAAGTTGTCCCCTCGTGTGGTCTGTCCCTGTTGTTTCTAACAGGACAACGGAATGGATCGCATGCAGCGACCCAAGAAAACGACTCCGAAAAAGAGGGAAACGAGGCGGTCTTCTGGTCAGACTCAGGACACGGGCACATCGCGCACCACTCCTCAGAATTCTTCTTGCCAATGTCCAGTCTCTTGACAACAAGGTTGATGAAATCCGAGCAAGGGTGGCATTCCATGGGGCGTATGCATCATGACTAACGAGACATGGTGTGATGAAGGAAACATACAGGAACTCAAATCCTTCTGTTCACCTGATTTAGAATTCCTCACAATCAAATGTAGACCGCATTATCTTCCAAGAGAATTCTCTTCGATTATAATCACAGCCGTATATATCCCCCCCCAAGCAGACACATCGATGGCTCTGAACAAACTTTATTTAACTCTTTGCAAACTGGAAACCATTTATCCGGAGGCTGCATTCATTGTAGCTGGGGATTTTAACAAAGCTAATCTGAAAACAAGACTCCTAAATTTTATCAGCATATCAATTGCGCAACCAGGGGTGGTAAAACCTTGGATCATTGTTACTCTAACTTCCCGACGCATATAAGGCCCTGCCCCGCCCCTTTCGGAAAAGCTGACCACGACTCCATTTTGCTGATCCCTGCCTACAGGCAGAAACTCAAACAAGAGGCTCCCACGCTGAGGTCTGTCCAACGCTGGTCAGACCAAGCTGACTCCACACTCCAAGACTGCTTCCATCACGTGGACTGGGACATGTTTTGTATTGCGTCAGATAAAAATATTGGGAATACGCTGATTCGGTGTGCGAGTTCATTAGAATGTGCGTCGAAGATGTCGTTCCCATAGCAACGATAAAAACATTCCCAAACCAGAAACCGTGGATTGATGGCAGCATTCGCGTGAAACTGAAAGCGCAAACCACTGCTTTTAATCAGGGCAAGGTGTCTGGCAACATGACCCGAATACAAACAGTGCAGCTATTCCCTCCGCAAGGCTATTAAACAAGCTAAGCGTCAGTACAGAGACAAAGTGGAATCTCAATTCAATGGCTCAGACACAAGAGGCATGTGGCAGGGTCTACAGTCAATCACGGACTACAAGAAGAAACCCAGCCCAGTCACGGACCAGGATGTCTTGCTCCCAGGCAGACTAAATAACTTTTTGCCCGCTTTGAGGACAATACAGTGCCACTCTCCCCTTGTTTCTCCCCTTGTTTCTCCCCTTGTTTCTCCCCTTGTTTCTCCCCTTGTTTCTCCCCTTGTTTCTCCCCTCGTTTCTCCCCTCGTTTCTCCCCTTGTTTCTCCCCTCGTTTCTCCCCCTCGTTTCTCCCTTGTTTCTCCCCTCGTTTCTCCCCTCGTTTCTCCCCTTGTTTCTCCCCTTGTTTCTCCCCTTGTTTCTCCCCTTGTTTCTCCCCTCGTTCCTCCCCTCGTTCCTCCCCTCGTTCCTCCCCTCGTTTCTCCCCTCGTTTCTCCCCTTGTTTCTCCCCTTGTTTCTCCCCTTGTTTCTCCCCTCGTTTCTCCCCTTGTTTCTCCCCTTGTTTCTCCCCTTGTTTCTCCCCTCGTTCCTCCCCTCGTTTCTCCCCTTGTTTCTCCCCTCGTTTCTCCCCTTGTTTCTCCCCTTGTTTCTCCCCTTGTTTCTCCCCTTGTTTCTCCCCTCGTTCCTCCCCTTGTTTCTCCCCTTGTTTCTCCCCTTGTTTCTCCCCTTGTTTCTCCCCTCGTTCCTCCCCTCGTTCCTCCTCGTTCCTTCCCTCATTCCTCCCCTCGTTCCTCCCCTCATTCCTCCCCTTGTTTCTCCCTTGTTTCTCCCTCGTTCCTCCCTCGTTCCTCCCTTGTTTCTCCCCCTCGTTCCTCCCCTCGTTCCTCCCCTCGTTCCTCCCCTCATTCCTCCCCTCGTTCCTCCCCTCGTTTCTCCTTGTTTCTCCCCTTGTTTCTCCCTCGTCCCCTCGTTCCTCCCTTGTTCCTCCTCGTTTCTCCCATCGTTTCTCCCCTCGTTTCTCCCCTCGTTTCTCCCCTCATTCCTCCCCTCATTCCTCCTCGTTCCTCCCCTCGTTCCTCCCTCGTTCCTCCCCTCGTTTCTCCCCTCGTTCCTCCCCTCGTTCCTCCCTCGTTTCTCCCCTCGTTCCTCCCCTCATTCCTCCCCTGCGTTTCTCCCTCGTTCCTCCCCTCGTTCCTCCCCTCGTTCCTCCCCTCGTTTTCTCCCCTCGTTTCTCCCCTCGTTTCTCCCTCGTTTCTCCCCTCGTTCCTCCCCTCGTTCCTCCCCTCGTTTCTCCCCTCGTTTCTCCCTCGTTTCTCCCCTCGTTTCTCCCCTCGTTCCCTCCCCTCGTTTCTCCCTCGTTTCTCCCCTCGTTTCTCCCTCGTTCCTCCCCTCGTTCCTCCCTCGTTCCTCCCCTCGTTTCTCCCCTCGTTTCTCCCCATTCCTCCCCTCGTTTCTCCCCTCGTTCCTCCCCTGCGTTCCTCCCCCTCGTTCCTCCCCTCGTTCCTCCTCGTTCCTCCCCTCGTTTCTCCTCGTTTCTCCCCTCGTTTCTCCCCTCGTTTCTCCCCTTGTTTCTCCCTTGTTTCTCCTCGTTTCTCCCTCGTTTCTCCCTTGTTTCTCCCCTTGTTTCTCCCCTCGTTCCTCCCTTGTTTCTCCCCTTGTTTCTCCCCTTGTTTCTCCCCTTGTTTCTCCTTGTTTCTCCCCTCGTTCCTCCTCTCCCCTTGTTTCTCCCCTTGTTTCTCCCTTGTTTCTCCCCTCATTCCTCCCTTGTTTCTCCCTTGTTTCTCCCCTTGTTTCTCCCCTTGTTTCTCCCCTTGTTTCTCCTCATTCCTCCCTCGTTCCTCCTCGTTCCTTCCCCTCGTTTCTCCCCTCGTTTCTCCCCTCGTTTCTCCCTCGTTCCTCCCTGTTTCTCCCTTGTTTCTCCTTGTTTCTCCCTTGTTTCTCCCCTGTTTCTCCCCTCGTTTCTCCCCTCGTTTCTCCCCTTGTTTCTCCCCTTGTTTCTCCCCTTGTTTCTCCCCTTGTTTCTCCCCTCGTTTCTCCCTCGTTTCTCCCTCTGTTCCTCCTTGTTTCTCCCCTCGTTTCTCCCCGTTTCTCCCTCGTCCTCCCTCGTTCCTCCCCTCGTTTCTCCCCTCGTTTCTCCTTGTTTCTCCCCTTGTTTCTCCCCTTGTTTCTCCCTCGTTTCCCCTCCTTGTTTCTCCCCTTGTTTCTCCCCTTGTTTCTCCCCTTGTTTCTCCCTCGTTTCTCCCCTCCTCTCCTCGTTCCCCTCGTTTCTCCCTCGTTCCTCCCCTCGTTCCTCCCTCGTTCCTCCCCCTCCCCTCGTTTCTCCCCTCGTTCCTCCCCGTTTCTCCCCTCGTTCCTCCCCTCGTTCCTCCCTCGTTCCTCCCTTGTTTCTCCTGTTTCTCCCCTCGTTTCTCCCCTCGTTTCTCCCTCGTTTCCCTCGTTTCTCCCCTCGTTTCTCCCCTCGTTTCTCCCCTTGTTTCTCCCCTTGTTTCTCCCCCCTTGTTTCTCCCCTTGTTTCTCCCTTGTTTCTCCCTTGTTTCTCCCTTGTTTCTCCCCTGTTCCTCCCCTTGTTTCTCCCCTTGTTTCTCCCCTTGTTTCTCCCCTTGTTTCTCCCCTCATTCCTCCCCTTGTTTCTCCCTTGTTTCTCCCTTGTTTCTCCCCTTGTTTCTCCCCTCATTCCTCCCCTTGTTCCTCCCCTCGTTCCTCCCCTCGTTTCTCCTTGTTTCTCCCTTGTTTCTCCCCTCGTTCCTCCCCTCGTTTCTCCCCTTGTTTCCCTTGTTTCTCCCCTTGTTTCTCCCCTCGTTTCTCCCCTTGTTTCTCCCCTTGTTTCTCCCCTTGTTTCTCCCCTTGTTTCTCCCCTTGTTTCTCCCTCGTTCCTCCCCTGCGTTCCTCGTTTCTCCCCTCGTTCTCCCTTTGTTTCTCCCTTGTTTCTCCCTTGTTCCTCCCTTGTTTCTCCCTCGTTCCTCCTTGTTTCTCCCCTTGTTTCTCCCCTTGTTCCTCCCTTTGTTTCTCCCTCGTTCCTCCCCTCGTTTCTCCCCTCGTTCCTCCCCTCCGTTTCCTCCCCTTGTTCCTCCCTCATTCCTCCCCTCGTTTCTCCCCTCGTTTCTCCCCTCGTTTCTCCCCTCGTTTCTCCCCTTGTTCCTCCCTCCTTCCCCTCGTTTCTCCCCTCGTTTCTCCCTTGTTTCTCCCTTGTTTCTCCCCTCGTTCCTCCCTTGTTTCTCCCCTTGTTTCTCCCCTTGTTTCTCCCCTTGTTCCTCCTTGTTTCTCCCCTTGTTTCTCCTTGTTCCTCCCTTGTTTCTCCCCTCATTCCTCTCCCCGTTTTGTTTCCCCTCATTCCTCCCTTGTTTCTCCCTCGTTCCTCCCCTCATTCCTCCTTGTTTCTCCCCCTTTCTCCCTCGTTTCTCCCCTTGTTTCTCCCTTGTTTCTCCCCCTCGTTCCTCCCCTGTTTTGTTCCCCCTTTTTTCCCCCTGTTCCTCCCCTCGTTTCCCCTCGTTCCCCTCTTGTTTCCTCCCTCGTTTCTCCCCGTTCCTCCCGTTTCTCCCCTCGTTTCTCCCCGTTCCTTCCTCCCCTCGTTCTCCCCTTGTTCCTTCATTTCCCCCTTGTTTCTCCGTTTCCCCCTCATTTTCTCGTTTTCCCTTGTTTCTCCCCTTGTTTCTCCCCTCGTTCCTCCCCTTGTTTCCTTGTTTCCCCTCCCCTGTTTCTCCCCTTGTTTCTGCGTTCCTCCCTTGTTCCTCCCCTCGTTCCTCCCTCGTTTCTCCCCTTGTTTCTCCCTTGTTTCTCCCCTTGTCCCCTCGTTCCTCCCCTCGTTCCTCCCTCCCCTTGTTTCTCCCTTGTTTCTCCCCCTGTTTCTCCCTCTCCCTTGTTTCTCCCCTGCGTTTTCCCCTCGTTTCTCCCTTGTTTCTCCCCTTGTTTCTCCCCCTCCCCTTGTTTCTCCTCGTTCCTCCTTGTTTCTCCCTGTTCCTCCCTCGTTTTCCTCTCCCTCGTTTCTTCCTCCCTCATTTCTCCCCTTGTTCCTCCCCTTGTTTCTCCTTGTTTCTCCCCTTGTTTCCCTTGTTCCTCCCCTTGTTTCTCCCCTCATTTCCTCCCGTTTCCTCCCTTGTTTCTCCCCTCGTTTCTCCCCTTGTTTCTCCCCGTTTCTCTCGTTCCTCCCTTGTTTCTCCTCGTTTCTCCCTGTTTCTCCCCTTGTTTCTCCCCTTGTTTCCCCTTGTTTCTCCCTGTTTCCTCCTTGTTTCTCCCTTGTTTCTCCCCCTTGTTTCCTCCCCTTGTTTCTCCCCTTGTTTCTCCCCTCGTTTCTCCTCCCCTTGTTTCTCCCCTTGTTTCTCCCCTGTTCCTCCCCTGTTCCTCCTTGTTTCTCCCCTTGTTTTTTGTTTCCTCCTTGTTTCTCCCCTCGTTCCCGTTTCCCCTGTTTCTCCCCTTGTTTCTCCCTCATTCCTCCCCTTGTTCCCCCTTGTTTCTCCCCTTGTTTCTCCCTTGTTCCTCCCCTCATTCCTCTTTGTTTCTCCTCGTTCCTCCTCATTTCTCCCTGTTTCCTCCTCGTTTTCCCCTCGTTTCCTCCCTCGTTTCTCCCCTTGTTTCCTCCCTCGTTCCTCCCCTTGTTTCCTCCTCGTTCCTCCCCATTCCTCCCCTGTTTCTCCCCTCGTTTCTCCCTTGTTTCTCCTTGTTCCTTGTTTCTCCTCGTTCCTCCCCGAGCCCCCTGTTTCTCCTTGTTTCTCCCCTGTTCCTCCCTCGTTTCCCTCCTCGTTTCTCCCCTCGTTTCCCCTCCTCCCCTGTTCCTCCCCTCGTTCCCCCCTCATTCCTCCCTCGTTTCTCCCCTCGTTTCTCCCTGTTTCTCCCCTTGTTTCTCCCCTTTTTCCCCTCCCTCGTTCCTCCCTCATTCCTCCCCTTGTTTCTCCCTTGTTTCTCCTCCTTGTTTCTCCCCTGTTTCTCCCCTCGTTTTTCTCCCCTCGTTTCTCCCCTCGTTTCTCCTTGTTTCCCCTTGTTTCTCCTTGTTTCTCCTTGTTTCTCCCCTCGTTCCTCCTTGTTTCTCCCTTGTTTCTCCCCTTGTTTCTCCCCTTGTTCCTCCCTTGTTTCTCCTTGTTTCTCCCTCTCCCCTTGTTTCTCCCCTTGTTTCTCCCCTTGTTTCTCCCTTGTTTCTCCCCTCGTTCCTCCTCCCCCTCGTTTCCTCGTTCCCCTCGTTTCTCCCTCGTTTCTCCCCTCGTTTCTCCCCCCTCCCGTTTCTCCCCTTGTTTCTCCCCTTGTTTCTCCTTGTTTCTCCCCTTGTTTCTCCCCTCTCCCTCGTTTCTCCCCTCGTTTCTCCCCTTGTTTCTCCCCTTGTTTCTCCCCTTGTTTCTCCCCTCGTTCCTCCCCTTGTTCCTCTCTCCTTGTTTCTCCCTTGTTTCTCCCCTTGTTTCTCCTTGTTTTCCCCTGTTCCCCTTGTTTCTCCCCTTGTTTCTCCCCTTGTTCCTCCTTGTTTCTCCTCATCCCTCCCCTTGTTTCTCCCCTTGTTTCTCCTCATTCCTCCCCTTGTTTCTCCTCGTTCCTCCCCATTCCTCCCTCGTTTCTCCCTTGTTTCTCCCCATTCCTCCGTCGTTTCTCCCCTCGTTCCTCCCCTCATTCCTCCCCTTGTTCCTCCCCTCGTTCCTCCCCTCATTCCTCCCCTTGTTTCTCCCCTCGTTTCTCCCTCGTTTCTCCCCTCGTTTCTCCCCCCTCCCCGTTTCTCCCCTCGTTTCTCCCCTCATTCCTCCCTGTTTCTCCCCCATTTCTCCCCCTGTTTCTCCCCTTGTTTCTCCCCTTGTTTCTCCCTTTTTCTCCCCTCGTTCCTCCCCTCATTCCTCCCTCGTTTCTCCCCTTGTTCCTCCCCTTGTTTCTCCTTGTTCCTCCCCTGAGTTTCCTCATTCCTCCTCGTTTCCCCTTGTTCCTCCCCGTTTCTCCCTCGTTTCCCCTCGTTCCTCCCTCCCATTCCTCCCCTCGTTTCCCCTCGTTTCTCCCTTCTCCCCTCGTTCCTCCTCGTTCCTCCCTCATTCCTCCCCTTGTTTCTCCTTGTTTCTCCCTCATTCCTCCCCTTTCTCCCCTTGTTTCTCCTTCGTTTCTCCCTCGTTCCTCCCCTTGTTCCTCCCCTCATTCCTCCCTTGTTCCTCCTTGTTTCTCCCTTGTTCCTCCCCTGTTTCTCCTCCTTGTTTCTCCCTTTGTTTCTCCTCGTTCCTCCTGCGTTTCTTCTCCTCCCCTCGTTTCTCCCCTCATTCCTCCCTCGTTTCTCCCTCATTCCTCCCCTCATTCCTCCCTCGTTTCTCCCCTCGTTCCTCCCCTCATTCCTCCCCTTGTTTCTCCCCTTGTTTCTCCCCCTTGTTTCTCCCTTGTTTCTCCCTCATTCCTCCCTGTTTCTCCTTATTCCTCCCCTGTTTCTCCCCTTGTTCTCCCCTTTGTTTCTCCCCTTGTTTCTCCCCTTGTTTCTCCCCTCGTTTCTCCTTGTTTTTCCTCTCCCCTCATTCCTCCCTCGTTCCTCCCCTCGTTTCCGTTTTCCCCTCGTTTCTCCCTCGTTTCCTCCCTTATTCCTCCCTCGTTTCTCCCTCGTTTCCTCCCTCGTTCCTCCCTCGTTTCTCCCGTTTCTCCCTCGTTTCTCCGTTTCTCGTTTCTCCCTTCGTTTCTCCCCTCATTCTCCCCTCGTTCCTCCCTGTTTCTCCTTGTTTCTCCCTTGTTTCTCCTTGTTTCTCCCCTCGTTCCTCCCCTCGTTTCTCCTCGTTCCTCCCCTCGTTTCTCCCTCATTCCTCCCTTGTTTCTCCCCTCATTCCTCCCCTCATTCCTCCCCTCGTTTCCTCCCTCGTTCCTCCCCTCATTCCTCCCTCGTTTCTCCCCTTGTTTCTCCCTTGTTTCTTCCCTTGTTTCTATTCCTCCCTGTTTCTCCTTATTCCTCCTACGTTTCTCCTTGTTCTCCCCTTGTTCTCCCCTTGTTTCTCCCCTTGTTTCTCCCTCGTTTCTCCTTGTTTCTCCCCTCGTTCCTCCCCTCCCATTCCTCCCCTCGTTCCTCCTCGTTTCTCCCCCGTTTCTCCCCTCGTTTCTCCCCTCGTTCCTCCTCCTCATTCCCCTCGTTTCTCCCCTCGTTCCTCCCCTTTCCTCCCTCGTTTCTCCTCGTTTCTCCCTTTTCGTTTCTCCCTCGTTTCCCCTCGTTTCTCCCTGTTTCTCCCATTGTTTCTCCTTCGTTTCTCCCCTCGTTTCCCCTCGTTTCTCCCCTCGTTTCTCCCCTCGTTCCTCCCCTCGTTTCCTCCCCTTTCTCCCCTGTTTTCTCCCCTCGTTTCTTCCCCCTCCCCTTGTTTCCTCCCCTTGTTCCTCCCCTCGTTTCTCCCCTCGTTCCTCCCTCGTTCCTCCCCTTGTTTCTCCCTTGTTTCTCCTTGTTTCTCCCCCTCGTTCCTCCACGTTCCTCCTCGTTTCCTCCCCTCGTTTCTCCCCTCGTTTCTCCCCTTGTTTCTCCCCTCGTTTCTCCCCTGTTTTCTCCCCCTGTTCCTCCCTTGTTTCTCCCCTCATTCCTCCCCTTGTTTCTCCCCTTCCTCCCCTCATTCCTCCTCTTTTCTCCCCTCGTTTTCATTCCTCCCCTTGTTTCTCCCCTCATTCCTCCCTTGTTTCTCCTGTTCCTCCCCTCATTCCTCCCCTTGTTTCTCCTTGTTCCTCCCCTTGTTTCTCCCCTCATTCCTCCCCTCATTCCTCCTTGTTTCTCCCCTGTTTCTCCCTCGTTTCTCCCCTCGTTTCTCCCTCATTCCTCCCCTTTCCTCTCCTCGTTTCTCCCTGTTTCTCCTTTGTTCTTTTCATCTCCCCTCGTTTCTCCCCTCATTTCTCCCCTTGTTTCTCCCCCTCGTTTCTCCTCGTTTCCCCTTGTTTCTTCCCTCGTTTCTCCCTCATTCCTCCCCTTGTTTCTCCCTTGTTTCTCCCCTCGTTTCTCCCCTCGTTTTCCCCTCGTTTCTCCCCTTTGTTCCTCCTTGTTTCTCCCCCTCGTTCCTCCCCTCGTTTCTCCTCGTTTCCCCCTTGTTTCTCCCCTCATTCCTCCCTCGTTCCTCCCCTCATTCCTCCCCTCATTCCTCCCCTCGTTCCTCCCCCTTGTTCCTCCCCTTTCCTCCCCTTGTTTCTCCCCTCTGTTCCTCCCTCGTTCCTCCCCTCATTCCTCCCCCTCGTTCCTCCCCTCATTCCTCCCTCGTTTCTCCCCTTGTTTCTCCCCTTGTTTCTCCCTCGTTCCTCCCCTCGTTTCTCCCTCATCCTCCCCTCCCCTCGTTTCTCCCTCATTCCTCCCCGTTTCTCCCCTCATTCCTCCCCTCATTTCCCTCCTCATTCCTCCCTCGTTCCTCCCCCTCATTCTCTCCCTGGTTTCCTCCCTCGTTTCTCCCCATTCCTCCCTGCTCCTCGTTTATTCCTCCCTCGTTTCTCCCTTGTTTCTCCCCTGAGCCCCCGTTTCTCCCCTGAGTTTCTCCCCTTGTTTCTCCTCTTTGTTTCTCCCCTTGTTTCTCACTCTCTTGTTCTCCCCCTTGTTTCTCCCCTTCGTTCCTCCTTGTTCCTCCCCTTTGTTCTCCCCCTTGTTTCTCCTTGTTTCTCCCCCTTGTTTCTCCTTGTTTCTCCCCTTGTTTCTCCCCTTGTTTCTCCTCTTGTTCCTCCCTTGTTCCTCCCTGTTCCTCCCCTTGTTTCTCCCCTCTTTTTCTCCCCTTGTTTCTCCCCTTGTTTTCTCCCTGCGTCCTCCCTCCCCTTTGTTCCTCCCCTTGTTTCTCCCCGTTTCTTGTTTCTCCTTGTTTCTCCTTGTTTCTCCCCTCGTTTCTCCCCTTGTTTCTCCCCTGTTTCTCCCTTTGTTTCTCCCCTTATTTCTCCCCCTGCTTTCTCCCCTTTGTTTCTCCTTGTTTCTCCCTCATTCCTCCTCCTGTGTTCTGTGGAATGCAGGGCTTATGTCAGTGAGTGTCAGGTACAGACTGACCACCCACTCTAACCTCACCCCCTCTCTCTAACCTCCCCTCCTCTCTCTCTCCCTCTAACCTCCCCTCCTCTGTTCTTCCCCTCTATCTTTTCTGGAGACCTGTTCTGTTCCTCTACTCTCTCCTTCTGTCTGAGACCTTGTTCGCTCCTCTCTACTCTCTCCTTCTTTCTGAGACCTTGTTCGCTCCTCTACTCTCTCCTTCTTTCTGAGACCTTGTTCGCTCCCTCTCTACTCTCCTTCTGTCTGAGACCTTGCTCGCTCCTCTCTTGGTCAGTCTGATAGAGGAGAGGAATCAAGAGGTAGAGATTCAGAATCCCAAAACACTGAAAGAGAACAGAAATCCTGACTCAGTTTGCTCATGTGTTGGCTGGTTAAAGTGTGTGTTGGTTGGGTGTGTGGGTTGGGTTGAGTGTCATTGGTCTGGCTGTGCACAAGTTGGGTGCAGTGCTGGTTGGGGTGTGTGTGCATGTGTTGGTGGTGTGTGTGTGTGTGTGTGTGTGTGTGTGTGTGTGTGGGTGTGTGTTAACCAACCCAAAACTCAGCTGAGTTAACTGCCGCTTGCGATCCTGTCAATGAAGACAGGAGGAAACTGACTGCACGGAAGAAGGAGGCCTGGAAGGGGAGAGAAGGTGACAGAGGAAAGGAAAAGACAGAGAGGGAACAGAAGAAGAGAGAAGAGACACTGACAGTTGTGCTTTTAAATGGTGGCAACAGAACTGAAGATCTGACTCGAACACTACATCTGGTAAGGCCCTCTCTGCTTTCTATGTATCTCTCTCTCTATCTCTATGTATCTTCTATCTCTACACCTGGTAAGACCCTCTCTCTCTCTATGTATCTCTATCTCTACACCTGGTAAGACCCTCTCTATGTATCTCTCTATCTCTCTACACCTGGTAAGGCCCCTCTCTATGTATCTCTCTCTATCTCTACACCTGGTAAGACCCTATCTCTTCTATGTATCTTCTCTATCTCTACACCTGTAAGACCCTTTTCTCTATGTATCTCTCTCTATCTCTACACCTGGTAAGACCCTCTCTCTATGTATCTCTCTATCTCTACACCAGGTAAGGCTCTCTCTCTCTATGTATCTCTCTATCTCTACACCTGGTAAGACCTCTATGTATCTCTATCTCTACACCTGGTAAGACCCTTTCTCTCTATGTATCTCTCTATCTCTACACCTGGTAAGGCCTCTCTCTCTATGTATCTCTCTCTCTATCTCTACATCTGTTAAGGCCCTTTTCTCTATGTATCTCTCTATCTCTACACCTGGTAAGACCCCTCTCTATGTATTCTCTCTATCTCTACATCTGTAAAGGCCCTCTCTCTATGTATCTCTCTATCTCTACACCTGGTAAGATCCTCTCTCTATGTATCTCTCTCGCTCTATCTCTACCCCCTGGTAAGGCCTCTCTCTCTATGTATCTCTCTCTATCTCTACACCCTGGTAAGGCCCCTCTCTCTATGTATCTCTCTCTATCTCTACACCTGGTAAGGCCTTCTCTCTCTCTATGTATCTCTCTATCTCTACACCTGGTAAGACCCTCTCTCTCTCTCTCTATGTATCTCTATCTCTACACCTGGTAAGACCCCCTCTCTCTCTATGTATCTCTCTCTATCTCTACACCTGGTAAGGCCCTCTCTCTCTATGTATCTCTCTCTATCTCTACACCTGGTAAGACCCTATCTCTCTCTATGTATCTCTTCTATCTCTACACCTGGTAAGACCCTCTTTTCTCTATGTATCTATCTATCTCTACACCTGGTAAGACCCTCTCTCTCTCTATGTATCTCTCTCTCTATCTCTACACCTGGTAAGGCCTCTCTCTCTCTATGTATCTCTCTATCTCTCTACACCTGGTAAGACCTCTCTCTCTATGTATCTCTCTATCTCTACACCTGGTAAGACCCTCTTTCTCTCTATGTATCTCTCTCTATCTCTACACCTGGTAAGGTCTCTCCTCTCTCTATGTATCTCTCTCTATCTCTACATCTGTTAAGGCCCTCTTTCTTCTATGTATCTCTCTATCTCTACACCTGGTAAGACCCCTCTCTATGTATCTCTCTATCTCTACATCTGGTAAGGCCTCTCTCTCTATGTATCTCTCTCTATCTCTACACCTGGTAAGACCCTCTATGTATCTCTCTCTATCTCTACCCTGGTAAGGCCCCTCTCTCTCTATGTATCTCTCTATCTCTACACCTGGTAAGGCCCTCTCTCTCTATGTATCTCTCTCTATCTCTACACCTGGTAAGGCCTTCTCTCTATGTATCTCTATCTCTACACCTGGTAAGACCTCTCTATGTATCTCTCTCTCTATCTCTACATCTGGTAAGGCCTCTCTCTCTCTATGTATCTCTCTATCTCTACACCTGGTAAGGCCCTCTCTCTCTCTGTATCTATCTCTATCTCTACACCTGGTAAGACTCTCTATGTATCTCTCTCTATCTCTACACCTGGTAAGACCCCTCTCTCTATGTATCTCTCTCTATCTCTACACCTGGTAAGGCCTCTCTCTCTATCTCTACACCTGGTAAGACCCTCTCTCTCTATGTATCTCTCTATCTCTACATCTGGTACCCTCTCTCTCTCTCTTCCTCTTTATCACTCTCTCTTTCTCTCTCTCTCTATATATATATATATCTTCATCTTTCTTTATTTTTCTTTCGCTCTCTCTCTCTATGTATCTCTCTCTCTCTTTATCTCTGTATCTCTCTCTCTATCTCTCTATGTATCAATTCAATTCAATTCAAGGGGCTTTATCGGCATGGGAAACATGTGTTAACATTGCCAAAGCAAATGAGGTAGATAATATACAAAAGTGAAATAAACAATCAAAATGAACAGTAAACATTAAACATACAGAAGTTTCAAATCAATAAAGACATAACAAGTGTCATATTATTTATATATATATATACAGTGTTGTAACAATGTACAAATGGTTTAAGTACACAAGGGAAAATAAATAAGCACAAATATGGTTTGTATTTACAATGGTGTTTGTTCTTCACTGGTTGCCCTTTCTCGTGGCAACAGGTCACAAATCTTGCTTCTGTGATGGCACACTGTGGAATTTATTAAATTGATTTGTTTTCGAAGGTTTGGTAATCGCTTCCTTTTAGGTGGTTATAGAATTTAACAGCTCTTTTCTGGATTTTGATAGTTAGTGAGTATCGGGCCTAATTCTGCTCTGCATGCATTATTTGGTGTTCTACGTTGTACACTGAGGATATTTTTGCAGAATTCTGCGTGCAGTCTTGGTGTTTGTCCCATTTTGTGTCTCTCTCTCTCTCATTGATAGTTGTTGAACAGGCTTGAGCTGCAGCTCTCTCTCTCTCTCTCTCTCTCTCTCTCTCTCTCTCTCAAGGGGCTTTGTCAGCATGGGAAACATGTGTTAACATTGCATTACTACCTCTTAACTCAGCTCCACTACCTCTTAACTCAGCTCCACTACCTCTTAACTCAGCTCCATTACCTCTTAACTCAGCTCCACTACCTCTTAACTCAGCTCCACTTTCTTAACTCATCTCCACTACCTCTTAACTCAGCTCCTGCCTTTAACTCAGCTCCCTACCTTTAACTAGTTTCCATTACCTCTTAACTCAGTTTCCACTACCTCTTAACTCAGCCCACTACCTCTTAACTCAGCTCCACTATTTTCTAACTCAGCTCCTACCTCTTAACTCAGCTCCACTACCTCTTAACTCAGCTCCACTACCTCTTAACTCAGCTCCACTACCTCTTAACTCAGCTCCACTACCTCTTAACTCAGCTCCACTACCTCTTAACTCAGCTCCACTACCTCTTAACTCAGCTCCACTACCTCTTAACTCAGCTCCACTACCTCTTAACTCAGCTCCACTACCTCTTAACTCAGCTCCACTACCTCTTAACTCAGCTCCACTACCTCTTAACTCAGCTCCACTACATGGTTCCTTTCTGAATGGGAACATGGTTCCTTTCTGAATGGGAACATGGTTCCTTTCTGAATGGGAACATGGTTCCTTTCTGAATGGGAACATGGTTCCTTTCTGAATGAGAACATGGTTCCTTTCTGAATGGGAACATGGTTCCTTTCTGAATGGGAACATGGTTCCTTTGTGAATGGGAACATGGTTCCTTTCTGAATGGGAACATGGTTATTTTCTGAAGGGAAATATGGTTCCTTTCTGAATGGGAACATGGTTCCTTTCTGAATGGGAACATGGTTCCTTTCTGAATGGGAACATGGTTCCTTTCTGAATGGGAACATGGTCCTTTCTGAATGGGAACATGGTTCCTTTCTGAATGGGAACATGGTTCCTTTCTGAATGGGAACATGGATCCTTTCTGAATGGGAACATGGTTCCTTTCTGAATGGGAACATGGTTCCTTTCTGAATGGGAACATGGTTCCTTTCTGAATGGGAACATGGTCCTTTCTGAATGGAACATGGTTCTTTGTGAATGGGAACATGGTTCCTTTGTGAATGGGAACATGGTTCCTTTCTGAATGGGAACATGGTTCCTTTCTGAATGGGAACATGGTTCCTTTGTGAATGGGAACATGGTTCCTTTGTGAATGGGAACATGGTTCCTTTGTGAATGGGAACATGGTTCTTTTCTGAATGGAAATATGGTTCCCTTTCTGAATGGGAACATGGTTCCTTTGTGAATGGGAACATGGTTCCTTTGTGAATGGGAACATGGTTATTTTCTGAAGGGAAATATGGTTCCTTTCTGAATGGGAACATGGTTCCTTTCTGAATGGGAACATGGTTCCTTTCTGAATGGGAACATGGTTCCTTTCTGAATGGGAACATGGTCCCTTTCTGAATGGGAACATGGTTCCTTTCTGAAGGGAAATATGGTTCCCTTCTGAATGGGAACATGGTTACCTTTCTGAATGGGAACATGGTTCCTTTGTGAATGGGAACATGGTTCCTTTGTGAATGGGAACATGGTTATTTTCTGAAGGGAAATATGGTTCCTTTCTGAATGGGAACATGGTTCCTTTCTGAATGGGAACATGGTTCCTTTCTGAATGGGAACATGGTTCCTTTCTGAATGGGAACATGGTCCCTTTCTGAATGGGAACATGGTTCCTTTCTGAATGGGAACATGGTTATTTTCTGAAGGGAAATATGGTTCCTTTCTGAATGGGAACATGGTTCCTTTCTGAATGGGAACATGGCTCCTTTCTGAATGGGAACATGGTTCCTTTCTGAATGGGAACATGGTTCCTTTCTGAATGGGAACATGGTTCCTTTGTGAATGGGAACATGGTTCCTTTGTGAATGGGAACATGGTTCCTTTGTGAATGGGAACATGGTTCCTTTGTGACTGGGAACATGGTTCCTTTGTGAATGGGAACATGGTTCCTTTGTGACATGGGAACATGGTTCCTTTGTGAATGGGAACATGGTTCCTTTCTGAATGGGAACATGGTTCCTTTCTGAATGGGAACATGGTTCCTTTGTGAATGGGAACATGGTTCCTTTCTGAATGGGAACATGGTTCCTTTCTGAATGGGAACACGGTTCCTTTCTGACATGGTTCCGTCTTATGATGAAATCATGTTAACATGAAGGTTATTTTTTCTCCCTTGGTGAGTAAAGTACAAGCCTGTTAGGCAGAGATTGTCACAACTGGTAACAGTAACCTTTCACTGATGTAGACATGCAATGGCTAGGCCAGCAGCACTGCCCCCTCCTTTCCACCCTCCCTCCCTCCTCCCTCCCCTCCTCCTCCCTCCCTCCTCCCCTCCCCTCCCTTCCTCCTCTCCTCATCATCTCCCTCTGTCCACCTCTCTCCTCTCCTCTCCTCTCCTCCTCCTCTCCTCTCCTCTCTCCCTCTCCTCCCTCATCATCTCCCTCTGTCCTCCTCTCCTCTCCTCTCCCTCTCCTCTCTCCTTCCTCTTCCTCCTTCCCCCTCCTCTCCTCCTCTCCTCATCATCTCCCTCTGTCCACCATCCTCCTCTCTCCCTCCCTCTCCTCTCCCTCATCATCTCCCTCTGTTCACCATCCCTCCCTCCTCCTCTCCTCTGGCCAGTGGAGACATGGCACCACACTCCATTCAGGCGGACACACCTCGGTGGGCATCTATTGAGCCTTCTACTCGTGACACACTCCACTTAATGGACCACCGAGTTTAGGAGGGAGGGAATGAGGGGTGGAGGTAGGGAGGGAGGTAAGGAGGGAGGGAGGGAGGGGAGGGAGGGAGGGAGGGAGGGAGGGAGGGAGGGAGGGAGGGAGGGAGGGAGGGAGGGAGGGAGGGAGGGAGGGAGGAGGGAGGGAGGGAGGGAGGGAGGGAGGGAGGGAGAGGGAGGGAGGGAAGGAGAGGGAGAGAGGAAGGGAGGGGAGAGAGGGAGAGGGAGGAGAGAAGGAGAGAGGGAGGGGAGGGAGGGAGGGATGGAGAGACTGTGCAAGGGTGGAACGGAGGGAGAGAGGGAGAGAAGGAGAGAGAGAGGGAGGGAGGGAGGGAGGGATGGAGAGAGAGAGGGAGGGTAGGGACGGAGGGAAGGAGAGAAGATAAGAGGGAGGAACGGAGGGAGGGGAGGGAGGGAGAGAGGGAGAGAAGGAAAGAGAGAGAGGGAGGGACGGAGGGAGGGGAGGGAGAGAGGGAGAGAAGGAGAGAGAGAGGGAGGGAGGGGAGGGAGGGAAGGAGAGAAGATACGAGGGAGGAACGGAGGGAGGGGAGGGAGGGAGAGAGGGAGAGAAGGAAAGAGAGAGAGGGAGGGACGGAGGGAAGGAGAGAAGATACGAGGGAGGAACGGAAGAAAACTGTGTCAGTAGTACATGCTAATTAACCGTACGTTATCAAAACAGATCTGAACAGAACAGATTCCGGATCATCATGCAGAACACTGGGCCAGTAAATGAAGGACTAGGATTGTGTCCCATATAGCACAAAAATTGAACAGGGCCCATAGTGCACTCTACAGGGAATAGGGCCCCAGTCTACTCCCAGTCACGGCCGGTTACGACAGAGCCTGGGCGCGAACCCAGGGTCTCTGGTGGTACAGCAGGCGCTGCAGTACGGCTCCCTTAACCACTGCTCCCCACCCGGGAGGCCCCCTAAGGGTGTCTACCCTTCTCAATGGCAAGGCTGTGCTCACTGAGCCTGTACTTTGTCAAGGTTTTTCTAAGGTTTTGATCAGTAACCATGGTCAAATAGTTAGCCACGGTGGACTGTCGATTTAGTGCCAGATAGCACTGCATTTTGCTTTGTGCTTGTGTTTCCCAATAAGCAATGTAGTTTTGTTTTGACTGTGTTGTAATTTGTTAAATTCTGATTGAGGCTTCAATGTGTTAGTAGAACAGGTTTGTGAACTCAGCCCCAGGACCAGCTGGATGAGGGGACCGAGGCTTCAGTGTGTTAGTAGAACAGGTTTGTGAACTCAGCCCCAGGACCAGCTGGATGAGGGGACTCTTTTCTTTGCTCAGCTCTTGGCATTGCACGGCTTGGTAATGGGGTCACTGTATTTTAGATGTTTCCAAAACTGCAGTGCAGGGCCTGGTAATGAATTGCTCTTTTTTGAGTTTTTATTATTAGTGGAGTTTGGCCAAACTCTGCCCTGCATCATTTGTAGTTTTCCTCTGGACATGAAAGAGAATCTTACAGAACTCTGCATGCAGGGTTTCAATGGGGTGTGTGTCCCATTTAGTGAAATCTTGTTTTGCAAGTAGACCCCACACCTTGCTTCCATGAAGTGCAAGTGGTTCAATGACACATTCAATTCGTTTTTGGCCAAATTTGGTATTTCAATTAGATTTTTAAAATGTTTATGCCGTAGAACGCCCTGCGTGCTTTCTCTCTCAGTTCATTCACTGCCTCATTAAGGTGTCCAGTTGAGCTTATTTTTAAACCTAGGTAATTGTAGTGTGTGCTGTACTCTAAATATTTTGTACCAATTGAGAACTGTGGTCTTATTCCCTTAGATCTGGATCTAAGGGCCCAGGTCTGGCAGTACTGCTCTAGCAGGTCCAGGCTCTGCTGTAGGCCTTGTGCTGTGGGTGTTTACTGCCAGGGCCCAGGTCTGACAGTACTGCTCTCGCAGGTCCAGGCTCTGCTGTAGGCCATGTGCTGTGGGTGACAGCAGGCATAGGTCATCTGTGAAGAGCAGGCACTTAACCTCTGAATTGTGGAGACTAACACCAGGGGCTGAGGATTTTTCTAGAATAGTGGCCAATTTGTTGATGTAGATGTTGAAGAGTGCAGGGCTCAGATTGCAAGTCTATAAAGCAAGCGTACATTTTGGTATTATTTTGATGGACATGTTTATCTATCAGGGTGTGTAGGGTGTAAGTATGATCAGTCGTGCAATGTTTTGGTATAATCCAATTTCGCTTTTACTCAAGACATTGTGCTTATTAAGGAAGTTTAGAACTATCTTTAGAACATTTATAATACTACAGAAAACCTTCCCCAGGTTACCCTTAACACAAATTCCTCTGGAATTGTTAGGGTCAAATTTGTCTCCGCTCTTAAAGATTGGGGTTATGAGTCCTTGATTCCAGATGTCAGGGAAATAACCTACCAAATTAAACAGTTTTAATATAGCCAATTGAAATTTTGCACTAGTGAGTTTGAGCATCTCATTTAGGATGCCATCAGGTCTGCATGCCTTTTTAAATCTGAGGGTCTGAAGTTTCTTATAGAGCTCCTGGTCAGTAATAGTTTAGTTTCTTATAGAGCTCCTGGTCAGTAATAGTTTAGTTTCTTATAGAGCTCCTGGTCAGTAATAGTTTAGTTTCTTATAGAGCTCCTGGTCAGTAATAGTTTAGTTTCTTATAGAGCTCCTGGTCAGTAATAGTTTAGTTTCTTATAGAGCTCCTGGTCAGTAATAGTTTAGTTTCTTATAGAGCTCCTGGTCAGTAATAGTTTAGTTTCTTATAGAGCTCCCGGTCAGTAATAGTTTAGTTTCTTATAGAGCTCCTGGTAAGTAATAGTTTAGTTTCTTATAGAGCTCCCGGTCAGTAATAGTTTAGTTTCTTATAGAGCTCCTGGTCAGTAATAGTTTAGTTTCTTATAGAGCTCCTGGTCAGTAATAGTTTAGTTTCTTATAGAGCTCCTGGTCAGTAATAGTTTAGTTTCTTATAGAGCTCCTGGTCAGTAATAGTTTAGTTTCTTATAGAGCTCCTAGTCAGTAATAGTTTATTTTCTTATAGAGCTCCTGGTCAGTAATAGTTTAGTTTCTTATAGAGCTCCTGGTCAGTAATAGTTTAGTTTCTTATAGAGCTCCTGGTCAGTAATAGTTTAGTTTCTTATAGAGCTCCTGGTCAGTAATAGTTTAGTTTCTTATAGAGCTCCTGGTCAGTAATAGTTTAGTTTCTTATAGAGCTCCTGGTCAGTAATAGTTTAGTTTCTTACAGAGCTCCTGGTCAGTAATAGTTTAGTTTCTTATAGAGCTCCTGGTCAGTAATAGTTTAGTTTCTTATAGAGCTCCTGGTCAGTAATTGTCACGAATATTACCGAAGGTGACTCCCCTTCTTGTTCGGGTGGCGCTCGGCGGTCGTCGTCGCCGGTCTACTAGCTATCACCGATCCGTTGTTCTGTGTTCCTTTGGTTTTGTCTGATTGGTATCACCTGTTTCTTGTTTGGTTGTTAGGGTACGGTTATATATAGTCTGTTCAGCCCGCTTCTGTTTCGTGCAATTTTAATGCTGCATGTATTGCCAGTATACATTGATTTAATTATGTCATATGTTTTACCCCCTACATCACTTTCAATAACTTTGTAGAACAGTCCTGTATGCCAAATAGAATCAAATGCTTTTTGGAAGTCGATAAAGCAATCGTATATTTTGGTATTATTTTGGTGGACATGTTTATCTATCAGGGTGTGTAGGGTGTAAATATGATCAGTTGTGCGATGTTTTGGTATAATCCAATTTGGCTTTTACTCAAGATATTGTGCTTATTAAGGAAGTTTAGAACTCTTACATTTATAATGCTACAGAAAACCTTCCCCAGGTTACTGTTCACACAAATGCCTCTGTATTTGTTAGGGTCAAATTTGTCTCCGTTTTTTAAAGATTGGGGTTATGAGTCCTTGATTCCAGATGTCAGGGAAATAACCTACAAAATTAAACAGTTTTAATATAGCCAATTGCACGTTTGCACTAGTGAGTTTGAGCATCTCATTTAGGATGCCATTAGGTCCGCATGCTTTTTTTAAAATGAGAGGGCCTGAAGTTTGACAAAGTACAGACCCACGCTTCTACAGAGCTGCAACAGATCCCTTCAGTGTTGTTAATGGTGCTGCTACTGTTGTTTCTATGGGGGAGATTAAGACATTTAGAAACAGTATGGCCCGTATGGCCTCTCTCTCTCGCTAGATTCTTCCAAGTTGCCACATTTTGCCTTGATGATAGCTTCGCACACTCTTGGCATTCCCTCAACCAGATTCACCTGGAATGCTTTTTCCCACTAGTCTTGAAGGAGTTCTCGTGTTAAATCCCAGACGAAGCATTAGCATTCTTATAGATACAATGTATACATAGAGCCCATTACCAGGGGTGTTTGACAGGTCATTAGACAGCTGAAAAAGAGATCCTCAGGTTGGTGGGGGCACGGGCGTTGCTATTTCAAATAGTATTTGAACCCAGATCAGACTGGGTCCACTACAGAACAGGACAACCAGAACCAGCTCTCTTGTCTTGTCTTGTCTTGTCAATGACACGTAGTATTTCTGGCAGACGGCCAGGGAACCTGGGAGCGCAACGCCAATCAGCCAGACGTCAGATCAAAACTCTAATAATCAATGCCTATTTAGAAGCACCGACCACAGAACAAATACCCCGCCTGCAGTGTGATCAGCCTGCAGTGTGATCAGCCTGCAGTGTGATCCGCCTGCAGTGTGATCAGCCTGCAGTGTGATCAGCCTGCAGTGTGATCAGCCTGCAGTGTGATCAGCCTGCAGTGTGATCCGCCTGCAGTGTGATCAGCCTGCAGTGTGATTCGCCTGCAGTGTGATCCGCCTGCAGTGTGATCAGCCTGCAGTGTGATCAGCCTGCAGTGTGATCAGCCTGCAGTGTGATCCGCCTGCAGTGTGATCAGCCTGCAGTGTGATCAGCCTGCAGTGTGATCCACCTGCAGTGTGATCAGCCTGAAAAAAGATCCCTTTATAGATAAGATGGCTCATGTGAGATGACACTTCACAGTTACATTCACGGGTACATTCACGGGTACATTCACAGGTACATTGTTATTTTCTCTGCATCAAATAATCAGGGGAGGTTCTTCTAAGAGCTTCAGAATTTCATATACAGAGTAGGGATAGTCCATGGAATGTTTACATTAGGGAGAGTCCATGGAATGCTGTCAGTATTTACAGTAGGGATAGTCCATGGAATGTTTACATTAGGGAGAGTCCATAGAATGTTTCCATTAGGGAGAGTCCATGGAATGTTTACATTAGGATAGTCCATAGAATGTTTACATTAGGGAGAGTCCATGGAATGCTGTCAGTATTTACAGTAGGGATAGTCCATGGAATGTTTACATTAGGGAGAGTCCATAGAATGTTTACATTAGGGAGAGTCCATGGAATGTTTACATTAGGATAGTCCATGGAATGTTTACATTAGGGAGAGTCCATGGAATGTTTACATTAGGGAGAGTCCATGGAATGTTTACATTAGTTAGAGTCCATGGAATGTTTACATTAGGGAGAGTCCATGGAATGTTTACATTAGGGAGAGTCCATGGAATGTTTACATTAGGGAGAGTCCATGGAATGTTTACATTAGGGAGAGTCCATGGAATGTTTACATTAGGGAGAGTCCATGGAATGTTTACATTAGGATAGTCCATGGAATGTTTACATTAGGGAGAGTCCATGGAATGTTTACATTAGGGAGAGTCCATGGAATGTTTACATTAGGGAGAGTCCATGGAATGTTTACATTAGGGAGAGTCCATGGAATGTTTACATTAGGATAGTCCATGGAATGTTTACATTAGGATAGTCCATGGAATGTTTACATTAGGGAGAGTCCATGGAATGTTTACATTAGGGATAGTCCATGGAATGTTTACATTAGATAGAGTCCATGGAATGTTTACATTAGGGAGAGTCCATGGAATGTTTACATTAGGATAGTCAATGGAATGTTTACATTAGGATAGTCAATGGAATGTTTACATTAGGGAGAGTCCATGGAATGTTTACATTAGGATAGTCCATGGAATGTTTACATTAGGGAGAGTCCATGGAATGTTTACATTAGGGAGAGTCCATGGAATGTTTACATTAGGATAGTCAATGGAATGTTTACATTAGGATAGTCAATGGAATGTTTACATTAGGGAGAGTCCATGGAATGTTTACATTAGTTAGAGTCCATGGAATGTTTACATTAGGGAGAGTCCATGGAATGTTTACATTAGGATAGTCAATGGAATGTTTACATTAGGGAGAGTCCATGGAATGTTTACATTAGATAGAGTCCATGGAATGTTTACATTAGGGAGAGTCCATGGAATGTTTACATTAGGGAGAGTCCATGGAATGTTTACATTAGGGATAGTCCATGGAATGTTTACATTAGATAGAGTCCATGGAATGTTTACATTAGGGAGAGTCCATGGAATGTTTACATTAGGGAGAGTCCATGGAATGTTTACATTAGGGAGAGTCCATGGAATGTTTACATTAGGATAGTCAATGGAATGTTTACATTACGGAGAGTCCATGGAATGTTTACATTAGGATAGTCAATGGAATGTTTACATTAGGATAGTCAATGGAATGTTTACATTAGGGAGAGTCCATGGAATGTTTACATTAGGATAGTCCATGGAATGTTTACATTAGGGAGAGTCCATGGAATGTTTACATTAGGGAGAGTCCATGGAATGTTTACATTAGGATAGTCAATGGAATGTTTACATTAGGATAGTCAATGGAATGTTTACATTAGGGAGAGTCCATGGAATGTTTACATTAGTTAGAGTCCATGGAATGTTTACATTAGGGAGAGTCCATGGAATGTTTACATTAGATAGAGTCCATGGAATGTTTACATTAGGGAGAGTCCATGGAATGTTTACATTAGGATAGTCCATGGAATGTTTACATTAGTTAGAGTCCATGGAATGTTTACATTAGGGAGAGTCCATGGAATGTTTACATTAGATAGAGTCCATGGAATGTTTACATTAGGGAGAGTCCATGGAATGTTTACATTAGGATAGTCAATGGAATGTTTACATTAGGATAGTCAATGGAATGTTTACATTAGGGAGAGTCCATGGAATGTTTACATTAGTTAGAGTCCATGGAATGTTTACATTAGGGAGAGTCCATGGAATGTTTACATTAGTTAGAGTCCAAGGAATGTTTACATTAGGGATAGTCCATGGAATGTTTACATTAGGTAGAGTCCATGGAATGTTTACATTAGGGAGAGTCCATGGAATGTTTACATTAGGGAGAGTCCATGGAATGTTTACATTAGGATAGTCCATGGAATGTTTACATTAGGGATAGTCCATGGAATGCTGTCAGTATTTACATTATAAGTGGTTAATGTATAGACTATGGTATGTTTACATTAGGAGTGGTTAACGTATAGACTATGGAATGTTTACATTAGGAGTGGTTAATGTATAGACTATGGTATGTTTACACTAGGAGTGGTTAATGTATAGACTATGGTATGTTTACACTAGGAGTGGTTAATGTATAGACTATGGAATGTCTACATTAGGAGTGGTTAATGTATAGACTATGGAATGTTTACATTAGGAGTGGTTAATGTATAGACTATGGTATGTTTACATTAGGAGTGGTTAATGTATAGATTATGGAATGTCTACATTAGGAGTGGTTAATGTATAGACTATGGCATGTTTACATTAGGAGTGGTTAATGTATAGACTATGGCATGTTTACATTAGGGAGAGTCCATGGAATGTTTATATTAGGGAGAGTCCATGGAATGTTTACATTAGGGAGAGTCCATGGAATGTTTACATTAGGGAGAGTCCATGGAATGTTTACATTAGGATAGTCCATGGAATGTTTACATTAGGGAGAGTCCATGGAATGTTTACATTAGGGAGAGTCCATGGAATGTTTACATTAGGAGAGTTTAGTGAAAAATGGCGCCGGAGAAGAAGGCTGATGTTCTACGTGTTCCCAACCGATTTGCGTTATTTGTAACTTATTTTTAAAACTTATTTTGTACATAATGTTGCCGCTTCCGTCTCTTATGACCGAAAATAACTTCTGGACATCAGGACTTCGATTACTCACCACGAACTGGTAGAATCCTTTTTTCCCCTTTAACGAGTCTGACGAGCCCTTACGTGAACGATATACTGCTTTTTCGGAAACAGGCCCAGATCCCCATGATTTGCTTGAAAAGGAGGCGGAGATTAAGGTGCCAGAGGGCGGGCTGCCTTCTGAGAATTCGTAGGCGATCGAATAAACCCACACTTCCTTCCATTCTGCTAGCAAACGTGCAATCTTTGGAGAATAGAATCTATGACTGACCTATGCGGAAGATTAAACTACCAACGGGACATTAAAAACTGTATTATTTTATGCTTCACGGAATCGTGGCTGAATGACAACACATTGGCTTCATCAATAAGTGCATCGATGACGTTGTCCCCACAGTGACCGTACGTACATACCCCAACCAGAAGCCATGGATTACAGGCAACATCCACACTGAGCTAAAGGCTAGAGATGCTACTTTCAAGGAGCGGGACTCTAGCCCGGAAACTTATAAGAAATCCCGCTATGCCCTCCGACAAGCCATCAAACAGGCAAAGTGTCAATACAGGACTAAGATCGAATCGTACAACACCGGCTTTGACGCTCGTCGGACGTGACAGGGTTTGCAAACTATTACAGACTACAAAGGGAAGCACAGCCAGTAGCTGCCCAGTGACACCAGCCTACCAGATGAGCTAAACGACTTATATACTCGCTTCGAGGCAAATAACACTGAAACATGAAAGCACCAGCTGTACCGGAAGACTGTGTGATCACGCTCTCCGCAGCCCATGTGAGTGAAACCTTTAAACAGATCAACATTCACAAGGCCACAGGGCCAGACGGAATACCAGGACATGTGCTGCGTGCGTGCAAGTTTCTGACCCTGTCTGAGTCTGTAATACCAACATGTTTCAAGCAGACCATAGTCCCTGTGCCCAAGAACACTAAGGTAACCTGCCTAAATGACTACCGACCCGTAGCACTCACGTCTGTAGCCATGAAGTGCTTTGAAAGGCTGGTCATGGCTCACATCAGCACCATTATACCATTATACCAGCACCATTATACCAGAAACTACAGCTCAGAATTCAACACCATAGTGTCTAAACACTAAACACCTCCCTCTGCAACTGGATCCTGGACTTCCTGAAGGGCCACCCCCAGGTGGTAAGGGTAGGTAACAACACGTCCATCACGCTGATCCTCAACACGGGGGCCCCTCAGGGGTGCGTGCTCAGTCCTCTCCTGTACTCCTTGTTCACTCATGACTGCATGGCCAGGCACGACTCCAACACCATCATTAAGTTTGCCGATGACACAACAGGGTAGGCCTGATCACCAACAACGACGAGACAGGCTATAGAGAGGATTTCAAAGACCTGGCCGTGTGGCGCCAGTACAACAACATCTCCCTTAATGTGATCAAGACAAAGGAGATGACTACAGGAAATAGAGGACTTAGCATGCTCCCATTCTCATCGATGTGGCTGTAGTGGAGCAGGTTGAGAGCTTCAAGTTCCTTGGTGTCCCCATCACCAACAAATGAACATTGTCCAATCACACCAAGACAGTCGTGAAGAGGGCATTTCAAAACCTATTCCCCCTCAGGAGATTGAAAAGATTTGCCATGGGTCCTCGGATCCTCAAAAGGTTGACAGCTGCACCATTGAGACCATCCTGGCTGGTTGCATCACTGCATGGTATGGCAACTGCTCGGCATCCGACCGCAAAGCACTACAGAGGGTAGTGCGAACGGCCCAGTACATCACTTGGGCAAGCTTCCTGCCATCCAGGACCTCTATACCAGGCGGTGTCAGAGGAAGGCCCTAAAAATTGTCAATGACTCCAGCCACTCTAGTCAAAGACTGTTCTCTCTACTCCTACACAGCAATCAGTACATGAGCGCCACGTCTAGGTCCAAGAGGCTTCTTAACCACTTCTACTCCCAAGCCATAAGACACCTGAACATCAAATCAAATCAAATGTATTTAGAAACCTAGAGAGGAACCAGGCTATGTGGGGTGGCCAGTCCTCTTCTGGCTGTGCCGAGTGGAGATTATAACAGAACATGGTCAAGATGTTCAAACGTTCATAAATGACCAGCATGGTCCAATAATAATAAGGCAGAACAGTTGAAACTGGAGCAGCAGCACGGCCAGGTGGACTGGGGACAGCAAGGAGTCATCATGTCAGGTAGTCCTGAGGCATGGTCCTAGGGCTCAGGTCCTCCGAGAGAGAGAAAGAAAGAGAGAAAGAGAGAATTAGAGAGCACACTTAAATTCACACAACACCGGATTGACAGGAGAAGCACTCCAGATATAACAAACTGACCCTAGCCCCCGACACATAAACTACTGCAGCATAAATACTGGAAGCTGAGACAGGAGGGGTCAGAAGACACTGTGGCCCCATCCGAGGACACCCCGGACAGGGCCAAACAAGAAGGATATAACCCCACCCACTTTGCCAAAGCACAGCCCCCACACCACTAGAGGATATCTTCAACCACCAACTTACCATCCTGAGACAAGGCTGAGTATAAGCCAGTGACTCAGCCCCTGTAATAGGGTTAGAAGCAGAGAATCCCAATGGAAAGAGGGGAACCGGCCAGGCAGAGACAGCAAGGGTGGTTCGTTGCTCCAGAGCCTTTCCGTTCACCTTCCCACTCCTGGGCCAGACTACACTCAATCATATGACCCACTGAAGAGATGAGTCTTCAGTAAAGACTTTAAGGTTGAGACCGAGTTTGCGTCTCTAACATGGGTAGGCAGACTGTTCCATAAAAATGGAGCTCTGTAGGAGAAAGCCCTGCCTCCAGCTGTTTGCTTAGAAATTCTAGGGACAATTAGGAGGCCTGCGTCTTGTGACCATAGCGTACGTGTAGGTATGTATGGCAGGACCAAATCAGAGAGATAGGTAGGAGCAAGCCCATGTAATGCTTTGTAGGTTAGCAGTAAAACCTTGAAATCAGCCCTTGCTTTGACAGGAAGCCAGTGTAGGGAGGCTAGCACTGGAGTAATATGATCACATTTTTTGGTTCTAGTCAGGATTCTAGCAGCCGTATTTAGCACCAACTGAAGTTTTAGTTTTAGTGCTTTATCTGGGTAGCCGGAAAGTAGAGCATTGCAGTAGTCTAACCTAGAAGTGACAAAAGCATGGGTTAATTTTTCTGCATCATTTTTGGACAGAAAGATTCTGATTTTTGCAATGTTACGTAGATGGAAAAAAGCTGTCCTTGACATGGTCTTGATAAGTTCTTCAAAAGAGAGATCAGGGTCCAGAGTAACGCCGAGGTCCTGACACAGTTTTATTTGAGACGACTGTACAACCATTAAGATTAATTGTCAGATTCAACAGAAGATCTCTTTGTTTCTTGGGACCTAGAACAAGCATCTCTGTTTTGTCCGAGTTTAAAAGTAGAAAGTTTGCAGCCATCCACTTCCTTATGTCTGAAACACATGCTTCTAGCGAGGGCAATTTTGGGGCTTCACCATGTTTCATTGAAATGTACAGCTGTGTGCCATCCGCATAGCAGTGAAAGTTAACATTATGTTTTCTATTGACATCCCCAAGAGGTAAAATATATAGTGAAAACAATAGTGATCCTAAAACGGAACCTTGAGGAACACCGAAATTTACAGTTGATTTGTCAGAGGACAAACCATTCACAGAGACAAACTGAGATCTGTCCGACAGATAAGATTTAAACCAGTCCAGAACTTGTCTGTGTAGACCAATTTGGGTTTCCAATCTCTCCAAAAGAATGTGGTGATCGATGTTGTCAAAAGCAGCACTAAGGTCTAGGAGCACGAGGACAGATGCAGAGCCTCTGTCTGACACCATTAAAAGGTAATTTTCCACCTTCATAAGTGCAGTCTCAGTGCTATGATGTCTGCTAAAACCAGACTGAAACCAGACTGCTAAAACCAGACTGAAGCATTTTGTATACATTGTTTGTCTTCAGGAAGGCAGTGAGTTGCTGCGCAACAGCCTTTTCTAACATTATTGAGAGGAATGGAAGATTCGATATAGGCCGATAGTTTTTATATTTTCTGGGTCAAGGTTTGGCTTTTTCAAGAGAGCGTTATTACTGCCACTTTTAGTGAGTTTGGTACACATCCGGTGGATAGAGAGCCGTTTATTATGTTCAACATAGGAGGGCCAAGCACAGGAAGCAGCTCTTTCAGTAGTTTAGTTGGAATAGGGTCCAGTATGCAGCTTGAAGGTTTAGAGGCCATGATTATTTTCATCATTGTGTCAAGAGATATAATACTAAAACACTTGAGCGTCTCTCTTGATCCTAGGTCCTGGCAGAGTTGTGCAGACTCAGGACAACTGAGTTTTGAAGGAATACGCAGGTTTGTAATAGATATATGTGTGTGTGTTTATACAACCACAGAGAGCCTGGTTTGTAATAGATATATGTGTGTGTGTGTTTATACAACCACAGAGAGCCTGGTTTGTAATAGATATATGTGTGTGTTTGTTTATACAACCACAGCCTGGTTTGTAATAGATATATGTGTGTGTGTGTTCGTATAACCACAGAGAGCCTGGTTTGTAATAGATATATGTGTGTGTTCGTATAAACACAGAGAGCCTGGTTTGTAATAGATATATGTGTGTGTTCGTATAACCACAGAGAGCCTGGTTTGTAATAAATGTGTGTACTGAGTTGTGACTGGGGCTGACCCTCTCTGTCCCTTAGGCATCACCCCCAGCCTCATAAGACCTCTCCCTTCCCTCAGATAGCTCCCTCTTCCTCTTCCTCTCTCTCTCTCTCTCTTCCTCTTCCTCTCTCTCTCTCTCTCTCTCTCTCTCTCTCTCTCTCTCTCTCTCTCTCTCCTCTCCCTCCTCTCTCTCTCTCTCTCTCTCTCTCTCTCTCTCTCTCTCTCTCTCTCTCCCCCCCACACTTCTTCCCTCCCCCTCTCCCGCCCCAGAGTGTACTTTGCTCAGCCCAGAGAGAGGTCTTTATGACATGTTCGATATGTCAGAGGGGAGAGTGGTCCATCAGGGTCTAGTCTGGGTGTCTCAGAGTGTGAGAGTGGTCCATCAGGGTCTAGTCTGGGTGTCTCAGAGTGTCAGAGTGGTCCATCAGGGTCTAGTCTGGATGTCTCAGTGTCAGAGTGGAGAGTGGTCCATCAGGGTCTAGTCTGGGTGTCTCAGAGTGTCAGAGAGTGGTCCATCAGGGTCTAGTCTGGGTGTCTCAGAGTGGAGAGTGGTCCATCAGGGTCTAGTCTGGGTGTCTCAGAGTGGAGTGGTCCATCAGGGTCTAGTCTGGGTGTCTCAGAGTGGAGAGTGGTCCATCAGGGTCTAGTCTGGGTGTCTCAGAGTGGAGAGTGGTCCATCAGGGTCTAGTCTGGGTGTCTCAGAGTGGAGAGTGGTCCATCAGGGTCTAGTCTGGGTGTCTCAGAGTGTCAGAGTGGTCCATCAGGGTCTAGTCTGGGTGTCTCAGAGTGGAGAGTGGTCCATCAGGGTCTAGTCTGGGTGTCTCAGAGTGGAGAGTGGTCCATCAGGGTCTAGTCTGGGTGTCTCAGTGTCAGAGTGGAGAGTGGTCCATCAGGGTCTAGTCTGGGTGTCTCAGAGTGTCAGAGTGGAGAGTGGTCCATCAGGGTCTAGTCTGGGTGTCTCAGAGTGGAGAGTGGTCCATCAGGGTCTAGTCTGGGTGTCTCCAGAGTGTCAGAGTGGAGAGTGGTCCATCAGGGTCTAGTCTGGGTGTCTCAGAGTGTCAGAGGGGAGAGTGGTCCATCAGGGTCTAGTCTGGGTGTCTCAGAGTGTCAGAGTGGTCCATCAGGGTCTAGTCTGGGTGTCTCAGAGTGTCAGAGTGGTCCATCAGGGTCTAGTCTGGGTGTCTCAGAGTGTCAGAGTGGAGAGTGGTCCATCAGGGTCTAGTCTGGGTGTCTCAGAGTGTCAGAGTGGAGAGTGGTCCATCAGGGTCTAGTCTGGGTGTCTCAGAGTGTCAGAGTGGAGAGTGGTCCATCAGGGTCTAGTCTGGGTGTCTCAGAGTGTCAGAGTGGAGAGTGGTCCATCAGGGTCTAGTCTGGGTGTCTCAGAGTGTCAGAGTGGAGAGTGGTCCATCAGGGTCTAGTCTGGGTGTCTCAGAGTGTCAGAGTGGTCCATCAGGGTCTAGTCTGGGTGTCTCAGAGTGTCAGAGTGTGAGAGTGGTCCATCAGGGTCTAGTCTGGGTGTCTCAGAGTGTCAGAGTGTGAGAGTGGTCCATCAGCGTCTAGTCTGGGTGTCTCAGAGTGTCAGAGTGGAGAGTGGTCCATCAGGGTCTAGTCTGGGTGTCTCAGAGTGTCAGAGTGGAGAGTGGTCCATCAGGGTCTAGTCTGGGTGTCTCAGAGTGTCAGAGTGGAGAGTGGTCCATCAGGGTCTAGTCTGGGTGTCTCAGAGTGTCAGAGTGGAGAGTGGTCCATCAGGGTCTAGTCTGGGTGTCTCAGAGTGTCAGAGTGGAGAGTGGTCCATCAGGGTCTAGTCTGGGTGTCTCAGAGTGGAGAGTGGTCCATCAGGGTCTAGTCTGGGTGTCTCAGAGTGTCAGAGTGGTCCATCAGGGTCTAGTCTGGGTGTCTCAGAGTGTCAGAGTGGTCCATCAGGGTCTAGTCTGGGTGTCTCAGAGTGTCAGAGTGGAGAGTGGTCCATCAGGGTCTAGTCTGGGTGTCTCAGAGTGTCAGAGTGGAGAGTGGTCCATCAGGGTCTAGTCTGGGTGTCTCAGAGTGTCAGAGTGGTCCATCAGGGTCTAGTCTGGGTGTCTCAGAGTGTCAGAGTGGAGAGTGGTCCATCAGGGTCTAGTCTGGGTGTCTCAGAGTGTCAGAGTGGTCCATCAGGGTCTAGTCTGGGTGTCTCAGAGTTGCAGAGTGGTCCATCAGGGTCTAGTCTGGGTGTCTCAGAGTGTCAGAGTGGTCCATCAGGGTCTAGTCTGGGTGTCTCAGAGTGAGAGTGGTCCATCAGGGTCTAGTCTGGGTGTCTCAGAGTGGAGAGTGGTCCATCAGGGTCTAGTCTGGGTGTCTCAGAGTGGAGAGTGGTCCATCAGGGTCTAGTCTGGGTGTCTCAGAGTGTCAGAGTGAGAGTGGTCCATCAGGGTCTAGTCTGGGTGTCTCAGAGTGGAGAGTGGTCCATCAGGGTCTAGTCTGGGTGTCTCAGAGTGTCAGAGTGGAGAGTGGTCCATCAGGGTCTAGTCTGGGTGTCTCAGAGTGTCAGAGTGGAGAGTGGTCCATCAGGGTCTAGTCTGGGTGTCTCAGAGTGTCAGAGTGGAGAGTGGTCCATCAGGGTCTAGTCTGGGTGTCTCAGAGTGTCAGAGTGTCAGAGTGGTCCATCAGGGTCTAGTCTGGGTGTCTCAGAGTGTCAGAGTGGTCCATCAGGGTCTAGTCTGGGTGTCTCAGAGTGTGAGAGTGGTCCATCAGGGTCTAGTCTGGGTGTCTCAGAGTGTCAGAGTGGTCCATCAGGGTCTAGTCTGGGTGTCTCAGAGTGTCAGAGTGGAGAGTGGTCCATCAGGGTCTAGTCTGGGTGTCTCAGAGTGTCAGAGTGGAGAGTGGTCCATCAGGGTCTAGTCTGGGTGTCTCAGAGTGTCAGAGTGGAGAGTGGTCCATCAGGGTCTAGTCTGGGTGTCTCAGAGTGTCAGAGTGGTCCATCAGGGTCTAGTCTGGGTGTCTCAGAGTGTCAGAGTGGTCCATCAGGGTCTAGTCTGGGTGTCTCAGAGTGTCAGAGTGGTCCATCAGGGTCTAGTCTGGGTGTCTCAGAGTGGAGAGTGGTCCATCAGGGTCTAGTCTGGGTGTCTCTGAGTGTCAGAGTGGAAAGTGGTCCATCAGGGTCTAGTCTGGGTGTCTCAGAGTGGAGAGTGGTCATCAGGGTCTAGTCTGGGTGTCTCAGAGTGTCAGTGGGAGTGGTCCATCAGGGTCTAGTCTGGGTGTCTCAGAGTGGAGAGTGGTCCATCAGGGTCTAGTCTGGGTGTCTCAGAGTGGAGAGTGGTCCATCAGGGTCTAGTCTGGGTGTCTCAGAGTGTCAGAGTGGTCCATCAGGGTCTAGTCTGGGTGTCTCAGAGTGGAGAGTGGTCCATCAGGGTCTAGTCTGGGTGTCTCAGAGTGTCAGAGTGGTCCATCAGGGTCTAGTCTGGGTGTCTCAGAGTGGAGAGTGGTCCATCAGGGTCTAGTCTGGGTGTCTCAGAGTGGTCCATCAGGGTCTAGTCTGGGTGTCTCAGAGTGGAGAGTGGTCCATCAGGGTCTAGTCTGGGTGTCTCAGAGTGTCAGAGTGGTCCATCAGGGTCTAGTCTGGGTGTCTCAGAGTGGAGAGTGGTCCATCAGGGTCTAGTCTGGGTGTCTCAGAGTGGAGAGTGGTCCATCAGGGTCTAGTCTGGGTGTCTCAGAGTGTCAGAGTGGTCCATCAGGGTCTAGTCTGGGTGTCTCAGAGTGTCAGAGTGGAGAGTGGTCCATCAGGGTCTAGTCTGGGTGTCTCAGAGTGTCAGAGTGGTCCATCAGGGTCTAGTCTGGGTGTCTCAGAGTGTCAGAGTGGTCCATCAGGGTCTAGTCTGGGTGTCTCAGAGTGTCAGAGTGGTCCATCAGGGTCTAGTCTGGGTGTCTCAGAGTGTCAGAGTGGTCCATCAGGGTCTAGTCTGGGTGTCTCAGAGTGTCAGAGTGGTCCATCAGGGTCTAGTCTGGGTGTCTCAGAGTGTCAGAGTGGAGAGTGGTCCATCAGGGTCTAGTCTGGGTGTCTCAGAGTGTCAGAGTGGAGAGTGGTCCATCAGGGTCTAGTCTGGGTGTCTCAGAGTGTCAGAGTGGAGAGTGGTCCATCAGGGTCTAGTCTGGGTGTCTCAGAGTGTCAGAGTGGTCCATCAGGGTCTAGTCTGGGTGTCTCAGAGTGTCAGAGTGGAGTGGTCCATCAGGGTCTAGTCTGGGTGTCTCAGAGTGTCAGAGTGGTCCATCAGGGTCTAGTCTGGGTGTCTCAGAGTGTCAGAGTGGAGAGTGGTCCATCAGGGTCTAGTCTGGGTGTCTCAGAGTGTCAGAGTGGAGAGTGGTCCATCAGGGTCTAGTCTGGGTGTCTCAGAGTGTCAGAGTGGAGAGTGGTCCATCAGGGTCTAGTCTGGGTGTCTCAGAGTGTCAGAGTGGAGAGTGGTCCATCAGGGTCTAGTCTGGGTGTCTCAGAGTGTCAGAGTGGTCCATCAGGGTCTAGTCTGGGTGTCTCAGAGTGTCAGAGTGGAGAGTGGTCCATCAGGGTCTAGTCTGGGTGTCTCAGAGTGTCAGAGTGTCAGAGTGGTCCATCAGGGTCTAGTCTGGGTGTCTCAGAGTGTCAGAGTGTCAGAGTGGTCCATCAGGGTCTAGTCTGGGTGTCTCAGAGTGTCAGAGTGGTCCATCAGGGTCTAGTCTGGGTGTCTCAGAGTGTCAGAGTGGAGAGTGGTCCATCAGGGTCTAGTCTGGGTGTCTCAGAGTGTCAGAGTGGAGAGTGGTCCATCAGGGTCTAGTCTGGGTGTCTCAGAGTGTCAGAGTGGAGAGTGGTCCATCAGGGTCTAGTCTGGGTGTCTCAGAGTGTCAGAGTGGTCCATCAGGGTCTAGTCTGGGTGTCTCAGAGTGTGTGGAGAGTGGTCCATCAGGGTCTAGTCTGGGTGTCTCAGAGTGTCAGAGTGGTCCATCAGGGTCTAGTCTGGGTGTCTCAGAGTGGTGGTCCATCAGGGTCTAGTCTGGGTGTCTCAGAGTGTCAGAGTGGAGAGTGGTCCATCAGGGTCTAGTCTGGGTGTCTCAGAGTGTCAGAGTGGAGAGTGGTCCATCAGGGTCTAGTCTGGGTGTCTCAGAGTGTCAGAGTGGAGAGTGGTCCATCAGGGTCTAGTCTGGGTGTCTCAGAGTGTCAGAGTGGAGAGTGGTCCATCAGGGTCTAGTCTGGGTGTCTCAGAGTGTCAGAGTGGAGAGTGGTCCATCAGGGTCTAGTCTGGGTGTCTCAGAGTGTCAGAGTGGAGAGTGGTCCATCAGGGTCTAGTCTGGGTGTCTCAGAGTGTCAGAGTGGTCCATCAGGGTCTAGTCTGGGTGTCCAGTGTCAGAGTGGTCCATCAGGGTCTAGTCTGGGTGTCTCAGAGTGTCAGAGTGGAGAGTGGTCCATCAGGGTCTAGTCTGGGTGTCTCAGAGTGTCAGAGTGGAGAGTGGTCCATCAGGGTCTAGTCTGGGTGTCTCAGAGTGTCAGAGTGGAGAGTGGTCCATCAGGGTCTAGTCTGGGTGTCTCAGAGTGTCAGAGTGGTCCATCAGGGTCTAGTCTGGGTGTCTCAGAGTGTCAGAGTGGAGAGTGGTCCATCAGGGTCTAGTCTGGGTGTCTCAGAGTGTCAGAGTGGTCCATCAGGGTCTAGTCTGGGTGTCTCAGAGTGGAGAGTGGTCCATCAGGGTCTAGTCTGGGTGTCTCAGAGTGTCAGAGTGGAGAGTGGTCCATCAGGGTCTAGTCTGGGTGTCTCAGAGTGGAGAGTGGTCATCAGGGTCTAGTCTGGGTGTCTCAGAGTGTCAGAGTGGAGAGTGGTCCATCAGGGTCTAGTCTGGGTGTCTCAGAGTGTCAGAGTGGAGAGTGGTCCATCAGGGTCTAGTCTGGGTGTCTCAGAGTGTCAGAGTGGTCCATCAGGGTCTAGTCTGGGTGTCCCAGAGTGTCAGAGTGGAGAGTGGTCCATCAGGGTCTAGTCTGGGTGTCTCAGAGTGGAGAGTGGTCCATCAGGGTCTAGTCTGGGTGTCTCAGAGTGTCAGAGTGGTCCATCAGGGTCTAGTCTGGGTGTCTCAGAGTAGAGAGTGGTCCATCAGGGTCTAGTCTGGGTGTCTCAGAGTGTCAGAGTGGAGAGTGGTCCATCAGGGTCTAGTCTGGGTGTCTCAGAGTGGAGAGTGGTCCATCAGGGTCTAGTCTGGGTGTCTCAGAGTGTCAGAGTGGAGAGTGGTCCATCAGGGTCTAGTCTGGGTGTCTCAGAGTGTCAGAGTGGAGAGTGGTCCATCAGGGTCTAGTCTGGGTGTCTCAGAGTGTCAGAGTGGTCCATCAGGGTCTAGTCTGGGTGTCTCAGAGTGTCAGAGTGGAGAGTGGTCCATCAGGGTCTAGTCTGGGTGTCTCAGAGTGGAGAGTGGTCCATCAGGGTCTAGTCTGGGTGTCTCAGAGTGTCAGAGTGGAGAGTGGTCCATCAGGGTCTAGTCTGGGTGTCTCAGAGTGTCAGAGTGGAGAGTGGTCCATCAGGGTCTAGTCTGGGTGTCTCAGAGTGTCAGAGTGGAGAGTGGTCCATCAGGGTCTAGTCTGGGTGTCTCAGAGTGTCAGAGTGGTCCATCAGGGTCTAGTCTGGGTGTCTCAGAGTGTCAGAGTGGTCCATCAGGGTCTAGTCTGGGTGTCTCAGAGTGGAGAGTGGTCCATCAGGGTCTAGTCTGGGTGTCTCAGAGTGTCAGATTGGAGAGTGGTCCATCAGGGTCTAGTCTGGGTGTCTCAGAGTGTCAGAGTGGAGAGTGGTCCATCAGGGTCTAGTCTGGGTGTCTCAGAGTGGAGAGTGGTCCATCAGGGTCTAGTCTGGGTGTCTCAGAGTGTCAGAGTGGAGAGTGGTCCATCAGGGTCTAGTCTGGGTGTCTCAGAGTGTCAGAGTGGTCCATCAGGGTCTAGTCTGGGTGTCTCAGAGTGTCAGAGTGGAGAGTGGTCCATCAGGGTCTAGTCTGGGTGTCTCAGAGTGTCAGAGTGGAGAGTGGTCCATCAGGGTCTAGTCTGGGTGTCTCAGAGTGTCAGAGTGGAGAGTGGTCCATCAGGGTCTAGTCTGGGTGTCTCAGAGTGTCAGAGTGGAGAGTGGTCCATCAGGGTCTAGTCTGGGTGTCTCAGAGTGTCAGAGTGGAGAGTGGTCCATCAGGGTCTAGTCTGGGTGTCTCAGAGTGTCAGAGTGGAGAGTGGTCCATCAGGGTCTAGTCTGGGTGTCTCAGAGTGTCAGAGTGGAGAGTGGTCCATCAGGGTCTAGTCTGGGTGTCTCAGAGTGTCAGAGTGGAGAGTGGTCCATCAGGGTCTAGTCTGGGTGTCTCAGAGTGTCAGAGTGGAGAGTGGTCCATCAGGGTCTAGTCTGGGTGTCTCAGAGTGTCAGAGTGGAGAGTGGTCCATCAGGGTCTAGTCTGGGTGTCTCAGAGTGTCAGAGTGGAGAGTGGTCCATCAGGGTCTAGTCTGGGTGTCTCAGAGTGTCAGAGTGGAGAGTGGTCCATCAGGGTCTAGTCTGGGTGTCTCAGAGTGTCAGAGTGGAGAGTGGTCCATCAGGGTCTAGTCTGGGTGTCTCAGAGTGTCAGAGTGGTCCATCAGGGTCTAGTCTGGGTGTCTCAGAGTGGAGAGTGGTCCATCAGGGTCTAGTCTGGGTGTCTCAGAGTGGAGAGTGGTCCATCAGGGTCTAGTCTGGGTGTCTCAGAGTGGAGAGTGGTCCATCAGGGTCTAGTCTGGGTGTCTCAGAGTGAGAGTGGTCCATCAGGGTCTAGTCTGGGTGTCTCAGAGTGGAGAGTGGTCCATCAGGGTCTAGTCTGGGTGTCTCAGAGTGGAGAGTGGTCCATCAGGGTCTAGTCTGGGTGTCTCAGAGTGGAGAGTGGTCCATCAGGGTCTAGTCTGGGTGTCTCAGAGTGGAGAGTGGTCCATCAGGGTCTAGTCTGGGTGTCTCAGAGTGGAGAGTGGTCCATCAGGGTCTAGTCTGGGTGTCTCAGAGTGGAGAGTGGTCCATCAGGGTCTAGTCTGGGTGTCTCAGAGTGGAGAGTGGTCCATCAGGGTCTAGTCTGGGTGTCTCAGAGTGTGGAGAGTGGTCCATCAGGGTCTAGTCTGGGTGTCTCAGAGTGGAGAGTGGTCCATCAGGGTCTAGTCTGGGTGTCTCAGAGTGGAGAGTGGTCCATCAGGGTCTAGTCTGGGTGTCTCAGAGTGGAGAGTGGTCCATCAGGGTCTAGTCTGGGTGTCTCAGAGTGTCAGAGTGGTCCATCAGGGTCTAGTCTGGGTGTCTCAGAGTGTGGAGAGTGGTCCATCAGGGTCTAGTCTGGGTGTCTCAGAGTGGAGAGAGTGGTCCATCAGGGTCTAGTCTGGGTGTCTCAGAGTGGAGAGTGGTCCATCAGGGTCTAGTCTGGGTGTCTCAGAGTGGAGAGTGGTCCATCAGGGTCTAGTCTGGGTGTCTCAGAGTGGAGAGTGGTCCATCAGGGTCTAGTCTGGGTGTCTCAGAGTGGAGAGTGGTCCATCAGGGTCTAGTCTGGGTGTCTCAGAGTGGAGCGTGGTCCATCAGGGTCTAGTCTGGGTGTCTCAGAGTGGAGAGTGGTCCATCAGGGTCTAGTCTGGGTGTCTCAGAGTGTCAGAGTGGTCCATCAGGGTCTAGTCTGGGTGTCTCAGAGTGGAGAGTGGTCCATCAGGGTCTAGTCTGGGTGTCTCAGAGTGGAGAGTGGTCCATCAGGGTCTAGTCTGGGTGTCTCAGAGTGGAGAGTGGTCCATCAGGGTCTAGTCTGGGTGTCTCAGAGTGTCAGAGTGGTCCATCAGGGTCTAGTCTGGGTGTCTCAGAGTGGAGAGTGGTCCATCAGGGTCTAGTCTGGGTGTCTCAGAGTGGAGAGTGGTCCATCAGGGTCTAGTCTGGGTGTCTCAGAGTGGAGAGTGTCCATCAGGGTCTAGTCTGGGTGTCTCAGAGTGGAGAGTGGTCCATCAGGGTCTAGTCTGGGTGTCTCAGAGTGGAGAGTGGTCCATCAGGGTCTAGTCTGGGTGTCTCAGAGTGGAGAGTGGTCCATCAGGGTCTAGTCTGGGTGTCTCAGAGTGGAGAGTGGTCCATCAGGGTCTAGTCTGGGTGTCTCAGAGTGGAGAGTGGTCCATCAGGGTCTAGTCTGGGTGTCTCAGAGTGTCAGAGTGGTCCATCAGGGTCTAGTCTGGGTGTCTCAGAGTGGAGAGTGGTCCATCAGGGTCTAGTCTGGGTGTCTCAGAGTGGAGAGTGGTCCATCAGGGTCTAGTCTGGGTGTCTCAGAGTGGAGAGTGGTCCATCAGGGTCTAGTCTGGGTGTCTCAGAGTGGAGAGTGGTCCATCAGGGTCTAGTCTGGGTGTCTCAGAGTGTCCATCAGGGTCTAGTCTGGGTGTCTCAGAGTGGAGAGTGGTCCATCAGGGTCTAGTCTGGGTGTCTCAGAGTGGAGAGTGGTCCATCAGGGTCTAGTCTGGGTGTCTCAGAGTGGAGAGTGGTCCATCAGGGTCTAGTCTGGGTGTCTCAGAGTGGAGAGTGGTCCATCAGGGTCTAGTCTGGGTGTCTCAGAGTGGAGAGTGGTCCATCAGGGTCTAGTCTGGGTGTCTCAGAGTGTCAGTGGAGAGTGGTCCATCAGGGTCTAGTCTGGGTGTCTCAGAGTGTCAGAGTGGAGAGTGGTCCATCAGGTCTAGTCTGGGTGTCTCAGAGTGTCAGAGTGGAGAGTGGTCCATCAGGGTCTAGTCTGGGTGTCTCAGAGTGTCAGAGTGGAGAGTGGTCCATCAGGGTCTAGTCTGGGTGTCTCAGAGTGTCAGAGTGGAGAGTGGTCCATCAGGGTCTAGTCTGGGTGTCTCAGAGTGTCAGAGTGGAGCGTGGTCCATCAGGGTCTAGTCTGGGTGTCTCAGAGTGTCAGAGTGGAGAGTGGTCCATCAGGGTCTAGTCTGGGTGTCTCAGAGTGTCAGAGTGGAGAGTGGTCCATCAGGGTCTAGTCTGGGTGTCTCAGAGTGTCAGAGTGGAGAGTGGTCCATCAGGGTCTAGTCTGGGTGTCTCAGAGTGTCAGAGTGGAGAGTGGTCCATCAGGGTCTAGTCTGGGTGTCTCAGAGTGTCAGAGTGGAGAGTGGTCCATCAGGGTCTAGTCTGGGTGTCTCAGAGTGTCAGAGTGGAGAGTGGTCCATCAGGGTCTAGTCTGGGTGTCTCAGAGTGTCAGAGTGGAGAGTGGTCCATCAGGGTCTAGTCTGGGTGTCTCAGAGTGTCAGAGTGGAGAGTGGTCCATCAGGGTCTAGTCTGGGTGTCTCAGAGTGTCAGAGTGGAGAGTGGTCCATCAGGGTCTAGTCTGGGTGTCTCAGAGTGTCAGAGTGGAGAGTGGTCCATCAGGGTCTAGTCTGGGTGTCTCAGAGTGTCAGAGTGGAGAGTGGTCCATCAGGGTCTAGTCTGGGTGTCTCAGAGTGTCAGAGTGGTCCATCAGGGTCTAGTCTGGGTGTCTCAGAGTGGAGAGTGGTCCATCAGGGTCTAGTCTGGGTGTCTCAGAGTGGAGAGTGGTCCATCAGGGTCTAGTCTGGGTGTCTCAGAGTGGAGAGTGGTCCATCAGGGTCTAGTCTGGGTGTCTCAGAGTGGAGAGTGGTCCATCAGGGTCTAGTCTGGGTGTCTCAGAGTGGAGAGTGGTCCATCAGGGTCTAGTCTGGGTGTCTCAGAGTGGAGAGTGGTCCATCAGGGTCTAGTCTGGGTGTCTCAGAGTGGAGCGTGGTCCATCAGGGTCTAGTCTGGGTGTCTCAGAGTGGAGAGTGGTCCATCAGGGTCTAGTCTGGGTGTCTCAGAGTGTCAGAGTGGTCCATCAGGGTCTAGTCTGGGTGTCTCAGAGTGGAGAGTGGTCCATCAGGGTCTAGTCTGGGTGTCTCAGAGTGGAGAGTGGTCCATCAGGGTCTAGTCTGGGTGTCTCAGAGTGGAGAGTGGTCCATCAGGGTCTAGTCTGGGTGTCTCAGAGTGTCAGAGTGGTCCATCAGGGTCCAGTCTGGGTGTCTAGTCTGGGTGGTCCATCAGGGAGTCTGGGTGTCTCAGAGTGGAGAGTGGTCCATCAGGGTCTAGTCTGGGTGTCTCAGAGTGTCAGAGTGGTCCATCAGGGTCTAGTCTGGGTGTCTCAGAGTGTCTGAGTGGTCCATCAGGGTCTAGTCTGGGTGTCTCAGAGTGGAGAGTGGTCCATCAGGGTCTAGTCTGGGTGTCTCAGAGTGGAGAGTGGTCCATCAGGGTCTAGTCTGGGTGTCTCAGAGTGTCAGAGTGGTCCATCAGGGTCTAGTCTGGGTGTCTCAGAGTGGAGAGTGGTCCATCAGGGTCTAGTCTGGGTGTCTCAGAGTGTGAGAGTGAGAGTGGTCCATCAGGGTCTAGTCTGGGTGTCTCAGAGTGGAGAGTGGTCCATCAGGGTCAGTCTGGGTGTCTCAGAGTGGAGAGTGGTCCATCAGGGTCTAGTCTGGGTGTCTCAGAGTGGAGAGTGGTCCATCAGGGTCCATCTGGGGTCTAGTCTGGAGTGGTCCATCAGTCTAGTGTCTCAGAGTGGAGAGTGGTCCATCAGGGTCTAGTCTGGGTGTCTCAGAGTGTCAGAGTGGTCCATCAGGGTCTAGTCTGGGTGTCTCAGAGTGAGAGTGGTCCATCAGGGTCTAGTCTGGGTGTCTCAGAGTGGAGAGTGGTCCATCAGGGTCTAGTCTGGGTGTCTCAGAGTGGAGAGTGGTCCATCAGGGGTCTGGGTGTCTCAGAGTGGAGAGTGGTCCATCAGGGTCTAGTCTGGGTGTCTCAGAGTGGAGAGTGGTCCATCAGGGTCTAGTCTGGGTGTCTCAGAGTGGGAGTGGTCCATCAGGGTCTAGTCTGGGTGTCTCAGAGTGGAGAGTGGTCCATCAGGGTCTAGTCTGGGTGTCTCAGAGTGGAGAGTGGTCCATCAGGGTCTAGTCTGGGTGTCTCAGAGTGGAGAGTGGTCCATCAGGGAGTCTGGGTGTCTCAGAGTGGAGAGAGTGGTCCATCAGGGTCTAGTCTGGGTGTCTCAGAGTGTCAGAGTGGAGAGTGGTCCATCAGGGTCTAGTCTGGGTGTCTCAGAGTGTCAGAGTGGAGAGTGGTCCATCAGGGTCTAGTCTGGGTGTCTCAGAGTGTCAGAGTGGAGAGTGGTCCATCAGGGTCTAGTCTGGGTGTCTCAGAGTGTCAGAGTGAGAGTGGTCCATCAGGGTCTAGTCTGGGTGTCTCAGAGTGTCAGAGTGGAGAGTGGTCCATCAGGGTCTAGTCTGGGTGTCTCAGAGTGTCAGAGTGGAGAGTGGTCCATCAGGGTCTAGTCTGGGTGTCTCAGAGTGTCAGAGTGGAGAGTGGTCCATCAGGGTCTAGTCTGGGTGTCTCAGAGTGTCAGAGTGGAGAGTGGTCCATCAGGGTCTAGTCTGGGTGTCTCAGAGTGTCAGAGTGGAGAGTGGTCCATCAGGGTCTAGTCTGGGTGTCTCAGAGTGTCAGAGTGGAGAGTGGTCCATCAGGGTCTAGTCTGGGTGTCTCAGAGTGTCAGAGTGGAGAGTGGTCCATCAGGGTCTAGTCTGGGTGTCTCAGAGTGTCAGAGTGGAGAGTGGTCCATCAGGGTCTAGTCTGGGTGTCTCAGAGTGTCAGAGTGGAGAGTGGTCCATCAGGGTCTAGTCTGGGTGTCTCAGAGTGTCAGAGTGGAGAGTGGTCCATCAGGGTCTAGTCTGGGTGTCTCAGAGTGTCAGAGTGTCCATCAGGGTCTAGTCTGGGTGTCTAGTCTGAGAGTGGTCCATCAGGGAGTCTGGGTGTCTCAGAGTGAGTGGAGAGTGGTCCATCAGGGTCTAGTCTGGGTGTCTCAGAGTGTCCATCAGGGTCTAGTCTGGGTGTCTCAGAGTGGTCCATCAGGGTCTAGTCTGGGTGTCTCAGAGTGGAGAGTGGTCCATCAGGGTCTAGTCTGGGTGTCTCAGAGTGGAGAGTGGTCCATCAGGGTCTAGTCTGGGTGTCTCAGAGTGGAGAGTGGTCCATCAGGGTCTAGTCTGGGTGTCTCAGAGTGGAGAGTGGTCCATCAGGGTCTAGTCTGGGTGTCTCAGAGTGGAGAGTGGTCCATCAGGGTCTAGTCTGGGTGTCTCAGAGTGGAGAGTGGTCCATCAGGGTCTAGTCTGGGTGTCTCAGAGTGGAGAGTGGTCCATCAGGGTCTAGTCTGGGTGTCTCAGAGTGGAGAGTGGTCCATCAGGGTCTAGTCTGGGTGTCTCAGAGTGGAGAGTGGTCCATCAGGGTCTAGTCTGGGTGTCTCCAGAGTGGAGAGTGGTCCATCAGGGTCTAGTCTGGGTGTCTCAGAGTGGAGAGTGGTCCATCAGGGTCTAGTCTGGGTGTCTCAGAGTGGAGAGTGGTCCATCAGGGTCTAGTCTGGGTGTCTCAGAGTGGAGAGTGGTCCATCAGGGTCTAGTCTGGGTGTCTCAGAGTGGAGAGTGGTCCATCAGGGTCTAGTCTGGGTGTCTCAGAGTGGAGAGTGGTCCATCAGGGTCTAGTCTGGGTGTCTCAGAGTGGAGAGTGGTCCATCAGGGTCTAGTCTGGGTGTCTCTCAGAGTGAGAGTGGTCCATCAGGGTCTAGTCTGGGTGTCTCAGAGTGGAGAGTGGTCCATCAGGGTCTAGTCTGGGTGTCTCAGAGTGGAGAGTGGTCCATCAGGGTCTAGTCTGGGTGTCTCAGAGTGGAGAGTGGTCCATCAGGGTCTAGTCTGGGTGTCTCAGAGTGAGTGGTCCATCAGGGTCTAGTCTGGGTGTCTCAGAGTGGAGAGTGGTCCATCAGGGTCTAGTCTGGGTGTCTCAGAGTGGAGAGTGGTCCATCAGGGTCTAGTCTGGGTGTCTCAGAGTGGAGAGTGGTCCATCAGGGTCTAGTCTGGGTGTCTCAGAGTGGAGAGTGGTCCATCAGGGTCTAGTCTGGGTGTCTCAGAGTGAGAGTGGTCCATCAGGGTCTAGTCTGGGTGTCTCAGAGTGTCAGAGTGGAGAGTGGTCCATCAGGGTCTAGTCTGGGTGTCTCAGAGTGTCAGAGTGGAGAGTGGTCCATCAGAGGGTCTAGTCTGGGTGTCTAGTCAGAGTGTCAGAGTGGAGAGTGGTCCATCAGGGTCTAGTCTGGGTGTCTCAGAGTGTCAGAGTGGAGAGTGGTCCATCAGGGTCTAGTCTGGGTGTCTCAGAGTGTCAGAGAGCGTGGTCCATCAGGGTCTAGTCTGGGTGTCTCAGAGTGTCAGAGTGGAGAGTGGTCCATCAGGGTCTAGTCTGGGTGTCTCAGAGTGTCAGAGTGGAGTGGTCCATCAGGGTCTAGTCTGGGTGTCTCAGAGTGTCAGAGTGGAGAGTGGTCCATCAGGGTCTAGTCTGGGTGTCTCAGAGTGTCAGAGTGGAGAGTGGTCCATCAGGGTCTAGTCTGGGTGTCTCAGAGTGTCAGAGTGGAGAGTGGTCCATCAGGGTCTAGTCTGGGTGTCTCAGAGTGTCAGAGAGTGGTCCATCAGGGTCTAGTCTGGGTGTCTCAGAGTGTCAGAGTGGAGAGTGGTCCATCAGGGTCTAGTCTGGGTGTCTCAGAGTGTCAGAGTGGAGAGTGGTCCATCAGGGTCTAGTCTGGGTGTCTCAGAGTGTCAGAGTGGAGAGTGGTCCATCAGGGTCTAGTCTGGGTGTCTCAGAGTGTCAGAGTGGAGAGTGGTCCATCAGGGTCTAGTCTGGGTGTCTCAGAGTGTCAGAGTGGAGAGTGGTCCATCAGGGTCTAGTCTGGGTGTCTCAGAGTGTCAGAGTGGTCCATCAGGGTCTAGTCTGGGTGTCTCAGAGTGTCAGAGTGTGAGAGTGGTCCATCAGGGTCTAGTCTGGGTGTCTCAGAGTGTCAGAGTGGAGAGTGGTCCATCAGGGTCTAGTCTGGGTGTCTCAGAGTGTCAGAGTGGTCCATCAGGGTCTAGTCTGGGTGTCTCAGAGTGTCAGAGTGGAGAGTGGTCCATCAGGGTCTAGTCTGGGTGTCTCAGAGTGTCAGAGTGGTCCATCAGGGTCTAGTCTGGGTGTCTCAGAGTGTCAGAGTGGTCCATCAGGGTCTAGTCTGGGTGTCTCAGAGTGTCAGAGTGGAGAGTGGTCCATCAGGGTCTAGTCTGGGTGTCTCAGAGTGGAGAGTGGTCCATCAGGGTCTAGTCTGGGTGTCTCAGAGTGGAGAGTGGTCCATCAGGGTCTAGTCTGGGTGTCTCAGAGTGTCAGAGTGAGAGTGGTCCATCAGGGTCTAGTCTGGGTGTCTCAGAGTGTCAGAGTGGAGAGTGGTCCATCAGGGTCTAGTCTGGGTGTCTCAGAGTGTCAGAGTGGAGAGTGGTCCATCAGGGTCTAGTCTGGGTGTCTCAGAGTGTCAGAGTGGAGAGTGGTCCATCAGGGTCTAGTCTGGGTGTCTCAGAGTGTCAGAGTGAGAGTGGTCCATCAGGGTCTAGTCTGGGTGTCTCAGAGTGTCAGAGTGGAGAGTGGTCCATCAGGGTCTAGTCTGGGTGTCTCAGAGTGTCAGAGTGGAGAGTGGTCCATCAGGGTCTAGTCTGGGTGTCTCAGAGTGGAGAGTGGTCCATCAGGGTCTAGTCTGGGTGTCTCAGAGTGGAGAGTGGTCCATCAGGGTCTAGTCTGGGTGTCTCAGAGTGGAGAGTGGTCCATCAGGGTCTAGTCTGGGTGTCTCAGAGTGGAGAGTGGTCCATCAGGGTCTAGTCTGGGTGTCTCAGAGTGGAGAGTGGTCCATCAGGGTCTAGTCTGGGTGTCTCAGAGTGGAGAGTGGTCCATCAGGGTCTAGTCTGGGTGTCTCAGAGTGGAGAGTGGTCCATCAGGGTCTAGTCTGGGTGTCTCAGAGTGGAGAGTGGTCCATCAGGGTCTAGTCTGGGTGTCTCAGAGTGGAGAGTGGTCCATCAGGGTCTAGTCTGGGTGTCTCAGAGTGGAGAGTGGTCCATCAGGGTCTAGTCTGGGTGTCTCAGAGTGGAGAGTGGTCCATCAGGGTCTAGTCTGGGTGTCTCAGAGTGGAGCGTGGTCCATCAGGGTCTAGTCTGGGTGTCTCAGAGTGGAGAGTGGTCCATCAGGGTCTAGTCTGGGTGTCTCAGAGTGTCAGAGTGGTCCATCAGGGTCTAGTCTGGGTGTCTCAGAGTGGAGTGGTCCATCAGGGTCTAGTCTGGGTGTCTCAGAGTGGAGAGTGGTCCATCAGGGTCTAGTCTGGGTGTCTCAGAGTGGAGAGTGGTCCATCAGGGTCTAGTCTGGGTGTCTCAGAGTGTCAGAGTGGTCCATCAGGGTCTAGTCTGGGTGTCTCAGAGTGGAGAGTGGTCCATCAGGGTCTAGTCTGGGTGTCTCAGAGTGGAGAGTGGTCCATCAGGGTCTAGTCTGGGTGTCTCAGAGTGGAGAGTGGTCCATCAGGGTCTAGTCTGGGTGTCTCAGAGTGGAGAGTGGTCCATCAGGGTCTAGTCTGGGTGTCTCAGAGTGGAGAGTGGTCCATCAGGGTCTAGTCTGGGTGTCTCAGAGTGGAGAGTGGTCCATCAGGGTCTAGTCTGGGTGTCTCAGAGTGGAGAGTGGTCCATCAGGGTCTAGTCTGGGTGTCTCAGAGTGGAGAGTGGTCCATCAGGGTCTAGTCTGGGTGTCTCAGAGTGTCAGAGTGGTCCATCAGGGTCTAGTCTGGGTGTCTCAGAGTGGAGAGTGGTCCATCAGGGTCTAGTCTGGGTGTCTCAGAGTGGAGAGTGGTCCATCAGGGTCTAGTCTGGGTGTCTCAGAGTGGAGAGTGGTCCATCAGGGTCTAGTCTGGGTGTCTCAGAGTGGAGAGTGGTCCATCAGGGTCTAGTCTGGGTGTCTCAGAGTGGAGAGTGGTCCATCAGGGTCTAGTCTGGGTGTCTCAGAGTGGAGAGTGGTCCATCAGGGTCTAGTCTGGGTGTCTCAGAGTGGAGAGTGGTCCATCAGGGTCTAGTCTGGGTGTCTCAGAGTGGAGAGTGGTCCATCAGGGTCAAGTCTGGGTGTCTCAGAGTGGAGAGTGGTCCATCAGGGTCTAGTCTGGGTGTCTCAGAGTGGAGAGTGGTCCATCAGGGTCTAGTCTGGGTGTCTCAGAGTGTCAGAGTGGAGAGTGGTCCATCAGGGTCTAGTCTGGGTGTCTCAGAGTGTCAGAGTGGAGAGTGGTCCATCAGGAGTCTGGGTGTCTCAGAGTGTCAGAGTGGAGAGTGGTCCATCAGGGTCTAGTCTGGGTGTCTCAGAGTGTCAGAGTGGAGAGTGGTCCATCAGGGTCTAGTCTGGGTGTCTCAGAGTGTCAGAGTGGAGAGTGGTCCATCAGGGTCTAGTCTGGGTGTCTCAGAGTGTCAGAGTGGAGTGGTCCATCAGGGTCTAGTCTGGGTGTCTCAGAGTGTCAGAGTGGAGAGTGGTCCATCAGGGTCTAGTCTGGGTGTCTCAGAGTGTCAGAGTGGAGAGTGGTCCATCAGGGTCTAGTCTGGGTGTCTCAGAGTGTCAGAGTGGAGAGTGGTCCATCAGGGTCTAGTCTGGGTGTCTCAGAGTGTCAGAGTGGAGAGTGGTCCATCAGGGTCTAGTCTGGGTGTCTCAGAGTGTCAGAGTGGAGAGTGGTCCATCAGGGTCTAGTCTGGGTGTCTCAGAGTGTCAGAGTGGAGAGTGGTCCATCAGGGTCTAGTCTGGGTGTCTCAGAGTGTCAGAGTGGAGAGTGGTCCATCAGGGTCTAGTCTGGGTGTCTCAGAGTGTCAGAGTGGAGAGTGGTCCATCAGGGTCTAGTCTGGGTGTCTCAGAGTGTCAGAGTGGAGAGTGGTCCATCAGGGTCTAGTCTGGGTGTCTCAGAGTGTCAGAGTGGAGAGTGGTCCATCAGGGTCTAGTCTGGGTGTCTCAGAGTGTCAGAGTGGAGAGTGGTCCATCAGGGTCTAGTCTGGGTGTCTCAGAGTGTCAGAGTGGTCCATCAGGGTCTAGTCTGGGTGTCTCAGAGTGGAGAGTGGTCCATCAGGGTCTAGTCTGGGTGTCTCAGAGTGGAGAGTGGTCCATCAGGGTCTAGTCTGGGTGTCTCAGAGTGTGGAGAGTGGTCCATCAGGGTCTAGTCTGGGTGTCTCAGAGTGGAGAGTGGTCCATCAGGGTCTAGTCTGGGTGTCTCAGAGTGGAGAGTGGTCCATCAGGGTCTAGTCTGGGTGTCTCAGAGTGGAGAGTGGTCCATCAGGGTCTAGTCTGGGTGTCTCAGAGTGGAGAGTGGTCCATCAGGGTCTAGTCTGGGTGTCTCAGAGTGGAGAGTGGTCCATCAGGGTCTAGTCTGGGTGTCTCAGAGTGGAGAGTGGTCCATCAGGGTCTAGTCTGGGTGTCTCAGAGTGGAGAGTGGTCCATCAGGGTCTAGTCTGGGTGTCTCAGAGTGGAGAGTGGTCCATCAGGGTCTAGTCTGGGTGTCTCAGAGTGGAGAGTGGTCCATCAGGGTCTAGTCTGGGTGTCTCAGAGTGTCAGAGTGGTCCATCAGGGTCTAGTCTGGGTGTCTCAGAGTGGAGAGTGGTCCATCAGGGTCTAGTCTGGGTGTCTCAGAGTGGAGAGTGGTCCATCAGGGTCTAGTCTGGGTGTCTCAGAGTGGAGAGTGGTCCATCAGGGTCTAGTCTGGGTGTCTCAGAGTGGAGAGTGGTCCATCAGGGTCTAGTCTGGGTGTCTCAGAGTGGAGAGTGGTCCATCAGGGTCTAGTCTGGGTGTCTCAGAGTGGAGAGTGGTCCATCAGGGTCTAGTCTGGGTGTCTCAGAGTGGAGAGTGGTCCATCAGGGTCTAGTCTGGGTGTCTCAGAGTGGAGAGTGGTCCATCAGGGTCTAGTCTGGGTGTCTCAGAGTCAGAGTGGTCCATCAGGGTCTAGTCTGGGTGTCTCAGAGTGGAGAGTGGTCCATCAGGGTCTAGTCTGGGTGTCTCAGAGTGGAGAGTGGTCCATCAGGGTCCATCAGGGTCTAGTCTGGGTGTCTCAGAGTGTCTCAGAGTGGAGAGTGGTCCATCAGGGTCTAGTCTGGGTGTCTCAGAGTGGAGAGTGGTCCATCAGGGTCTAGTCTGGGTGTCTCAGAGTGGAGAGTGGTCCATCAGGGTCTAGTCTGGGTGTCTCAGAGTGGAGAGTGGTCCATCAGGGTCTAGTCTGGGTGTCTCAGAGTGGAGAGTGGTCCATCAGGGTCTAGTCTGGGTGTCTCAGAGTGTCAGTCTCAGAGTGTCAGAGTGGAGAGTGGTCCATCAGGGTCTAGTCTGGGTGTCTCAGAGTGTCAGAGTGGAGAGTGGTCCATCAGGGTCTAGTCTGGGTGTCTCAGAGTGTCAGAGTGGAGAGTGGTCCATCAGGGTCTAGTCTGGGTGTCTCAGAGTGTCAGAGTGGAGAGTGGTCCATCAGGGTCTAGTCTGGGTGTCTCAGAGTGTCAGAGTGGAGAGTGGTCCATCAGGGTCTAGTCTGGGTGTCTCAGAGTGTCAGAGTGGAGAGTGGTCCATCAGGGTCTAGTCTGGGTGTCTCAGAGTGTCAGAGTGGAGAGTGGTCCATCAGGGTCTAGTCTGGGTGTCTCAGAGTGTCAGAGTGGAGAGTGGTCCATCAGGGTCTAGTCTGGGTGTCTCAGAGTGTCAGAGTGGAGAGTGGTCCATCAGGGTCTAGTCTGGGTGTCTCAGAGTGTCAGAGTGGAGAGTGGTCCATCAGGGTCTAGTCTGGGTGTCTCAGAGTGTCAGAGTGGAGTGGTCCATCAGGGTCTAGTCTGGGTGTCTCAGAGTGTCAGAGTGGAGAGTGGTCCATCAGGATCTAGTCTGGGTGTCTCAGAGTGTCAGAGTGGAGAGTGGTCCATCAGGGTCTAGTCTGGGTGTCTCAGAGTGTCAGAGTGGAGAGTGGTCCATCAGGGTCTAGTCTGGGTGTCTCAGAGTGTCAGAGTGGAGAGTGGTCCATCAGGGTCTAGTCTGGGTGTCTCAGAGTGTCAGAGTGGAGAGTGGTCCATCAGGGTCTAGTCTGGGTGTCTCAGAGTGTCAGAGTGGTCCATCAGGGTCTAGTCTGGGTGTCTCAGAGTGGAGAGTGGTCCATCAGGGTCTAGTCTGGGTGTCTCAGAGTGAGAGTGGTCCATCAGGGTCTAGTCTGGGTGTCTCAGAGTGAGAGTGGTCCATCAGGGTCTAGTCTGGGTGTCTCAGAGTGGAGAGTGGTCCATCAGGGTCTAGTCTGGGTGTCTCAGAGTGGAGAGTGGTCCATCAGGGTCTAGTCTGGGTGTCTCAGAGTGGAGAGTGGTCCATCAGGGTCTAGTCTGGGTGTCTCAGAGTGGAGAGTGGTCCATCAGGGTCTAGTCTGGGTGTCTCAGAGTGGAGAGTGGTCCATCAGGGTCTAGTCTGGGTGTCTCAGAGTGTCAGAGTGGTCCATCAGGGTCTAGTCTGGGTGTCTCAGAGTGGAGAGTGGTCCATCAGGGTCTAGTCTGGGTGTCTCAGAGTGGAGAGTGGTCCATCAGGGTCTAGTCTGGGTGTCTCAGAGTGGAGAGTGGTCCATCAGGGTCTAGTCTGGGTGTCTCAGAGTGTCAGAGTGGTCCATCAGGGTCTAGTCTGGGTGTCTCAGAGTGGAGAGTGGTCCATCAGGGTCTAGTCTGGGTGTCTCAGAGTGGAGAGTGGTCCATCAGGGTCTAGTCTGGGTGTCTCAGAGTGGAGAGTGGTCCATCAGGGTCTAGTCTGGGTGTCTCAGAGTGGAGAGTGGTCCATCAGGGTCTAGTCTGGGTGTCTCAGAGTGGAGAGTGGTCCATCAGGGTCTAGTCTGGGTGTCTCAGAGTGGAGAGTGGTCCATCAGGGTCTAGTCTGGGTGTCTCAGAGTGGAGAGTGGTCCATCAGGGTCTAGTCTGGGTGTCTCAGAGTGGAGAGTGGTCCATCAGGGTCTAGTCTGGGTGTCTCAGAGTGTCAGAGTGGTCCATCAGGGTCTAGTCTGGGTGTCTCAGAGTGGAGAGTGGTCCATCAGGGTCTAGTCTGGGTGTCTCAGAGTGGAGAGTGGTCCATCAGGGTCTAGTCTGGGTGTCTCAGAGTGGAGAGTGGTCCATCAGGGTCTAGTCTGGGTGTCTCAGAGTGGAGAGTGGTCCATCAGGGTCTAGTCTGGGTGTCTCAGAGTGAGAGTGGTCCATCAGGGTCTAGTCTGGGTGTCTCAGAGTGAGAGTGGTCCATCAGGGTCTAGTCTGGGTGTCTCAGAGTGGAGAGTGGTCCATCAGGGTCTAGTCTGGGTGTCTCAGAGTGGAGAGTGGTCCATCAGGGTCTAGTCTGTCTCAGGTGGAGAGTGGTCCATCAGGGTAGTCAGAGTGGAGAGTGGTCCATCAGGGTCTAGTCTGGGTGTCTCAGAGTGTCAGAGTGGAGAGTGGTCCATCAGGGTCTAGTCTGGGTGTCTCAGAGTGTCAGAGTGGAGAGTGGTCCATCAGGGTCTAGTCTGGGTGTCTCAGAGTGTCAGAGTGGAGAGTGGTCCATCAGGGTCTAGTCTGGGTGTCTCAGAGTGTCAGAGTGGAGAGTGGTCCATCAGGGTCTAGTCTGGGTGTCTCAGAGTGTCAGAGTGGAGAGTGGTCCATCAGGGTCTAGTCTGGGTGTCTCAGAGTGTCAGTGGAGAGTGGTCCATCAGGGTCTAGTCTGGGTGTCTCAGAGTGTCAGAGTGGAGAGTGGTCCATCAGGGTCTAGTCTGGGTGTCTCAGAGTGTCAGAGTGGAGAGTGGTCCATCAGGGTCTAGTCTGGGTGTCTCAGAGTGTCAGAGTGGAGAGTGGTCCATCAGGGTCTAGTCTGGGTGTCTCAGAGTGTCAGAGTGGAGAGTGGTCCATCAGGGTCTAGTCTGGGTGTCTCAGAGTGTCAGAGTGGAGAGTGGTCCATCAGGGTCTAGTCTGGGTGTCTCAGAGTGTCAGAGTGGAGAGTGGTCCATCAGGGTCTAGTCTGGGTGTCTCAGAGTGTCAGAGTGGAGAGTGGTCCATCAGGGTCTAGTCTGGGTGTCTCAGAGTGTCAGAGTGGAGAGTGGTCCATCAGGGTCTAGTCTGGGTGTCTCAGAGTGTCAGAGTGGAGAGTGGTCCATCAGGGTCTAGTCTGGGTGTCTCAGAGTGTCAGAGTGGAGAGTGGTCCATCAGGGTCTAGTCTGGGTGTCTCAGAGTGTCAGAGTGGAGAGTGGTCCATCAGGGTCTAGTCTGGGTGTCTCAGAGTGTCAGAGTGGAGAGTGGTCCATCAGGGTCTAGTCTGGGTGTCTCAGAGTGTCAGAGAGTGGTCCATCAGGGTCTAGTCTGGGTGTCTCAGAGTGTCAGAGTGGAGAGTGGTCCATCAGGGTCTAGTCTGGGTGTCTCAGAGTGTCAGAGTGGAGAGTGGTCCATCAGGGTCTAGTCTGGGTGTCTCAGAGTGTCAGAGTGGAGAGTGGTCCATCAGGGTCATCAGGTGTCTCAGAGTGTCAGAGTGAGGTGGTCCATCAGGGTCTAGTCTGGGTGTCTCAGAGTGTCAGAGTGGTCCATCAGGGTCTAGTCTGGGTGTCTCAGAGTGTCAGAGTGGAGAGTGGTCCATCAGGGTCTAGTCTGGGTGTCTCAGAGTGTCAGAGTGGAGAGTGGTCCATCAGGGTCTAGTCTGGGTGTCTCAGAGAGTGGAGAGTGGTCCATCAGGGTCTAGTCTGGGTGTCTCAGAGTGGAGAGTGGTCCATCAGGGTCTAGTCTGGGTGTCTCAGAGTGTCAGAGTGGAGAGTGGTCCATCAGGGTCTAGTCTGGGTGTCTCAGAGTGTCAGAGTGGAGAGTGGTCCATCAGGGTCTAGTCTGGGTGTCTCAGAGTGGAGAGTGGTCCATCAGGGTCTAGTCTGGGTGTCTCAGAGTGTCAGAGTGGAGAGTGGTCCATCAGGGTCTAGTCTGGGTGTCTCAGAGTGTCAGAGTGGAGAGTGGTCCATCAGGGTCTAGTCTGGGTGTCTCAGAGTGTCAGAGTGGAGAGTGGTCCATCAGGGTCTAGTCTGGGTGTCTCAGAGTGTCAGAGTGGAGAGTGGTCCATCAGGGTCTAGTCTGGGTGTCTCAGAGTGTCAGAGTGGAGAGTGGTCCATCAGGGTCTAGTCTGGGTGTCTCAGAGTGTCAGAGTGGAGAGTGGTCCATCAGGGTCTAGTCTGGGTGTCTCAGAGTGTCAGATTAATAAAGACCTCTCTGTCTCAGCATAAAATATGTGCTGAGTCATTTAAACATATGGAACACATAATCAGTCTCGTTTGACATGAACTATCTTTGGGATGAAACCTCAAGTATTTGTACAGGTATTTCACTTGAACAGTAGCTACAGTACTACAGCAATATGGATAGGTGATGTGCTGAATCAGCGGTATACATAGTAGAAATCCGAAAAACCTCACATTCACTCTGCTCACACATGGATGGGGTTTGGGATGACACTTAGAGTATAGAGTATATAGTATATGAGTATATATAGAGTATTTAGTATATGAGTATACATAGAGTATATATTGAGTATATAGTATATGAGTATATATAGAGTATATAGTATATGAGTATATATAGAGTATATAGTATATGAGTATATATAGAGTATATAGTATATGAGTATATGAGTATATATAGAGTATATAGTATATGAGTATATGAGTATATATAGAGTATATAGTATATGAGTATATGAGTATATATAGAGTATATAGTATATGAGTATATGAGTATATATAGAGTATATAGTATATAGTATATGAGTACATAGAGCGTATATAGTATATAGTATATGAGTATATATAGAGTATATAGTATATGAGTATATGAGTATATATAGAGTATATAGTATATAGTATATGAGTATATAGAGTATATAGTATATGAGTATATGAGTATATATAGAGTATATAGTATATGAGTATATGAGTATATATAGAGTATATAGTATATGAGTATATGAGTATATATAGAGTATATAGTATATGAGTATATGAGTATATATAGAGTATATAGTATATGAGTATATGAGTATATATAGAGTATATAGTATATGAGTATATGAGTATATATAAAGTATATTACTCTATTAACCGTAGATAAAAGAATAAGCCTTGAATTTGAAACATATTGGCACAAAATGGCTACGGTGCTATGTGTAATGTTATGCCATTTAAATTCACCATTCTGCCCTTTCAGGAGAAAGATGGAGTCGATATTTAATGGTGTTAATAATCTGGCGATATCCAATCAGCAGTGGTCACTATCAGATAATGAAACACCAATCAGCAGTGATCACTATCAGATAATGAAACACCAATCAGCAGTGGTCACTATCAGATAATGAAACACCAATCAGCAGTGGTCACTATCAGATAATGAAACACCAATCAGCAGTGGTCACTATCAGATAATGAAACACCAATCAGCAGTGGTCACTATCAGATAATGAAACACCAATCAGCAGTGATCACTATCAGATAATGAAACACCAATCAGCAGTGATCACTATCAGATAATGAAACACCAATCAGCAGTGATCACTATCAGATAATGAAACACCAATCAGCAGTGATCACTATCAGATAATGAAACACCAATCAGCAGTGATCACTATCAGATAATGAAACACCAATCCACAACCAGATGAATCACAGAGAAAAACAGGCTCAATTGCTACCATGGTTTGACAGATAGAGTCAACTGTTGGACAAGATTATCTTTTTCACTAACTGTAAAAAATATCCTTTATTAATGAAAAATAAACAATATGTTATATCCTTACATTTTACTCCCCTCCCCCCAAAAAAACCCACAGGTGTGTGAAAGTAACTAAGTGTTCAAAATAACTTCTAAGTGTCGTGCCAATTACACGGTATCACGGTTCTCTCTCTTGCGTTACCATATCATAGGATTCATCCAGAACATATGATATATGTCTCCGGTCTCAACATGAAAGTGTTCTGACTGATTAAGAAGATCAAATGAGATCTGGCTAATCTCAGATCTGCTTTCCAAACATTTTACACCATCCAACTCCCTCTGTAATGTCATTAACCAAACACAGTCTGTTGTTCCCTGAGACACCATCCAACTCCCTCTATAATGTCATTAACCAAACACAGTCTGTTGTTCCCTGGGACACCATCCAACTCCCTCTGTAATGTCATTAACCAAACACAGTCTGTTGTTCCCTGAGACACCATCCAACTCCCTCTCTGTCATTAACCAAACACAGTCTGTTGTTCCCTGGGACACCATCCAACTCCCTCTCTGTCATTAACCAAACACAGTCTGTTGTTCCCTGGGACACCATCCAACTCCCTCTGTAATGTCATTAACCAAACACAGTCTGTTGTTCCCTGGGACACCATCCAACTCCCTCTGTAATGTCATTAACCAAACACAGTCTGTTGTTCCCTGGGACACCATCCAACTCCCTCTATAATGTCATTAACCAAACACAGTCTGTTGTTCCCTGGGACACCATCCAACTCCCTCTCTGTCATTAACCAAACACAGTCTGTTGTTCCCTGAGACACCATCCAACTCCCTCTGTAATGTCATTAACCAAACACAGTCTGTTGTTCCCTGGGACACCATCCAACTCCCTCTCTGTCATTAACCAAACACAGTCTGTTGTTCCCTGGGACACCATCCAACTCCCTCTGTAATGTCATTAACCAAACACAGTCTTTGTTCCCTGGGACACCATCCAACTCCCTCTCTGTCATTAACCAAACACAGTCTGTTGTTCCCTGGGACACCATCCAACTCCCTCTCTGTCATTAACCAAACACAGTCTTCTGTTCCCTGGGACACCATCCAACTCCCTCTGTAATGTCATTAACCAAACACAGTCTGTTGTTCCCTGGGACACCATCCAACTCCCCTCTCTGTCATTAACCAAACACAGTCTATTGTTCCCTGAGACACCATCCAACTCCCTCTCTGTCATTAACCAAACACAGTCTGTTGTTCCCTGGGACACCATCCAACTCCCTCTATAATGTCATTAACCAAACACAGTCTGTTGTTTTGGGATATTTTTTTATCCAACTCCCTTTATTTAACAAACACAGTCTGTTGTTCCCTGAGAACAGTTCTCATTTGCAACTCCGACTCTGCCAAGATAACCAAACACAGTCAGTTGAACAGACAACCAGAGACACCATCCAACTCCCTCTGTAATGTCAATAACACAGTAGAAAACACAGTCTATATACAATGTTCAAAAGGCATGAGGACACCATCCAACTACCCTCTGTAATGTCATTAACCAAACACAGTCTGTACAGGTGTTCCCTGGGACACCAGAAAACTCCCTCTGTAAAAACATTATAAAAACAGTCTGAATTGTTCCCTGAAAAAGGGTGAGCTATTTACCTATAGACTATGTACAGCTCTCTGTCATTAACCAAACACAGTCTGTTTTTGGTGAGGGACTGTTGTTCCCTGAGACAAAGTCTCCAACTTCCCTCTCTGTCATTAACCAAACACATTGTTCCCGGACAGTCATTAACCAAACACAGTCTGTTGTTCCCTGGGACACCATCCAACTCCCTCTTTAATGATCAGTGAGATACACCTGCTGTAAGTCTGCTACGGATTGTTCCCTGGGACACCATCTAAGATAAGGCCTTTACCTAGTAATGTCATTAACCAAGCACAGTCTGTCTGTTCCCTGAGACATGTAGTCCAACTCCCTCTGACTAATGTCATTAACCAAACACAGTCTGTTGTTCTTTGTGACAAACCAACTGGCACTGTCATTAACTGCAAACCAGTTTCTGTTGTTCCATTTTGAGACACCATCCAACTCCCTCGGTCTGTCATTTACCAAACACAGTCTTTGTTCCCTGGGACACCATCCAATTTGATTTCTGATTCATGTTTATGTGAGTCCAAACACAGCCTTTGCCCTAGGGACACCATCCAAGGTCCCTCTATAATGTCATATTAACCAAACACAGTCTGTTGTTCCCTGGGACACCATCCAACTCCCTCTATAATGTCATTAACCAAACACAGTCTGTTGTTCATTTGTTTTGAGACACCATCCAACTCCCTCTCTGTCATTAACCAAACACAGTCTGTTGTTCCAGTGGGACACCATCCAACTCCCTCTCTGTCATTAACCAAACACAGCCTGTTGTTCCCTGGGACACCATCCAACTGCCCTCTATAATGTCATTAACACAAACACAGTCTGTTGTTCCCTGGGACACAGTCATCCAACTCCCTCTATAATGTCATTAACCAAACACAGTCTGTTGTTCCCTGGGACACCATCCAACTGCACCTACTGTCATTAACCAAACACAGTCTTTGTTCCTTGAGTGGACACCATCCAACTCCCTCTCTGTCATTAACCAAACACAGTCTGTTGTTCAGTGACACCATCCAACTGGCCCTCTATAATGTCATTAACCAAACACAGTCTGTCCAGGGTGTTCCCTGGGACACCATCCAACTCCCTCTGTAATGTCATTAACCAAACACAGTCTGTTGTTCCCTGAGACACCATCCAACTCCCTCTGTAATGTCATTAACCAAACACAGTCTGTTGTTCCCTGAGACACCATCCAACTCCCTCTCTGTCATTAACCAAACACAGTCTGTTGTTCCCTGGGACACCATCCAACTCCCTGCTATCTGGATTTCTGTCATTAACCAAACACAGTCTGTTGTTCCCTGGGACACCATCCAACTCCCTCTGTAATGTCATTAACCAAACACAGTCTGTTGTTCCTGGGACACCATCTAACTCCCTCTGTAATGTCATTGTCCCAAACACAGTCTGTTGTTCCCTACAGGACACCATCCAACTCCCTCTATAATGTCATTATTAACCAAACACAGTCTGTTGTTCCCTGAGACACCATCCAACTCCCTCTGTAATGTCATTAACCAAACACAGTCTGTCTGTTCCCTGAGACACCATCCAACTCCCTCTCTGTCATTAACCAAACACAGTCTGTTGTTCCCTGAGACACCATCCAACTCCCTCTCTGTCATTAACCAAACACAGTCTGTTGTTCCCTGGGACACCATCCAACTCCCCTCTGTCATTAACCAAACACAGTCTGTTGTTCCCTGAGACACCATCCAACTCCCTCTGTAATGTCATTAACCAAACACAGTCTGTTGTTCCCTGAGACACCATCCAACTCCCTCTGTAATGTCATTAACCAAACACAGTCTGTTGTTCCCTGGGACACCATCCAACTCCCTCTGTCTGTCATTAACCAAACACAGTCTGTTGTTCCCTGGGACACCATCCAACTCCCTCTCTGTCATTAACCAAACACAGTCTGTTGTTCCCTGAGACACCATCCAACTCCCTCTATAATGTCATTAACCAAACACAGTCTGTTGTTCCCTGGGACACCATCTAACTCCCTCTATAATGTCATTAACCAAACACAGTCTGTTGTTCCCTGGGACACCATCCAACTCCCTCTCTGTCATTAACCAAACACAGTCTGTTGTTCCCTGGGACACCATCCAACTCCCTCTAATGTCATTAACCAAACACAGTCTGTTGTTCCCTGGGACACCATCCAACTCCCTCTATAATGTCATTAACCAAACACAGTCTGTTGTTCCCTGAGACACCATCCAACTCCCTCTGTAATGTCATTAACCAAACACAGTCTGTTGTTCCCTGAGACACCATCCAACTCCCTCTCTGTCATTAACCAAACACAGTCTGTTGTTCCCTGGGACACCATCCAACTCCCTCTCTGTCATTAACCAAACACAGTCTGTTGTTCCCTGGGACACCATCTAACTCCCTCTATAATGTCATTAACCAAACACAGTCTGTTGTTCCCTGGGACACCATCCAACTCCCTCTGTAATGTCATTAACCAAACACAGTCTGTTGTTCCCTGGGACACCATCTAACTCCCTCTGTAATGTCATTAACCAAACACAGTCTGTTGTTCCCTGAGACACCATCTAACTCCCTCTCTGTCATTAACCAAACACAGTCTGTTGTTCCCTGAGACACCATCCAACTCCCTCTCTGTCATTAACCAAACACAGTCTGTTGTTCCCTGAGACACCATCCAACTCCCTCTATAATGTCATTAACCAAACACAGTCTGTTGTTCCCTGGGACACCATCCAACTCCCTCTATAATGTCATTAACCAAACACAGTCTGTTGTTCCCTGAGACACCATCCAACTCCCTCTCTGTCATTAACCAAACACAGTCTGTTGTTCCCTGAGACACCATCCAACTCCCTCTGTAATGTCATTAACCAAACACAGTCTGTTGTTCCCTGAGACACCATCCAACTCCCTCTCTGTCATTAACCAAACACAGTCTGTTGTTCCCTGGGACACCATCCAACTCCCTCTGTAATGTCATTAACCAAACACAGTCTGTTGTTCCCTGGGACACCATCCAACTCCCTCTGTAATGTCATTAACCAAACACAGTCTGTTGTTCCCTGGGACACCATCCAACTCCTCTATAATGTCATTAACCAAACACAGTCTGTTGTTCCCTAGGGACACCATAAACTCTAGATATGTCTGTCATTAACCAAACACAGTCTGTTGTTCCCTCCAGGGACCCCATATATCAGCTTTCATTGACAATATCCCTGAACACGATGATGACAGGGGATCTTTTTGGTACCCTACACAGGGCAATATGAGTCTCCAGCTTCAGAGATTTTTGCAATTGAGGTCCCCCTCCAGTCATTGGCAGCAGAGAACTGGAAGGAAAGCGTCCAAATGATTTAATTGGCTTTGGGGTAACCAGTGAAACATACTTGCTGGAAAATGTGCTACGGGTTTCTATTATAATGGTGACCAGTCAGCTGATTGATAAACTCTTGTTAAATTTACCTAGCACTTTTTTGAAGAATAGTTTCAAATTAGATGACCTGGAGCCAGTGGGTTTACGACGTAAATGAGTTTAGGGCCAGCCATAATAGAGCCTACAGGTCACAGTGGTGGGTAGTATATGGGGCTTTGGTGACAAAACGGATGGCACTGTGATCCAATTTGTTGAGTAGAGTGTTTGAGGCTATTTTATAAATGACATCCCTGAATTTGAGGTTTACGGTAGAATAGTCAGTTTTTACGAGGGTATTGTTTGGCAGCATGAGTTGAAGGACGCTTTGTTGCGAAATAGGAAGTCGATTCTAGATTTAATTTTGGATTGAGATGCTTAGTGAGTCTAGAAGGAGACTATTTTACTGTCTAACCAGACACCTAGGTATTTGTAGTTATTTACATATTCTGGTCAGAGATAAAGAGTAGTGATGCTGGACGGGTACAACAACACAGCGATCATGGGTAAAACAAGCATGCATTTAGTTTTACTAGCATTTAAGAGCAGTTGGAGGCTACGGAAGGAGAGTTGTATGGCATTGAAGCTCGTCTGGAGGTATGTTAACACAGTGTCAAAAAAAGGTCCAGATGTATACAGAATGGTGTCGTCTGTGTAGAGGTGGATCAGAGACTCACCAGCAGGAAGAGCGAAATCATTGATGTATGCAGAGAAGAGAACCGGCCCGAGAATTGAACCCTGTGTCACCCCCATAGAGACAGCCAGAGGCCCGGACAACAGGCCCTCTATGATTTGACACACTGAACTCTATCAGAGAAGTAGTTGGTGAACCAGGCGAGGCGGTCATTTGAGAAACCAAGACAGTTGAGGCTGCCGATAAGAATGTTGTGATTGACAGAGTCGAAAGCTTTGGCCAGGTCGATGAATAAGGCTACACAGTGCTGTCTTTTATCGATGGCGGTTATGATATCGTTAAGGACCTTGCGCGTGGCTGAGGTGCACCCATGACCAGCTCTGAAACCAGATTGCAAAGCAGAGAGGGAACGGTGGGATTCGAAATGGTCGGTAATCTGTTTTTTGACTTGGCTTTCGAAGAGCTTAGAAAGGCAGGGTAGGATGGATATAAGTCTGTAGCAGTTTGGGTCTAGAGTGTCACCCCTTTGAAGAGGGAATCTCAGACGATACAAAAGAGAGGTTGAACAGGCTAGTAATAGGGTTTGCAACAATTTCTGCAGATAATTTTAGAAAGAGAGGGTCCAGATTGTCTAGCCCGGCTGATTTGTAGGGGTTCAAAATTAGCAGTTATTTCAGAACATCAGCTATCTGGATTTGGGTGAAGGAGAAATGGGGGAGGCTTGGGCGAGATGCTGTGGGGGGTGCAGGGCTGTTGACAGGGGTAGGGGTAGCCAGGTGGAAAGCAACGAGAACTATCTACCACACTCTCTACTCTCTACTCCAGTCAGCAATACGCTAGGTTCTGTTCAGTGTGGACTGGTCCTGTCAGGTTCTAGGTTCTGTTGAGTGTGGACTGGTCCTGTCAGATAGGTTCTGTTGAGTGTGGACTGGTCCTGTCAGCTGGGTTCTGTTCAGTGTAGACTGGTCCTGTCAGCTAGGTTCTGTTCAGTGTGGACTGGTCCTGTCAGCTAGGTTCTGTTCAGTGTGGACTGGTCCTGTCAGTGATATACTAGGTTCTGTTCAGTGTAGACTGGTCCTGTCAGCTAGGTTCTGTTCAGTGTGGACTGGTCCTGTCAGTGATATACTAGGTTCTGTTCAGTGTGGACTGGTCCTGTCAGTGATATACTAGGTTCTGTTCAGTGTAGACTGGTCCTGTCAGTGATATACTAGGTTCTGTTCAGTGTAGACTGGTCCTGTCAGCTAGGTTCTGTTCAGTGTGGACTGGTCCTGTCAGTGATATACTAGGTTCTGTTCAGTGCGGACTGGTCCTGTCAGCTAGGTTCTGTTCAGTGTGGACTGGTCCTGTCAGTGATATACTAGGTTCTGTTCAGTGCGGACTGGTCCTGTCAGCTAGGTTCTGTTCAGTGTGGACTGGTCCTGTCAGCTAGGTTCTGTTCAGTGTGGACTGGTCCTGTCAGTGATATACTAGGTTCTGTTCAGTGTGGACTGGTCCTGTCAGCTAGGTTCTGTTCAGTGTGGACTGGTCCTGTCAGTGATATACTAGGTTCTGTTCAGTGTGGACTCGTTGTTGTGACAGACAGGTGATGGATGGTGATGATTGCATTCCTCTAGATTTAACAGACTTTAACAGGCTAATTAGAGTTAGCTGTTTTCCATCTGCTTCTCTCTCTCACACACACACACACACACACACACACACACACACACACACACACACACACACACACACACACACACACACACACACACACACACACACACAGCTATTCTCTTCCGCTTGTCTCCCCGTCTTACAGACGATAGATTGTCACCCTGACGACGACTACAATTGTCCCTGGCAACGCAGCTGAGTGCAGAGGCCCTTCAGAGACGAACACAGGCAAACTGTAATTAACTACTGGAGAAGCGGTCAATTATTACAATCGTGTGTGTGTGTGTGTGTGTGTGTGTGTGTGTGTGTGTGTGTGTGTGTGTGTGTGTGTGTGTGTGTGTGTGTGTGTGTGTGTGTGTGTGTGTGAAAAAAAATCCAGTGACAATTATTGTCTGTGGAATCTGTGGAATCTGTGGAGTCTGTGGAATCTGTGGAATCTGTGGAGTCTGTGGAATCTGTGGAATCTGTGGAGTCTGTGGAATCTGTGGAGTCTGTGGAATCTGTGGAGTCTGTGGAGTCTGTGGAATCTGTGGAGTCTGTGGAATCTGTGGAATCTGTAGAATCTGTGGAGTCTGTGGAATCTGTGGAATCTGTGGAGTCTGTGGAATCTGTGGAATCTGGTATCTGTGGAATGAACACCTTTGACAAGTTGTTGTGGGGGGAGTCCAGAGGGAGGTGCTGATTCAGGAAGTGGGCTGTTCATTAGACCATGAGATAAGGCGGGGCTTTACCTAGCAAAGACGTACAGATGACCTGGAGCCAGTGGGTTTGGCGACGGATATGTAGTGAGGGCCAGTTTGTTGAGCAGAGTGTTCGGGGCTATTTTGTAGATGACATCACCGAAGTCAAGGATCGGTAGGATAGTCAGGTTACGAGGGTAAGTTTGACAGCGTGAGTGAAGGAGGCTTTGTTGCGGGAATAGAAAGCCGACTCTAGATTTGATTTTAGATCCATAATAAAATTAATGAGTTCCAATCAAGACTATCCAACCAACGGGACATTAATAACTGTAAGGGAATACCCCCCTGTATTGGACAAAAATGAATGGCATGTCATTGGCATCGGACAAACCATATACACATTGGCCAATACCACCCAATTCGGCGTTGATTCATCCAAAGTGTATTGCAAATGCCATATGGTAATTGCCAGTTGTAACACTTTAAAAATTCAACAGGGGGCAAATGCGCTCCACCGGGGTTTTTCATATTGGATATGTAACCCAAATTAATGTCCAAAAGTAAAATTTTGAAAAAATGAACTTTTTTTCAAAAACTTATCACCCCTTAAAAAAGTGCTTTCTGGACCGTTTTTCGAAATTCTTTCGATTTTTTTGTCAATTACACATGTGTAAGAACTGTATGAATATACTTTTGTCCAATTTTATTATCATAATTTTTTTATTTTTTTTTATATGCGCATAAGGAATATGTTTTGTCCAATTCCAATATGATTTCATAGGAAGTCAAAAGTCAAAAGTCAAAAATGTCAAAATTTTGTAAAAAACTTCACACACCCATAAAAAAGTGCTTTCTGGACCGTTTTTCGAAATTCTTTCGATTTTTTGTCAATTACACATGTGTAAGAACTGTATGAATATACTTTTGTCCAATTTTATTATCATAATTTTTTTTTTTTTTTTTTTTTTTACATGCGCATAAGGAATATGTTTTGTCCAATTCCAATATGATTTCATAGGAAGTCAAAAGTCAAAAGTCAAAAATGTCAAAATTTTGTAAAAACTTCACACACCCATAAAAAAGTGCTTTCTGGACCGTTTTTCGAAATTCTTTCGATTTTTTGTCAATTACACATGTGTAAGAACTGTATGAATATACTTTTGTCCAATTTTATTATCATAATTTTTTTTTTTTTTTTTTTACATGCGCATAAGGAATATGTTTTGTCCAATTCCAATATGATTTCATAGGAAGTCAAAGTCAAAAGTCAAAAATGTCAAAATTTTGTAAAAACTTCACACACCCTTAAAAAAGTGCTTTCTGGACCGTTTTTTGAAATTCTTTCAATTTTTTGTCAATTAAACATGTGTAAGAACTGTATGAATATACTTTTGTCCAATTTTATTATCATATTTTTTATATATTTTTTTAAATTGTGCATAAGGATTTTTTTGTGGGCCAAATGACGTAAGAAATTTGACATGCTCAAAAATCCTGCAGAAATGCAAAATTGACTGGCCTGATGAACTCGGGATGGCCGGGCAGTGATAGTTGTTCCTTTCCATCACTCGTTGTGTTGACTTCATCATGTCCATTTTGTGATGTTTTTTCACTATATAATCATATTGCAAGTGCACGTGCATTTGCAATATGTTTCAATGTGCATTTACCATATGAAATTTGACCTTGCTCAAAAATGCAAAATTGACTGGTCTGATGAACACAGGATGGCCGAGCAGTGATAGTTGTACATTTCCATCACTCGTTGTGTTGATTTCATCATCTCCGTTAGGTGATGTTTTTACACTATAGAATCATATTGCAAGTGCGCGCATTTGCAATATGTTTCAATGTGCATTTACCATATGAAATTTGACATGCTCAAAAATGCAAAATTGACTGGTCTGATGGACACAGGATGGCCGAGCAGTGATAGTTGTACATTTCCATCACTCGTTGTGTTGATTTCATCATGTCCATTAGGTGATGTTTTTTCACTATAGAATCATATTGCAAGTGCACGCGCATTTGCAATATGTTTCAATGTGCATTTACCATATGAAATTTGACATGCTCAAAAATGCAAAATTGACTGGTCTGATGAACACAGGATGGCTGAGCAGTGACAGTTGTACATTTCCATCACCTGTTGTGTTGATTTCATCATGTCCATTTGTTTATGTTTTCTCACTTTTGCAAAGTCACTGTGCATTTGCAATATGGTTCAATGGGCAGGTACCATCACGAATTTGTCATGCTATAAAAATCCTGCAGGAATGTGAAATTGACTGGTCTGATGAACACAGGATGGCCGAGCAGTGATAGTTGTACATTTCCATCACTTGTTGTGTTGATTTCATCATGTCCATTAGGTGATGTTTTTCACTATAGAATCATATTGCAAATGCACGTGCATTGTTGTGCAACTGGTAACCCAAAAATTAAAATATGGTTGTAAATGCATTTACCGGGACTCCTATTATCCATGCCCGCTATGGGAGTACCCTACTACGGCCCTCTATCTATGGGGGCAGTCCTGAGTGCTTTATGGACTGTTTAAAATATTCTGATGGATACGCATGTTGTGCAACTGGTGATTGAAAATAGGCACCTGGTAACCCAAAAATGAAAATATGGTTGTGAATGCATTTACCGGTCATTCTGATATTAATGCCCGCTATGGGAACACAGGATGGCCGAGCAGTGATAGTTGTACATTTCCATCACTCGTTGTGTTGATTTCATCATGTCCATTAGGTGATGTTTTTACACTATAGAATCATATTGCAAGTGCGCGCGCATTTGCAATATGTTTCAATGTGCATTTACCATATGAAATTTGAAATGCTCAAAAATGCAAAATTGACTGGTCTGATGGACACAGGATGGCCGAGCAGTGATAGTTGTACATTTCCATCACTCGTTGTGTTGATTTCATCATGTCCATTAGGTGATGTTTTTACACTATAGAATCATATTGCAAGTGCGCGCGCATTTGCAATATGTTTCAATGTGCATTTACCATATGAAATTTGAAATGCTCAAAAATGCAAAATTGACTGGTCTGATGGACACAGGATGGCCGAGCAGTGATAGTTGTACATTTCCATCACTCGTTGTGTTGATTTCATCATGTCCATTAGGTGATGTTTTTTCACTATAGAATCATATTGCAAATGCACGTGCATTGTTGTGCAACTGGTAACCCAAAAATTAAAATATGGTTGTAAATGCATTTACCGGTCATTCTGATATTAATGCTCGCTATGGGAACACAGGATGGCCGGGCAGTGATAGTTGTACATTTCCATCACTCGTTGTGTTGATTTCATCATGTCCATTAGGTGATGTTTTTACACTATAGAATCATATTGCAAGTGCGCGTGCATTTGCAATATGTTTCAATGTGCATTTACCATATGAAATTTGAAATGCTCAAAAATGCAAAATTGACTGGTCTGATGGACACAGGATGGCCGAGCAGTGATAGTTGTACATTTCCATCACTCGTTGTGTTGATTTCATCATGTCCATTAGGTGATGTTTTTTCACTATAGAATCATATTGCAAGTGCGCGCGCATTTGCAATATGTTTCAATGTGCATTTACCATATGAAATTTGACATGCTCAAAAATGCAAAATTGACTGGTCTGATGAACACAGGATGGCTGAGCAGTGATAGTTGTACATTTCCATCACTCGTTGTGTTGATTTCATCATGTCCATTAGGTGATGTTTTTACACTATAGAATCATATTGCAAGTGCGCGCGCATTTGCAATATGTTTCAATGTGCATTTACCATATGAAATTTGAAATGCTCAAAAATGCAAAATTGACTGGTCTGATGGACACAGGATGGCCGAGCAGTGATAGTTGTACATTTCCATCACTCGTTGTGTTGATTTCATCATGTCCATTAGGTGATGTTTTTCACTATAGAATCATATTGCAAGTGCGCGCATTTGCAATATGTTTCAATGTGCATTTACCATATGAAATTTGACATGCTCAAAAATGCAAAATTGACTGGTCTGATGAACACAGGATGGCTGAGCAGTGATAGTTGTACATTTCCATCACTCGTTGTGTTGATTTCATCATGTCCATTAGGTGATGTTTTTACACTATAGAATCATATTGCAAGTGCGCGCGCATTTGCAATATGTTTCAATGTGCATTTACCATATGAAATTTGACATGCTCAAAAATGCAAAATTGACTGGTCTGATGGACACAGGATGGCTGAGCAGTGATAGTTGTACATTTCCATCACTCGTTGTGTTGATTTCATCATGTCCATTTGTTTATGTTTTCTCACTTTTGCAAAGTCACTGTGCATTTGCAATATGGTTCAATGGGCAGGTACCATCACGAATTTGTCATGCTATAAAAATCCTGCAGGAATGTGAAATTGACTGGCCCGATGAACTCGGGATAGCTGGGCAGTGATTCTGGTTCATCTCCATGGCTCGTTAGGGTTGATTTCAGAATGTCACTTTTGGTGATGGTCCCTCTCCGTTTAAACATATTGCTAATGTACAAAAGTCAACTAGCAAGTCAGTGTCCATCAGTCAATTAGATGTCATTTTGACACCAAACTGATACCAATTGACACCAAACCCACTTTTTCCAACTCATTTAGAAGCCAACTATCATATATGTCAGAGCAGGCCCATAATTCACAGCGCCTTTAGTTTAAAACATAATAAAAACGTAAAACACATAGTTACGTTCTAGCTGCGGGTCCAGGTCAGACATTATGTGAAGGCCTATGTGAGGCGACCCCGAATCCCGAGTTTCGGCTCGATAGGTCCTTCGGTGCCCGAGTAAAACCCTAATTGGTGCTGAAAATCCACTTTTTCCATGCCTTGCTATGGGGTCCTTGAATGAGCTATCGGACCGAAACGTTGGGGTCCGTCTCTATGGGCCGAGCCGGTTCCAATGCACCTAGTCTTGTGTCTCTGAGACTTTTCTAAATGTCGCCATTTTCGTAATGGTCAAAATGAATTGAAATCATTGCAAATGTACGAGGCTATTTCTCGGTCCGAGAACCTTCTAGAGCCACCTAACTCACCACGCACTATCGACCCGAGGTCTAGAACAGGTTTCTAAAGTTTCGGAACTCTAGGTCTGACGGTTCTTTTAGCTCGAACAAAGCTAACTATTGGAGGCACTGTCTGTCTCTACAACCCCCAATACGTCCCTCCTTCCAAGTTGTGTGTCTGTGTGATTTAGTTTTCCTTTGAAATTTTATGGGAAAAATGACTGATTTACAGTTCATGGGGGTTGCCTAATCACACATATGAAGTTTTGGACAGATCTGACTTTTTTAACCCCTCGAAACAGCCCCTGAGACACCAATTAAGGCACTTCCGGTTGGCACAGGAAGCTATAAGTCAACACATATCCTCACTGGGCTATGCTTTTACAGAATCCTGTGTTTTAAGTCCTTACGTTAAGAATTGACTGATTTACACAGGGTTGAATGCACTATGTCTATCAAACTGCAGGCAGGTAATGGAAAAACACTTTTAGGGTGATTTTAACCACTTCCGGTTGGTCCAGGAAGCCTAGAATCAACACAGGTAGACCTCATACTGGCCTGATGGACTGTTATCAAAGACAGGTTCATACGGCATTCATAACCCATATAGACTTCAGGTTGAATTTAGGGGTGCAGGCAATGTATTCCTATGGGGAGAGAAGTCAATGCAAACTATTTGAAGTAAACACCTTCTTTTAACTATTAAGGGTTAATGCCACACGGTCAACGTTAGGCTTGCACGGATCGGAAGGACCTTAGGAACGTACCTGAGGTCGAATTGTGCTTCTCACCCTAACGGTTCTCTCACTGTCACCCAAAAGCAAATGACGTTGTGGGGCAGGCTTCATTTTGGGCCTACTTTTCTAATGGTCGCTGCGCTCAGACCGAGCGAGCTACGGTCAAGCGGGATATCTCGTTGAACTCGGCACGGCCTAGAGATTATGTTTATGCCATTGCCTGCTCTCTGTGTCTTTGAGAACCGCACTTTTTCACTCCATCCTTGCTGTGTGTGCGTGTGAGAGCTTTTCTTTGACATCTGTTGGGAGAAATGACTGATTTACAGTTCATGAGGGTTACCTAGTCACACATATGAAGTTTTGAAAAGATCTGACCTTTTTAACCCTTGGAAACTGCCACTGTGACATCATTAAAGGCACTTCCGGTTGGCACAGGAAGCTATAAGTAAACCCATGTCTTGATTGACATAGAAACTTACAGAATCCTGAGTTTTAAGTCCTTACGTTAAGAATTGACTGATTTACACAGGGTTGAATGCACTATGTCTATCAAACTGCAGGCAGGTAATGGAAAAACACTTTTAGGGTGATTTTAACCACTTCCGGTTGGTCCAGGAAGCCTAGAATCAACACAGGTAGACCTCATACTGGCCTGATGGACTGTTACCAAAGACAGGTTCATACGGCATTCATAACCCATATAGACTTCAGGTTGAATTTAGGGGTAAAGGCAATGTATTCCTATGGGGAGAGAAATCAATGCAAACTATTTGAAGTAAACACCTTCTTTTAACTATTAAGGGTTAATGCCACACGGTCAACGTTAGGCTTGCACGGATCGGAAGGACCTTAGGAACGTACCTGAGGTCGAATTGTGCTTCTCACCCTAACGGTTCTCTCACTGTCACCCAAAAGCAAATGACGTTGTGGGGCAGGCTTCATTTTGGGCCTACTTTTCTAATGGTCGCTGCGCTCAGACCGAGCGAGCTACGGTCAAGCGGGATATCTCGTTGAACTCGGCACGGCCTAGACATTATGTTTATGCCATTGCCTGCTCTCTGTGTCTTTAAGAACCACACTTTTTCACTCCATCCTTGCTGTGTGTGCGTGTGAGAGCTTTTCTTTGACATCTGCTGGGAGAAATGACTGATTTACAGTTTAGGAGGGTTACCTGGTCACACATATGAAGTTTTGGAGAGATGTGACTTTTCTAACCCTTCAAAACAGACAGTGTGACCCAATTAAAGGCACTTCCGGTTGGCACAGGAAGCTATAAGTAAACACATGTCTTGATTGACATAGCCACTTACAGAATCCTGAGTTTTAAGTCTTTAAGTTAAGAATTGACTGATCTACACAGGGTTGAATGCACTATGTCTATCAAACTGCATGCAGTGTATGGATCAACACTGATAAGGTGATTTCAACCACTTCCGGTTGCTTCAGGAAGCTTATAATTGGCACAGGTAGACCTCATAGTGGTCTGATGGACTGTCATAGAAGACAGGTTCATAAGTCATTCATAACCCACATAGGCTTCAGGTTGAATTTAGGGGTGCAGGCAATGTATTCCTATGGGGAGAGAAGTCAATGCAAACTCTTTGAAGTAAACACCTTATTTTAACTATTAAGGGTTAATGCCACATGGTCAAGGTTAGGCTTGCACGGATCGGGAGGACCTCAGGAACGTACCTGAGGTCGAATTGTGCTTCTCACCCTAACGGTTCTCTCACTGTCACCCAAAAGCAAATGACATTGAGGGCCAGGCTTCCTTTTGCGCCTTCTTCTTTTTTTCAAGGTCGCTGCACTCAGAGCGAGCTACGGTCAAGCGGGGCGTCTCGTTGAACTCTGCACAGCCTGGAGACTATGGTGATGCCATTTTTTGTGTTGATTTCAGAATGCCATTTTGGTGATGGTCCCTCTCCGTTTAAACATATTGCTAATGTACAAAAGTCAACTAGCAAGTCAGTGTCCACCAGTCAATTAGATGTCATTCTGACACCAAACTGATACCAATTGACACCAAACCCACTTTTTCCAACTCATTTAGAAGCCAACTATCACATATGTCAGAGCAGGCCCATAATTCACAGCGCCATTAGTTTAAAACATAATAAAAACGTAAAACACATAGTTACGTTCTAGCTGCGGGTCCAGGTCAGACATTATGTGAAGGCCTATGTGAGGCGACCCCGAATCCCGAGTTTCGGCTCGATAGGTCCTTCGGTGCCCGAGTAAAACCCTAATTGGTGCTGAAAATCCACTTTTTTCCATGCCTTGCTATGGGGTCCTTGAATGAGCGATCGGACCGAAACGTTGGGGTCCGTCTCTATGGGCCGAGCCGGTTCCAATGCACCTAGTCTTGTGTCTCTGAGACTTTTCTAAATGTCGCCATTTTCGTAATGGTCAAAATGAATTGAAATCATTGCAAATGTACGAGGCTATTTCTCGGTCCGAGAACCTTCTAGAGCCACCTAACTCACCACGCACTATCGACCCGAGGTCTAGAACAGGTTTCTAAAGTTTCGGAACTCTAGGTCTGACGGTTCTTTTTAGCTCGAACAAAGCTAACTATTGGAGGCACTGTCTGTCTCTACAACCCCCAATACGTCCCTCCTTCCAAGTTGTGTGTCTGTGTGATTTAGTTTTCCTTTGAAATTTTATGGGAAAAATGACTGATTTACAGTTCATGGGGGTTGCCTAATCACACATATGAAGTTTTGGACAGATCTGACTTTTTTAACCCCTCGAAACAGCCCCTGAGACACCAATTAAGGCACTTCCGGTTGTCACAGGAAGCTATAAGTCAACACATATCCTCACTGGGCTATGCTTTTACAGAATCCTGAGTTTTAAGTCCTTACGTTAAGAATTGACTGATTTACACAGGGTTGAATGCACTATGTCTATCAAACTGCAGGCAGGTAATGGAAAACACTTTTAGGGTGATTTTAACCACTTCCGGTTGGTCCAGGAAGCTTAGAATCAACACAGGTAGACCTCATACTGGCCTGATGGACTGTTACCAAAGACAGGTTCATACGGCATTCATAACCCATATAGACTTCAGGTTGAATTTAGGGGTAAAGGCAATGTATTCCTATGGGGAGAGAAATCAATGCAAACTTTTTGAAGTAAACACCATCTTTTAACTATTAAGGGTTAATGCCACACTGTCAACGTTAGGCTTGCACGGATCGGAAGGACCTTAGGAACATACCTGAGGTCGAATTGTGCTTCTCACCCTAACGGTTCTCTCACTGTCACCCAAAAGCAAATGACGTTGTGGGGCAGGCTTCATTTTGGGCCTACTTTTCTAATGGTCGCTGCGCTCAGACCGAGCGAGCTACGGTCAAGCGGGATATCTCGTTGAACTCGGCACGGCCTAGACATTATGTTTATGCCATTGCCTGCTCTCTGTGTCTTTAAGAACCACACTTTTTCACTCCATCCTTGCTGTGTGTGCGTGTGAGAGCTTTTCTTTGACATCTGCTGGGAGAAATGACTGATTTACAGTTCACGAGGGTTACCTAGTCACACATATGAAGTTTTGAAAAGATCTGACCTTTTTAACCCATGGAAACTGCCACTGTGACACCATTAAAGGCACTTCCGGTTGGCACAGGAAGCTATAAATAAACTCATATCATGATTGGGGTATGCCTTTACAGAATCCCGAGTTTTAAGTCTTTACGTTAAGAACTGAGTTATTTACGGAGGGTTTAGTGAGTGTGTGTTATTTCAGAAAATCATAGAAAATCACAGAAATCTCGCAGAGCTCCGCAGCACACTTTAAAAAGATTCGTAAGAACAACCTGCAACTGGATCTGTAACCGTTGAAAAAAAAAAAACACCTATCCGTGAACATCACCAAGGTGTCGTTGTACGATTTCTCTTAAATGACGATAGATAAATGGCTGGTTCTTTTTTATTGACACCGGAGGCTCCTTGACTTTGACGTGAAGTGGAAAAATAATTTCTCTATTTTCATTTTGGACCTTTAATCCCAGATAAATGGCCATAACTCAAAAACCGTTGAGGCCTAGACGCCATCTTGTTCGGGGCCAACTGCCCATTATGCCGCCCCTACGCTCACCGAGTTTCGGCTTCTAAATATTTTCAGTTTTCGAGATAAGGCCCCGTCGTGAATCGTGATGTTTTGTAGCAATAGCCATATGATTGCTTATGCCCTCTTGTGGGAATTTCCGGGACATGGGAAAAATGACATAAATCTTATTATTTTTGTAAAACGGAAACCGAATGTCCGACAACGTTCATTTGATGACTTCCTGGTAGGTCCGGCCCTGCCGCTCGGCCCGACGCCGTCCGCGAATTTTACAAACGATTTCGGACGTCTAGTAAGGGACCGTACATTTGCAATATGGACTTTCTCACTAACCATACAGGTACTGCCGAATTCTTCCCTTAAGGTATGTAATATCTTATGTTTCACTGAGTCGTGGCTGAACGACAACATGGATAACATACAGCTGGCTGGGATTACGTAGCAATGAGTCTGAGTAGCCAGACCAAGTGGCCTTGCACTTGAGAGTCCAAGCAGTGTTTCTGTATCTGGGATGCCTGGTCTTCTTCAGACCTGGGTTCAAATACTATTTCAAATACTTTACCTGTTAAAACAGTAATATCTTATGTTATACAGAGTCGTGGCTGAACGAGGATAAAATACAGTTTACGCTGCATCAGCAAGATAGAACAGCAGTAAGACAAGGGGTGGAGGTCTGTGTCTATTTGTTAATAACAGCTGGTGCTGGAAACCTAATATTAAGGATGTCTCTAGATTTTGCTCACCTGAGGTAGAGTATCTCATGATAAGCTGTAGACCACACTATTTACCAAGAGTGATTCCATCTATATTTTCCGTAGCTGTCTATTTACCACCACAAACCGATGCTGGCACTAAGACCCCACTCAATGAGCTGTATAAGGAAATAAGCAAATGACAAAAAAGCTCATCCAGAGGTGGCGCTCCTGGTGGTCGGAGTCTTTAAGGCAGGGAAACTTAAATCAGTTTTACCTCATTTCTAACATCATGTTGCATGTGCAACCAAAAGGAAAAAAAACGTAGGCCACCTTTACTCCACAGATAGAGACGCGTACAAAGCTCTTCCTCGCCCTACATTTGGCAAATCTGACCATAACTGATTCCTGCTTACAAGCAAAAACTTAAACAGGAAGTGCCAGTGACTCGCTCAATAAGGAACTGGTCAGATTATTTAGATGCTAAGCTACAGGATTGTTTTGCTAGCACAGACTGGAATATGTTAAGGCCGTCTTCCAATGGCATTGAGGAGTACACCACATCAGTCACTGGCTTCATCAATAAGTGCATCGATGACGTCATCCCCACAGTGACTGTACGTACCTACCCAAATCAGAAGCCATGGATTACAGGAGACATCCGCACTGACCTAAAGGGTAGAGCTGCCGCTTTCAAGGAGCAGGAGTCTAACCCAGAAGCTTATAAGAAATCCCACTATGCCTTCCGACGAACCATCAAACAGGCAAAGAATCAATACAGGACTAGAGTGAATCATACAACACTGGCTCTGACGTTCGTCGGATGTGGCAGGGCTTGAAAACTATTACAGACTACAAAGGGAAACCCAGCCAGTAGCTGCCCAGTGACACGAGCCTACCAGATGAGCTAAATGACTTACATGCTCTCTTTGAGGCAAGCAACACTGAATCATGCATGAGAGCACCGGCTGTTCCGGACGACTGTGTGTTCACGTTCTCCATAGCCAATGTGAGTAAGACCTTTAAACATGTCAACTTTCACAAGGCCGCAGGGCCAGACGGATTACCAGGACGTGTACTCCGAGCATGCGCTGACCAACTGTTAAGTGTCTTCACTGATATTTTCAACCTGTTCCTGACCAGGTCTGTAATACCAACATGTTTTAAGCAGACATAGTCCTTGTGCCCTAGAACACCAAGTTAACCTGCCTAAATGACTACCGCCCCGTAGCAGCACTCATGTCTATAGCCAAGTGCATTGAAAGACTGGTCATGGCTCACATCAACACCATTATCCCAGAAACCCTAGGCCCACTCCAATTTGCATACCGCACCAACAGATCCACAGATGACGCAATCTCTATTGCACTCCACACTGTATTTTCCCACCTGGACAAAAGGAACACCTACGTGAGAATGCTATTCATTGACTACAGCACAGCGTTCTACACCATAGTGACCTCAAAGCTCATCACTAAGCTAAGGATCCTGGGACTAAACACCTCCCTCTGCATCTCGATCCTGGACATCCTGACCGGCCTCCCCCAGGTGGTAAGGGTAGGTAACAACACATCCGCCACACTGATCTGCAACACGGGGGGCCCCTCAGGGGTGCGTGCTCTGTCCCCTCCTGCACTCCCTCTTCACTCATGCCTGCACAGCCAGGTACGACTCCAACACGGACTCCAACACCATCATTAAGTTTTCAGACGAAACAACAGTGATCACTTACAACAACAAGACAGCCTATAGGGAGGAGGTCAAAGACAACAACCTCTCCCTCAACGTAATTGGGGCGGCAGGTAGCCTAGTGGTTAGAGCGTTGGACTAGTAACCGAAAGGTTGCAAGATCGAATCCCCGAGCTGACAAGGTACAAATCTGTCGTTCACCCTCTGAACAAGGAAGTTAACCCACTGTTCCTAGGCCATCATTGAAAGTAAGAATTTGTTCTTAACTGACTTGCCTAAATGTAATAAATAAAGAAATAAAATCAAGAGAAAGGACATAATTGTGGACTACAGGAAAAAGAGGACCGAGCATGACCCCCTTCTCATTGACGGGGCTGGTAGTGATGAGCTCTCCTTCTGTGGCCTCCAACTGCTCTTAAATACAAGCAAAACTAAATGCTTGCCGATCGCTGCCCGCACCTGCCCGCCCATCCAGCATCAGTTCCTTGCTGTCTCCATCACCAACAATCTATCATGGTCCAAAGATAGTCGTGAAGAGGGCACCACAATGCCTGTTCCCCCTAAAGAGACTGATAAGATTTGGCATGGGTCCTTAGATTCTCAAAAACTTCTACAGCTTCACCATCGAGAGCATTCTGACTAGCTGCATCACCGCCTGGTATGGCAACTGCTTGACTTCTGACCACAAGGCACTACAGAGGGTAGTGCCAACGGCCCAGTACGTCACTGGGGCCAATTGCCAAAGATTCCAGCCACCCTAGTCATAGACGGTACCGGAGTGCCAACTCCACTTATCCCCTATTCTCTCTCTCTCTTTTTTTTTGTGCGTGTGTGTGTGTGTGTGTGTGTGTGTGTGTGTGTGTGCGCAATCTGTATGAAATCAAATATAATTTACATTTCAGTAATGTGTCTCTGATTACACGTTGTTTTGTGTGTGTGTGTGTGTGTGTGAACATGAATGGTGTTAGACTGAATCAGCCACTTCAGTACCCCAACCAGGCCGTTACCATAGTGACGGAGAGGGTGAATAGGGGATAAATGGAGGGAGGAGATCGCAGACACGTGCAGTCGTCCTCCACACCACACACACACACACACACACACACACACACACACACACACACACACACACACACACACACACACACACACACACACACACACACACACACACACTTTGGTGAAGACACACATACACACACACACACATCCAGACACACACACACCACAGCTTGATCACACACACACACACACACACACATTATTACACACATCCATTCATTCACACACACACACACACACACACACACACACAATCATTTCATTTCTTTTTGGTCTCTAGGCATTCAAACGTTTTAAACTTTATCTTGCTGGGGGGGTTATAACTTCCTCCCTCCCTCGCCCCCTCTCCCCCCTCTACCTCCCTCTCTCCCTCCCTTGCCCCTTGCCCCTCTCCCTTCCTCCCTCCCTCCCTCCCTCCCACCCTCCCTCCCTCGCTCCCTCCCTCTCCCCCCTCTCTCTCCCTCGCTGCCTTCCTCCCTCCCTCCCTGAATGGGAGACCAGGTGCTGCTGGAAGTGGTGTTGGAGGGCCAGTAGGAGGCACTCTTTCCTCTGGTCTTAAAATTCTATTTCAGGCCAGTGATTAAGGGCCCTGTGGTCACTAACGATCCCATCATAAGAGTAGGGGTGTTAACCCGGGCACCCTATTCCACATTCCTAGTCCGTCCCTCCTACCATCATGGCCACCTAATCATCCCCAGCTTCCAATTGGCTCATTCATCCCACATCCCCCTCTCCCTCATTCATCCCCAGCTTCCAATTGGCTCATTCATCCCCCTCCTCCTCTCCCCTCATTCATCCCCAGCTTCCAATTGGCTCATTCATCCCCCTCCTCCCTCTCCCCTCATTCACCCCCCCTCATTCATCCCCCTCCTCCCTCTCCCCTCATTCATCCCCCTCCTCCCTCTCCCCTCATTCACCCCCTCTCCCTCATTCATCCCCCTCCTCCCTCTCCCCTCATTCATCCTCCCTCCTCCTCTCCCCTCATTCATCCCCCCTCCTCCCTCTCCCCTCATTCATCCCCAGCTTCCAATTGGCTCATTCATCCCCCTCCTCCCTCCCCCTCCTCCCTCTCCCCTCTTTCACCCCCTCCTCCCTCTCCCCTGTAACTATTCCCCAGGTGTTTGCTGTAAATGAGAACATGCTCTTAGTCCATTTTTCTATTAAAAAAAATAAATAAATAAATAAATAAAAGATGCCACATAACCAGATCATTTTAAGGGCTGAACACTTCTCTGAAATTGAGCATGAGACTGGATGGAGGCTGATGTAACCGTGGAGCAGATTAAAGATGAGGAGAGGTTTTTATCTACGCAATGTCCCAGTTAGAACCCTATATAGTGCACTGCTTTTGAATAAAGCCCTATGAGCCCTGGTTAATCGTAGTGCACTAACAAGCCCTATGAGCCCTGGTTAATCGTAGTGCACTAACAAGCCCTATGAGCCCTGGTTAATCGTAGTGCACTAACAAGCCCTATGAGCCCTGGTTAATCGTAGCGCACTAACAAGCCCTATGAGCCCTGGTTAATCGTAGCGCACTAACAAGCCCTATGAGCCCTGGTTAATCGTAGCGCACTAACAAGCCCTATGAGCCCTGGTTAATCGTAGCGCACTAACAAGCCCTATGAGCCCTGGTTAATCGTAGCGCACTAACAAGCCCTATGAGCCCTGGTTAATCGTAGCGCACTAACAAGCCCTATGAGCCCTGGTTAATCGTAGCGCACTAACAAGCCCTATGCACTAACAAGCCCTATGAGCCCTGGTTAATCGTAGCGCACTAACAAGCCCTATGAGCCCTGGTTAATCGTAGCGCACTAACAAGCCCTTTGAGCCCTGGTTAATCGTAGTTACCTTGTGTAGAGAGAGAGAGAGAGAGAGAGAGAGAGAGAGAGAGAGAGAGAGAGAGAGAGAGAGAGAGAGAGAGAGAGAGAGAGAGATAAGAGAGATAGATGATAGAGTCAAGAGAGAGAGTAACTATAATATTATATAATAAATACACAGTCAAGACGAATAATAACTATAATATTATATAATGATACACAGTCAATACGTATCCAAGGGTAACTATAATATTATATAATAAATACACAGTCAATACGTATCCAAGGGTAACTATAATATTATATAATGGTACACAGTCAATACGTATCCAAGGGTAACTATAATATTATATAATAAATACACAGTCAATACGTATCCAAGGGTAACTATAATATTATATAATAAATACCTAGAACTTCAATAAAGACCAATCTCCATACATTCATCAGATAAATTAATGAATTGTTTTGATAAATAAATTCTGTAACACTTGTGTGATACAATAATAATATAATAACTAACTAATAACTAATATTATAACTAATAATAATAATAACTTAGTAATACATACATTAAACATAGAAACATCAGATTTGTCTGTTTTTTCCCCCAAAAATGAATCTTGATTAATTATGAAATTATGAAGAATATTAATAACATTCCTTCCACGAGGCCAAAAGTTGGAGTTTTTGGTAATTGACTACAGGGAAAGGGCTTCAAATAAGCATTTAACAGAATCCACATTAAACCCGCAGCCTGTAATCGGAGGCCTTCGTGGAGATTCCATTAAAGTTAATGAACCTGCTGCGATAGAGCCAGTAGAGACCACATCAACTGCTACTACAGCCACATAAGGAAGCCCCTGGGACGTGTAGACTACAGTCACATATGGAAGCCCCTGGGACGTGTAGACTACAGTCACATAAGGAAGCCCCTGGGACGTGTAGACTACAGTCACATAAGGAAGCCCCTGGGACGTGTAGACTGCAGTCACATAAGGAAGCCCCTGGGACGTGTAGACTACAGTCACATATGGAAGCCCCTGGGACATGTAGACTACAGTCACATAAGGAAGCCCCTGGGACGTGTAGACTACAGTCACATAAGGAAGCCCCTGGGACGTGTAGACTACAGCCACATAAGGAAGCCCCTTACAGCTGGGACGTGTAGACTACAGTCACATAAGGAAGCCCCTGGGACGTGTAGACTACAGTCACATAAGGAAGCCCCTGGGACGTGTAGACTACAGTCACATAAGGAAGCCCCTGGGACGTGTAGACTGCAGTCACATAAGGAAGCCCCTGGGACGTGTAGACTACAGTCACATATGGAAGCCCCCATGGGACAGTCACATAGACTACAGACTACAGTCACATAAGGAAGCCCCTGGGACGTGTAGTGTAGACTACAGTCACATAAGGAAGCCCCTGGGACGTGTAGACTGCAGTCACATAAGGAAGCCCCTGGGACGTGTAGACTACAGTCACATAAGGAAGCCCCTACAGCTGGGACGTGTAGACTACAGTCACATAAGGAAGCCCCTGGGACGTGTAGACTGCAGTCACATAAGGAAGCCCCTTACAGCTGGGACGTGTAGACTACAGTCACATAAGGAAGCCCCTTACAGCTGGGACGTGTAGACTACAGTCAGCAGAGTTCAAAGAGAGACTGTGTACAGATGCCGTATCTTAATTTGACCCAATTTCCTGCAATAATCCTGCAGAAATAACCCGGAAATGTGAATTATTATTTCCATTATAATGAATGGAAAAACATTTCTTTTAGAGTATGATACATTAGTTCGGGAAAATCAGGTCTGGAATTTAAAAGTGAAAATGACAAACTTTAAATCCCTTTTAAAATCTTGAATACCACGACAAGTTATATTCTGGCCTCGTACGAACCATCCTGATTTGGAGAGTTTACGGCATCTGTAGTCGGAATGGCAGAAAGGGGAGTGGCCAACCTGCCTACATACCTACGTTGCTGTTGCCTAGCAACACATCTGCAAATAATACCACTTGCATTACAGCAATTTGTTTACGCTTTCTCCACTCAGGGTGGCTGAGGGGAGATTAGGGAGGCTGAAGGGAGGCTGAAATGAGTCTGAGAGTGTTAGGGAGGTTGAGGGGAGGCTGTGGGGAGGTTGAGGGGAGGCTAGGGAGGCTGAAGGGAGGCTGAAATGAGTCTGAGAGTGTTAGGGAGGTTGAGGGGAGGCTGTGGGGAGGTTGAGGGGAGGCTAGGGAGGCTGAAGGGAGGCTGAAATGAGTCTGATAGTGTTAGAGAGGCTGAGGGGAGGCTGAGGGGAGGCTGAGAGGTGGTTGAGGGGAGGCTGAGAGGTGGTTGAGGGGAGGCTGAGGGGAGGCTGAGAGGTGGTTGAGGGGAGGCTGAGGGGAGGCTGAGAGGTGGTTGAGGGGAGGCTGAGAGGTGGTTGAGGGGAGGCTGAGGGGAGGCTGAGAGGTGGTTGAGGGGAGGCTGAGGGTGGAAAAGTTATTAGCGGTGAATATTAGGCCTGACTGCTGGTCTGTCTTACAGCCTTCATTATTCTGACTGGTGGGGGAACCAGGCGCTGCAGGTGCTGCCTGGCCCAGACAAAGACCAACACATCCTACATAGGGCTGGCATAGTACATGTCGAAAGGAGTTACAACTGGACCGGAGAGAGACCAACACAGCCCTACCACAGCTAGACAGAGAGAGAGACCAACACAGCCGTACCACAGCTAGACAGAGAGAGAGACCAACACAGCCGTACCACAGCTAGACAGAGAGAGAGAGACCAACACAGTCCTACCACAGCTAGACAGAGAGAGAGAGAGACCAACACAGCCGTACCACAGCTAGACAGAGAGAGAGAGACCAACACAGCCGTACCACAGCTAGACAGAGAGAGAGACCAACACAGCTCTACCACAGCTAGACAGAGAGAGAGACCAACACAGCTCTACCACAGCTAGACAGAGAGAGAGAGACCAACACAGCTCTACCACAGCTAGACAGAGAGAGAGAGACCAACACAGCTCTACCACAGCTAGACAGAGAGAGAGAGACCAACACAGCCGTACCACAGCTAGACAGAGAGAGAGAGACCAACACAGCTCTACCACAGCTAGACAGAGAGAGAGAGACCAACACAGCTCTACCACAGCTAGACAGAGAGAGAGAGACCAACACAGCCGTACCACAGCTAGACAGAGAGAGAGCGACCAACACATTCCTACCACAGCTAGACAGAGAGAGAGACCAACACAGCCGTACCACAGCTAGACAGAGAGAGAGAGACCAACACAGCCGTACCACAGCTAGACAGAGAGAGAGACCAACACAGCCGTACCACAGCTAGACAGAGAGAGAGAGACCAACACAGCCGTACCACAGTTAGACAGAGAGAGAGAGACCAACACAGTCCTACCACAGCTAGACAGAGAGAGAGACCAACACAGCCCTACCACAGCTAGACAGAGAGAGAGAGAGACCAACACAGCCCTACCACAGCTAGACAGAGAGAGAGACCAACACAGTCCTACCACAGCTAGACAGAGAGAGACCAACACAGCCGTACCACAGCTAGACAGAGAGAGAGACCAACACAGCTCTACCACAGCTAGACAGAGAGAGAGAGACCAACACAGCCGTACCACAGCTAGACAGAGAGAGAGAGACCAACACAGCCCTACCACAGCTAGACAGAGAGAGAGAGACCAACACAGCCCTACCACAGCTAGACAGAGAGAGAGAGAGACCAACACAGCCCTGCCATAACTAGACAGAGAGAGAGACCAACACAGCCCTACCACAGCTAGACAGAGAGAGAGAGAGACCAACACAGCCCTGCCATAACTAGACAGAATGAGAGACCAACACAGTCCTACCACCGCTAGACAGAGAGAGAGACCAACACAGCCGTACCACAGCTAGACAGAGAGAGAGACCAACACAGCTCTACCACAGCTAGACAGAGAGAGAGACCAACACAGCCCTACCACAGCTAGACAGAGAGAGAGACCAACACAGCTCTACCACAGCTAGACAGAGAGAGAGAGACCAACACATTCCTACCACAGCTAGCAGAGAGCGAGACCAACACACTCCTACCACAGCTAGACAGAAAGAGAGACCAACACAGTCCTCCCACAGCTAGACAGAGAGAGAGACCAACACAGCCGTACCACAGCTAGACAGAGAGAGACCAACACAGCTCTACCACAGCAAAACAGAGAGAGAGACCAACACAGTCCTACCACAGCTAGACAGAGAGAGAGACCAACACAGTCCTACCACAGCTAGACAGAGAGAGAGACCAACACAGCCGTACCACAGCTAGACAGAGAGAGAGACCAACACAGCTCTACCACAGCAAAACAGAGAGAGAGACCAACACAGTCCTACCACAGCTAGACAGAGAGAGAGACCAACACAGCCGTACCACAGCTAGACAGAGAGAGAGAACAACACAGCTCTACCACAGCTAGACAGAGAGAGAGACCAACACAGCCATACCACAGCTAGACAGAGAGAGACCAACACAGCCATACCACAGCTAGACAGAGAGAGAGATCAACACAGCCATACCACAGCTAGACAGAGAGAGACCAACACAGCTCTACCACAGCAAAACAGAGAGAGAGACCAACACAGCTCTACCACAGCTAGACAGAGAGAGAGAGACCAACACAGTCCTACCACAGCTAGACAGAGAAAGAATAACATAGTCCTACCACAGCTAGACAGAGAGAGAGAGACCAACACAGTCCTTCCACAGCTAGACAGAGAGAGAGACCAACACAGCCCTACCACAGCTAGACAGAGAAAGATAGAGGGACCAACACAGCCCTACCACAGCTAGACAGAGAAAGATAGAGGGACCAACACAGCTCTACCACAGCTAGACAGAGAAAGATAGAGGGACCAACACAGCTCTACCACAGCTAGACAGAGAAAGATAGAGACTGAGACTCTGCACGCAGAATTCTGCAAAAATATCCTCCGTGTACAACGTAAAACACCAAATAATGCATGCAGAGCAGAATTAGGCCGATACCCACTAATTATCAAAATCCAGAAAAGAGCCGTTAAATTCTACAACCACCTAAAAGGAAGCGATTCACAAACCTTCCATAACAAAGCCATCACCTACAGAGAGATGAACCTGGAGAAGAGTCCCCTAAGCAAGCTGGTCCTGGGGCTCTGTTCACAAACACAAACACACCCTACAGAGCCCCAGGACAACAGCACAATTAGACCCAACCAAATCATGAGAAAACAAAAAGATATTTACTTAACACATTGGAAAGAATTAACAAAAAAACAGAGCAAACTAGAATGCTATTTGGCCCTACACAGAGAGTACACAGCGGCAGAATACCTGACCACTGTGACTGACCCAAAATTAAGGAAAGCTTTGACAGACTCAGTGAGCATAGCCTTGCTATTGAGAAAGGCCGCCGTAGGCAGACATGGCTCTCAAGAGAAGACAGGCTATGTGCTCACTGCCCACAAAATGAGGTGGAAACTGAGCTGCACTTCCTAACCTCCTGCCCAATGTATGACCATATTAGAGAGACATATTTCCCCCAGATTACACAGATCCACAAAGAATTTGAAAACAAATCAAATTTTGAAAAACTCCCATATCTTTTGGGTGAAATTCCACAGTGTGCCACCACAGCAGCAAGATTTGTGACCTGTTGCCACGAGAAAAGGGCAACCAGTGAAGAACAAACACCATTGTAAATACAACCCATATTTATGCTTATTCATTTTATCTTGTGTCCTTTAACTATTTGTACATTGTATATATATATATATATATATATAATATGACATTTGTAATGTCTTTACTGTTTTTCAACTTCTGTATGTGTAATGTTTACTGTTAATTTTTGTTGTTTTTCACTTTATATATTCACTTTGTATGTTGTCTACCTCACTTGCTTTGGCAATGTTAACACATGTTTCCCATGCCAATAAAGCCCTTGAATTGAAATTGAATTGAATTGAATTGAATAGAGGGACCAACACAGCTCTACCACAGCTAGACAGAGAAAGATAGAGGGACCAACACAGCTCTACCACAGCTAGACAGAGAAAGATAGAGGGACCAACACAGCTCTACCACAGCTAGACAGAGAAAGATAGAGGGACCAACACAGCTCTACCACAGCTAGACAGAGAAAGATAGAGGGACCAACACAACCCCACAATAGCTGGGGGAACACAGTGTGCTGTGAAATCTGTGAATGTGGTAGGGCTGTGCTGGTTGGTCACCTCGTTAGTCAGTATGTGTTACTCATGTGCTGGTTGGTCACCTCGTTAGTCAGTATGTGTTACTCCTGTGCTGGTTGGTCACCTCGTTAGTCAGTATGTGTTACTCATGTGCTGGTTGGTCACCTCGTTAGTCAGTATGTGTTACTCCTGTGCTGGTTGGTCACCTCGTTAGTCAGTATGTGTTACTCCTGTGCTGGTTGGTCACCTCGTTAGTCACTATGTGTTACTCCTGTGCTGGTTGGTCACCTCGTTAGTCAGTATGTGTAACTCCTGTGCTGGTTGGTCACCTCGTTAGTCGGTATGTGTTACTCCTGTGCTGGTTGGTCACCTCGTTAGTCAGTATGTGTTACTCCTGTGCTGGTTGGTCACCTCGTTAGTCAGTATGTGTAACTCCTGTGCTGGTTGGTCACCTCGTTAGTCGGTATGTGTTACTCCTGTGCTGGTTGGTCACCTCGTTAGTCAGTATGTGTTACTCCTGTGCTGGTTGGTCACCTCGTTAGTCACTATGTGTTACTCCTGTGCTGGTTGGTCACCTCGTTAGTCAGTATGTGTAACTCCTGTGCTGGTTGGTCACCTCGTTAGTCGGTATGTGTTACTCCTGTGCTGGTTGGTCACCTCGTTAGTCAGTATGTGTTACTCCTGTGCTGGTTGGTCACCTCGTTAGTCAGTATGCGTTACTGACTAATGAGATGTGATGTGTTACTCCTGTGCTGGTTGGTCACCTCGTTAGTCACCTCGTTAGTCGCTATGTGTAACTCCTGTGCTGGTTGGTCACCTCGTTAGTCAGTATGTGTTACTCCTGTGCTGGTTGGTCACCTCGTTAGTCAGTATGTGTTACTCCTGTGCTGGTTGGTCAACTCGTTAGTCACCTCGTTAGTCAGTATGTGTTACTCCTGTGCTGGTTGGTCACCTCGTTAGTCACCTCGTTAGTCAGTATGTGTTACTCATGTGCTGGTTGGTCACCTCGTTAGTCGGTATGTGTTACTCATGTGCTGGTTGGTCACCTCGTTAGTCAGTATGTGTTACTCCTGTGCTGGTTGGTCACCTCGTTAGTCAGTATGTGTTACTCCTGTGCTGGTTGGTCACCTCGTTAGTCAGTATGTGTTACTCATGTGCTGGTTGGTCACCTCGTTAGTCAGTATGTGTTACTCCTGTGCTGGTTGGTCACCTCGTTAGTCAGTATGTGTTACTCATGTGCTGGTTGGTCACCTCGTTAGTCAGTATGTGTTACTCCTGTGCTGGTGTGTCACCTCGTTAGTCAGTATGTGTTACTCCTGTGCTGGTTTGTCACCTCGTTAGTCACCTCGTGTTACTCATGTGCTGGTTGGTCACCTCGTTAGTCTGTATGTGTTACTCCTGTGCTGGTTGGTCACCTCGTTAGTCGGTATGTGTTACTCATGTGCTGGTTGGTCACCTCGTTAGTCAGTATGTGTTACTCATGTGCTGGTTGGTCACCTCGTTAGTCGGTATGTGTAACTCCTGTGCTGGTTGGTCACCTCGTTAGTCACCTCGTTAGTCAGTATGTGTTACTCATGTGCTGGTTGGTCACCTCGTTAGTCAGTATGTGTTACTCCTGTGCTGGTTGGTCACCTCGTTAGTCGGTATGTGTTACTCATGTGCTGGTTGGTCACCTCGTTAGTCAGTATGTGTTACTCATGTGCTGGTTGGTCACCTCGTTAGTCTGTATGTGTTACTCCTGTGCTGGTTGGTCACCTCGTTAGTCTGTATGTGTTATGCTGTTGGTCACCTCGTTAGTCAGTATGTGCTGGTTGGTCACCTCGTTAGTCAGTATGTGTTACTCCTGTGCTGGTTGGTCACCTCGTTAGTCGGTATGTGTTACTCATGTGCTGGTTGGTCACCTCGTTAGTCAGTATGTGTTACTCCTGTGCTGGTTGGTCACCTCGTTAGTCTGTATGTGTTACTCATGTGCTGGTTGGTCACCTCGTTAGTCAGTATGTGTTACTCATGTGCTGGTTGGTCACCTCGTTAGTCGGTATGTGTAACTCCTGTGCTGGTTGGTCACCTCGTTAGTCAGTATGCGTTACTGACTAATGAGATGTGAAGGGTTAACTCCTTTAGTTGTCTCTCCCTGTTTTCATTTCTAGACAAACATTCCTTTATCTGATCTTCCCTGTTTTCATTTTGCTCCATTCTTTGGTTAACTTCCTGTCTAACTTTGGGGTGGATTTCTCTTTTGTTTGCCTCTTAGTGGGCAGATTTAGTGGGTCTCTGGATGTGTGTCTTTTAGGTCCCAGTTGTTGTTGCTAGTCAACTTTCAGTGGAATCCCCCATGAGTGTCTTTCAGAACCCCTCCTAAAACCCCACCTGTTTAGTTCTGGTTGTTGTCAGTGACTCTTTGTTAGTTCCCTCTTCTATTTGAGCAACACGTTTTTGGTTTTCTTGCTGGGGAACATATCCGTATTCTTCAATAGAATACCTTTGTGGGTTGTGCTGTGAGTAGAGGCACCTCTGTGTGTTTCCCTGTGTGTTTTCCTGTGTTCTACTGTGTTTCCCTGTGTTTCCCTCTGTTTCCCTGTTTCCCTGTGTTTCCCTGTGTTTCCCTGTTTCCCTCTGTGTTTCCCTGTGTGTTACCCTGTGTGTTTCCCTGTGTGTTTCCCTGTGTTTCCCTCTGTGTTTCCCTGTGTGTTTCCCTGTGTTTCCCTGTGTGTTTCCCTGTGTGTTTCCCTGTGTTTCCCTGTGTGTTTCCCTGTGTGTTTCCCTGTGTTTCCCTGTGTGTTTCCCTGTGTGTTTCCTGTGTGTTTCCATGTGTTTCCCTGTGTGTTTCCCTGTGTGTTTCCCTGTGTGTTTCCCTGTGTGTTTCCCTGTGTGTTTCCCTGTGTGTTTCCCTGTGTTTTGCCTGTGTGTTTCGACTGTGTGTTTTCCTGTGTTTCCCTGTGTGTTTCCCTGTGTGTTTCCCTGTGTGTTTCCCTGTGTGTTTCCCTGTGTGTTTCCCTGTGTTTCCTGTGTGTTTCCCTGTGTGTTTCCCTGTGTTTCCCTGTGTGTTTCCCTGTGTTTCCCTGTGTTTCCCTCTGTGTTTCCCTGTGTGTTTCCCTGTGTGTTTCCCTGTGTGTTTCCCTGTGTGTTTCACCCTGTGTGTTTCCCTGTGTTTCCCTGTGTGTTTCCCTGTGTTTTGCCTGTGTGTTTACGACTGTGTGTTTCCCTGTGTGTTTACTCCTCTGTGTTTCCCTCTGTGTTTCCCTGTGTGTTTCCCTGTGTGTTTCCCTCTGTGTTTCCCTGTGTGTTTCCCTGTGTTTCCCTGTGTGTTTCCTGTGTGTTTCCCTGTGTTTCCCTGTGTGTTTCACCTGTGTGTTTCCTGTGTGTTTCCATGTGTTTCCCTGTGTGTTTCCCTGTGTGTTTCCCTGTGTGTTTCCCTGTGTGTTTCCCTGTGTGTTTCCCTGTGTGTTTCCCTGTGTTTTGCCTGTGTGTTTCCCTGTGTGTTTTCCTGTGTTTCCCTGTGTGTTTCCCTGTGTGTTTCCCTGTGTGTTTCCCTGTGTGTTTCCCTGTGTGTTTCCCTGTGTTTCCCTGTGTGTTTCCCTGTGTGTTTCCCTGTGTTTCCCTGTGTTTCCCTGTGTTTCCCTGTGTTTCCCTCTGTGTTTCCCTGTGTGTTTTCCTGTGTGTTTCCCTGTGTGTTTCCCTGTGTGTTTCCCTGTGTGTTTCCCTGTGTTTCCCTGTGTGTTTCCCTGTGTTTTGCCTGTGTGTTTCGACTGTGTGTTTCCCTGTGTGTTTCCCTCTGTGTTTCCCTCTGTGTTACCCTGTGTGTTTCCCTGTGTTTCCCTCTGTGTTTCCCTGTGTGTTTCCCTGTGTTTCCCTGGTTGGTCACCTCGTTAGTCGGTATGTGTAACTCCTGTGCTGGTTGGTCACCTCGTTAGTCAGTATGCGTTACTGACTAATGAGATGTGAAGGGTTAACTCCTTTAGTTGTCTCTCCCTGTTTTCATTTCTAGACAAACATTCCTTTATCTGATCTTCCCTGTTTTCATTTTGCTCCATTCTTTGGTTAACTTCCTGTCTAACTTTGGGGTGGATTTCTCTTTTGTTTGCCTCTTAGTGGGCAGATTTAGTGGGTCTCTGGATGTGTGTCTTTTAGGTCCCAGTTGTTGTTGCTTGTCAACTGTCAGTGGAATCCCCCATGAGTGTCTTTCAGAACCCCTCCTAAAACCCCACCTGTTTAGTTCTGTTGTTGTCAGTGACTCTTTGTTAGTTCCCTCTTCTATTTGAGCAACACGTTTTTGGTTTTCTTGCTGGGAACATATCCGTATTCTTCAATAGAATACCTTTGTGGGTTGTGCTGTGAGTAGAGGCACCTCTGTGTGTTTCCCTGTGTTCTACTGTGTTTCCCTGTGTTTCCCTCTGTTTCCCTGTTTCCCTGTGTTTCCCTGTGTTTCCCTGTTTCCCTCTGTGTTTCCCTGTGTGTTACCCTGTGTGTTTCCCTGTGTGTTTCCCTGTGTTTCCCTCTGTGTTTCCCTGTGTGTTTCCCTGTGTTTCCCTGTGTGTTTCCCTGTGTGTTTCCCTGTGTTTCCCTCTGTGTTTCCCTGTGTGTTTCCCTGTGTTTCCCTGTGTGTTTCCCTGTGTTTCCCTGTGTTTCCCTGTGTGTTTCCCTGTGTGTTTCCCTGTGTTTCCCTCTGTGTTTCCCTCTGTGTTTCCCTGTGTGTTTCCCTGTGTGTTTCCCTGTGTTTCCCTGTGTGTTTCCCTGTGTTTCCCTGTGTTTCCCTCTGTTTCCCTGTGTGTTACCCTGTGTGTTTCCCTGTGTGTTTCCCTGTGTTTCCCTCTGTGTTTCCCTGTGTGTTTCCCTGTGTGTTTCCCTGTGTTTCCCTCTGTGTTTCCCTGTGTGTTTCCCTGTGTGTTTCCCTGTGTGTTTCCCTGTGTTTCCCTGTGTGTTTCCCTGTGTTTCCCTGTGTGTTTCCCTGTGTGTTTCCCTGTGTTTCCTGTGTGTTTCCCTCTGTGTTTCCCTCTGTGTTTCCCTGTGTGTTTCCCTGTGTGTTTCCCTGTGTGTTTCCCTGTGTGTTTCCCTGTGTGTTTCCCTGTGTGTTTCCCTCTGTGTTTCCCTGTGTTTCCCTGTGTGTTTCCCTGTGTGTTTCCCTGTGTTTCCCTGTGTTTTCCTGTGTGTTTCCCTGTGTGTTTCCCTGTGTGTTTCCCTGTGTGTTTCCCTGTGTTTCCCTGTGTGTTTCCCTCTGTGTTTCCCTGTGTGTTTCCCTGTGTTTCCCTGTGTGTTACCCTGTGTGTTTCCCTGTGTGTTTCCCTGTGTTTCCCTGTGTGTTTCCCTGTGTGTTTCCCTGTGTTTCCCTGTGTGTTTCCCTGTGTTACCCTGTGTGTTTCCCTGTGTTTCCCTGTGTGTTTCCCTGTGTGTTTCCTGTGTGTTTCCCTGTGTTTCCCTGTGTGTTTCCCTGTGTGTTTCCCTGTGTTTCCCTGTGTGTTTCCCTGTGTGTTTCCTGTGTGTTTCCATGTGTTTCCCTGTGTGTTTCCCTGTGTGTTTCCCTGTGTGTTTCCCTGTGTGTTTCCCTGTGTGTTTCCCTGTGTTTTGCCTGTGTGTTTCGACTGTGTGTTTTCCTGTGTTTCCCTGTGTGTTTCCCTGTGTGTTTCCCTGTGTGTTTCCCTGTGTGTTTCCCTGTGTTTCCCTGTGTGTTTCCCTGTGTGTTTCCCTGTGTTTCCCTGTGTTTCCCTGTGTTTCCCTGTGTTTCCCTCTGTGTTTCCCTGTGTGTTTCCCTGTGTGTTTCCCTGTGTTTCCCTGTGTGTTTCCCTGTGTGTTTCCCTGTGTGTTTCCCTGTGTTTCCCTGTGTGTTTCCCTGTGTGTTTCCCTGTGTTTCCCTGTGTTTCCCTGTGTGTTTCCGACTATGTGTTTCCCTGTGTGTTTCCCTGTGTGTTTCCCTGTGTGTTTCCCTGTGTTTCCCTGTGTGTTTTCCTGTGTTTCCCTGTGTGTTTCCCTGTGTGTTTCCCTGTGTGTTTCCCTCTGTGTTTCCCTGTGTGTTTCTCTGTGTTTCGCCTGTGTGTTTCGCCTGTGTTCCCCCTCTCTATACAAGTGGCCCCGGACTACTTTAACTGGTCGCCAGGCAACGGACACGCTGGTCTGTCTCTCGGCCATTCAGAGAAACAGGAGACTGAGGCTCTTCTAGAAGAGCCTGCTGCCTGCTGCCTACCTGACCAACGTACCAATGAACACACATCAACCCACAGCATAGAGTAGTGTGTCTCTCTCTCTCTCTCTCTCTCTCTCTCTCTCTCTCTCTCTCTCTCTCTCTCTCTCTCTCTCTCTCTCTGCCTTGCTCGGACTGCTTTACCAATGAACATCTACTGCATTCTCTGCTTTTGGCAGTGTCTGGCTGGCTGCCAGTGTCACGCATAACTGTTTGTGACACCCATTTCCCCTGGCCAGGGAGGAAGAATGGAGAATGGCTGGATGGTGTTGGGAGGAAGACTGGCTGGGTTGGGTTGTATCTCCGGTTCTCCCACAGCGTTTCATCCTAACCTGAACCAATGGGATTATTGAAGGGGAAATACACTTTATTAGAATGAGAATAATGTGAAACATGGAATAAAATTAAAAAAAAAAAAACACATTTAATTTGGGAATACAATGAGTAATGAGTTTGTTTATTTTCTCTTTTTTTAAGAGCAAGATGGAGACACAGAGAGAGATACGTGCCACAGACATCTCAGGGAAATGTAATGATGGTAGAAAATGACCCGAAATACAGGACTAACTCTTTGCTTTAGCCATGGTCTACTGCAGTGAACTAATGAGAACACTGTGTTTGTTTCCCCCCTCCGTTCTCTGCTTCTTGAGACCCGGTCAGAATCCCAAACGGCACTCTATTCCCTACATAAGTGCACTACTTTTGACAAGGGCCCTAGTGCACTATATGGGGAATAGGGTGCTAAGTAGTGCACTATATAGGGAATAGGGTGCCGTTTGTGGATTCATTCCCTAGCCTGATCTTACTCATAGCCTGTTTATGTCCTGTCAGTGCTCTCTCTCGTCATGTCTCATGCCTTGAGCAATAAATGACACGATACTTTGGTCAAATGTGTACTCATCTAGACAGTCACAGAGTAAATATCGGTATGGAGAAGCACAGGGGAAAATCAGAATACTTGTCCCAAACTTCTCTCCATTTAAGTGTGGCTCATAGACTCTCCTTCTGAACAGAGTTACTTTTCCATATCTAATCTACATGTACGTGTCTATATTTTACAGGACAATTCTAGTGGATTACGGAAGTATTTTCGTCGTATTTGAAATGGTAAAATTATGACATGGGGTGTCATTTTTATATGCATGGAAATGTCCCACTGTCCACTAGGGGGCAACGCAAGCGGTTAATACCATCTAGTAGGCTCATGACGAAGGTGTCGGGGAAGGGGTTCGAGGATGGCCTTAATTAAACTACGAGGATCGCAAATTCACTGCCAGTGCTAGGTGCACGCTTTCTCATGGTTTACCCTATCCCAAACCTTAACCACTCAGAAATAAATATATGCCTAAGGTAATGCCTGAAATTAACCATGAAATGAATTCCTAAACTTATGCCTTAATTATGCCTTAATTAATCACCCCAATCACTCCATAATCTACAGACGGCCCAACACTCCATTATCTACAGACGGCCCAACACTCCATAATTAAAATGGCTGGGCCATGCCATATCTCTGTTGCTGCAGTTGTGGTTAGGTGTGGTGTTTTCTTTTGAGATTGAGTGGATATTGTTTTTTAAAGTATTTTTTAAATGTGTGTATTCAGAATAATTATCATATCATTATAGAACATCATTGAGATTGGTAGGCTTAGATTTTGTGTTAAACGCTCGACAACAAAGCTTTCCTAGTGTTCAAACAAGCTTTCTCTGCCCTTAACCTTGTTCTGAACACCTCCAAAAACAAAGGTCATGTGGTTTGGTAAGAAGAGTGCCCCTCTCCCCTACAGGTGTGATTACTACCTCTGAGGGTTTAGAGCTTGAGGTAGTCACCTCATACCAGTACTTGGGAGTATGGCTAGACGGTACACTGTCCTTCTCTCAGCACATATCAAAGCTGCAGGCTAAAGTTAAATCTAGACTTGGTTTCCTCTATCGTAATCGCTCTTCTTTCACCACAGCTGCCAAACTCATCCTGATTCAGATGACCATCCTACCCATGCTAGATTACACAGACATAATTTACAGATTGGCAGGTAAGGGTGCTCTCTAGCGGCTAGATGTTCTTTACCATTCAGCCATCAGATTTTCTACCAATGCTCCTTATAGGACACATCACTGCTCTCTATACTCCTCTGTAAAATGGTCATCTCTGTATATCCGTCGCAAGACCCACTGGTTGATGCTTATTTATAAAACCCTTTTAGGCCTCACTCCCCCCTATCTGAGATACCTACTGCAGCCCTCATCCTCCACATACAACACCTGTTCACTCCCCCCAATCTGAGATATCTACTACAGCCCTCATCCTCCACATACAACACCCGTTCTGCCAGTCACATTCTGTTAAAAATCCCCAAAGCACACACATCCCTGGGTCTCTCCTCTTTTCAGTTCGCTTCAGCTAGCGACTGGAACGAGCTGCAAAAAACACTCAAACTGGACAGTTTTATCTCCATCTCTTCATTCAAAGACTCAATCATGGACACTATTACTGACAGTTGTGGCTGCTTTGCGTGATGTATTGTTGTCTCTACCTTCTTGCCCTTTGTGCTGTTGTCTGGGCCCAATAATGTTTGTACCCTGTGGTGTTGCTACCATGCTGTGTTGTCATGTTGTGTTGCTACCATGTTGTGTTGTCATGTTGTGTTGCTACCATGTTGTGTTGTCATGTTGTGTTGCTACCATGTTGTGTTGTCATGTTGTGTTGCTACCATGTTGTGTTGTCATGTTGTGTTGCTACCATGTTGTTGTCATGTTGTGTTGCTACCATGTTGTGTTGTCATGTTGTGTTGCTACCATGTTGTTGTCATGTTGTGTTGCTACCATGTTGTTGTCATGTGTTGCTGCCTTGCTATGTTGTTGTCTTTAGGTCTCTCTTTATGTAGTGTAGTGTTGTCTTAGGTCTCTCTTTATGTAGTGTTGTGTTGTCTTAGGTCTCTCTTTATGTAGTGTTGTGTTGTCTTAGGTCTCTCTTTATGTAGTGTTGTGTTGTCTTAGGTCTCTCTTCATGTAGTGTTGTGTTGTCTCAGGTCTCTCTTTATGTTGTGGTGTGTTGTCTTAGGTCTCTCTTTATGTAGTGTTGTGTTTGTCTTAGTGTTGTCTCTCTTTATGTAGTGTTGTGTTGTCTTAGGTCTCTTTATGTAGTGTTGTGTTGTCTTAGGTCTCTCTTTATGTAGTGTTGTGTTGTCTTAGGTCTCTCTTTTTAGTGTTGTCTTAGGTCTCTTTGTTGTGTTGTCTTAGGTCTCTCTTTATGTAGTGTTGTGTTGTCTTGGGTCTCTCTTTATGTAGTGTTGTGTTGTCTTAGGTCTCTCTTTATGTAGTGTTGTCTTAGGTCTCTTTATGTAGTGTTGTCTTAGGTCTCTCTTTATGTAGTGTTGTGTTGTCTTAGGTCTCTCTTTATGTAGTGTTGTGTTGTCTTAGGTCTCTCTTTATGTAGTGTTGTGTTGTCTTAGGTCTCTCTTTATGTAGTGTTGTCTTAGGTCTCTCTTTATGTAGTGTTGTGTTGTCTTAGGTCTCTCTTTATGTAGTGTTGTGTTGTCTTAGGTCTCTCTTTATGTAGTGTTGTCTTAGGTCTCTCTTTATGTAGTGTTGTCTTAGGTCTCTCTTTATGTAGTGTTGTGTTAGGTCTCTCTTTATGTAGTGTTGTGTTGTCTTAGGTCTCTCTTTATGTAGTGTTGTGTTGTCTTAGGTATCTTTATGTAGTGTTGTGTTGTCTTTAGGTCTCTCTTTATGTAGTGTTGTCTTAGGTCTCTCTTTATGTAGTGTGGTGTTGTCTTAGGTATCTCTTTATGTAGTGTTGCGTTGTCTTAGGTCTCTCTTTATGTAGTGTTGTCTTAGGTCTCTCTTTATGTAGTGTTGTCTTAGGTGTTGGCGTGTGGCGGTGGTGGTGGCGGTGGTGTCTCTCTGCTCTGCAGAAGCAACCAGATGGGCTTTAGAAATGCTACATTTCGTTTGGTATCATTAGTAGGTTTGCTCACCCCTCATTGGCTTCCCATCTGCTGCCGTTTCAGCCCTCGGATACGTCCCAGGGTGCACCTTATTCCCCCAATAGGGCTCTGGTCAAAAGAAGTGTGCTCCGTATGGAATAGGGTGCAATTTGGGATACGACCCACAGCTACTGACGGTATTATAGACCCTATCCGAGAGCCAGAGAACCTGGTACACAACCAGCTTTGCTGAGCCTGCAGGAGCTGTGCTGGTAGGTTATAACATGTTATGTCATTACCATGACAATGTTATTATAGGTCTATCCACAAGAGGTTTCGAGTTGTCTTCTATCTGTGCTTTGAAGATAAGGTTTGGTGATAGCAGAACGAGCGATAGAAGAGCGAACGGAATCACCTATTCACCATTTTGGTCTGCATGGTTTTCATGGGGGGGTGTTGAAAGACAGGGGACAGTGAGATAAATGTCTCCCCCACCCCAAGACTCTTTATTGACTGACTCTTATTGTTGCAGTTTGGTCTGCATGGTTTTCATGGGGGGGCAGTGAGATAAATGTCTCCCCCACCCCCAGACCCTTTATTGACTGGCTCTTATTATTGCAGTTCGCCAGCGACCACAGCCTGATTGACAGTATTTTATTTGAACTGCTAGTCTCTGGAATGTTTGGTTTTACTCAAGTTAAATGTCTTTACGGTTTCGACCATAACATGTTCACTCTGGGCTGTTGTTTGATTGGCCAGTTTCTCTAGCTTTTTGGAAAGAGCCGGGGTCGAAGGGGGGGGTCGAAGGGGAGGTGGAGGTAAAGGGGGAGCCGGGTCGAAGGGGGAGCCGGGTCGAAGGGGGAGCCGGGTTGAAGCCGGGGTCAAGGGGGAGGGGGAGGTAGGGGGAGCCGGGGTCGAAGGGGAGCCGGGGTCGAAGGGGGAGCCGGGGTCGAAGGGGGAGCCGGGGTCGAAGGGGGGAGCCGGGGTCGAAGGGGGAGCCGGGGTCAAAGGGGGAGGTGGAGGTAAAGGGGGAGCCGGGGTCGAAGGGGAGGTGGAGGTAAAGGGGGAGCCGGGGTCGAAGGGGGAGCCGGGGTCGAAGGGGGAGCCGGGGTCGAAGGGGGAGGTGGAGGTAAAGGGGGAGCCGGGGTCGAAGGGGAGCCGGGGTCGAAGGGGGAGCCGGGTCGGGGGAGCCGGGGTCGAAGGGGGAGGTGGAGGTAAAGGGGGGAGCCGGGGGAGCCGGGGTCAAGGGGGAGCCGCGGTCGAAGGGGGGAGGTGGAGGTAAAGGGGGAGCCGGGGTCAAAGGGGGAGGTGGAGGTAAAGGGGGGAGCCGGGGTCGAAGGGGGGAGCCGGGGTCGAAGGGGGGAGCCGGGGTCGAAGGGGGAGGTGGAGGTAAAGGGGGGAGCCGGGGTCGAAGGGGGAGGTGGGGTAAAGGGGGAGCCGGGTCGAAGGGGGAAGGTGGAGGTAAGGGGAGCCGGGGTCAAAGGGGGAGCCGGGGTCGAAGGGGGAGGTGGAGGTAAAGGGGGAGCCGGGGTCAAAGGGGGAGGTGGAGGTAAAGGGGGAGCCAGGGTCGAAGGGGGGAGGTGGGGGAAAAGGGGGGAGGTGGGGTAAGGCGGGAGCCGGGTCGAAGGGGGAGCCGGGTCGAAGGGGGAGCCGGGGTCGAAGGGGGAACCAGGGTCGAAGGGGGAGCCGGGTCGAAGGGGGAGGTGGAGGGAAAAGGGGGAGCCGGGGTCGAAGGGGGAGCCGGGTCGAAGGGGGAACCAGGGTCGAAGGGGGAGCCGGGGTCGAAGGGGGAGGTGGAGGGAAAGGGGGACCAGGGTCGAAGGGGGAGCCGGGTCGAATGGGGGGAACAAGGGGGGAGGTGGAGGTAAGGGGGAGCCGGGTCGAAGGGGGAGCCGGGGTCGAAGGGGGGAACCAGGGTCGAAGGGGGGAGCCGGGGTCGAAGGGGGAGCCGGGTCGAAGGGGGAGCCGGGGTCAAGGGGGAGGTGGAGGTAAAGGGGGAGCCGGGTCAAAGGGGAGGTGGAGGTAAAGGGGGAACCAGGGTCGAAGGGGAGCCGGGGTCGAAGGGGGAGGTGGAGGTAAAGGGGGAGCCGGGGTCAAGGGGAGCCGGGGTGGAAGGGGGAGGTGGAGGTAAAGGGGGAGCCGGGGTCAAAGGGGGAGGTGGAGGTAAAGGGGGAGCCGGGGTCAAAGGGGGGAGGTGGAGGTAAAGGGGGGAGCCGGGGTCGAAGGGGGAGGGGGAGCCGGGCTCGAAGGGGGAAGGTGGAGGTAAAGGGGATTCGGGGTGGAAGGGGAGGTGGAGGTAAAGGGGGAGCCGGGGTCGAAGGGGGAGCCGGGGGGTCGAAGGGGGAGCCAGGGTCGAAGGGGGAGCCGGGGTCGAAGGGGGAGCCGGGGTCAAAGGGGGAGGTGGAGGTAAACGGGGAGCCAGGGTCAAGGGGGAGCCGGGGTCGAAGGGGGGAGCCAGGGTCGAAGGGGAGCCGGGGTCGAAGGGGGAGGTGGAGTAAAGGGGGATTCGGGGTGGGAGGTGGAGGTAAAGGGGGAGCCAGGGTCAAAGGGGGTAGCCAGGGTCAAAGTGGGGAGCCAGGGTCAAAGGGGTTCGATTGGGGTAAAGGGGGGCCAGGGTCAAAGGGGTGAGGTGGGGGTAAAGGGGGGACCCAGGGTCAAAGGGGGGAGGTGGGGGTAAAGGGGGGATTCGGGGCTGGAAGGGGGGAGGCGGGGTCGAAGGGGTTAAGTGGGGGTAAAGAGCTAAAAAGGAGAATATGAATATTGATACAACCATTTGGTTCAAATAGGGCACGGTAAGTCCACCATGGGTTGTCCTGAACCTCAGTCCCCATCTCCATCGGTTTACAAAGGAAGCATTCATTTTAATACCATAAAACGAATACTAAGTGTGAAAAACATGTTCCAATCAAGTTTCAAATGAAGTGGATTACTAGCAGGAAAAAAGGCATTTGTTGCTTAGTGAATCGAGGATGTGACAATTTTCAGAGATTTCAACAGTCAAGCATAGCTGACAAAATGTTGTAGGTTATTACGTATCAAACTGTGTTTCTGTGTGAGTGGCACAATCTATTCGCGAAGACCCCCCTCCACCCCTCAAGTTGATGAAAAAACACTAAGCATATAAAACCGTGAGACAAGAGGATGCTCCTGCCTCAAACCCGCAGCGATCTCAGTGGTGGAAATGTTGGACACGGGGAGGGTCGACTTTCAGATGACATTGACGCTATGTAGATGAGAGCGGGGGATTTGTGCTCCGTGGAAGATCCCTGGCCGAAGTTAGACGGTGCTTTGAGGTGAAGCTGCTCCCGTTTCGCTGCGTTGTTTCCCCGCTCTGCTCTGCTTGTCTCTCTCCTTCAGCACCACCGAGCTAACGGACAGCACCACTCACCTTTCCCCTCCGGATCCTAGTTTGGTTCTGCTTCTCTTTATCTTCAAATGGAAAATCTTTTCTTCGGTCTGCTCCGGGAGAATCTGTAAGGACACAACTTTTAGATGAACGTACGGATACTATACCATCGCCCAAAATTCTGTCTGGTATAGAAGTTTGATTGTAAGTACTGATTTTACTTTTAATAGTGTGGGTAAACTTCAGCGCAATGATCAGAACATTGAACAAAACCGTGTGGACCGGTTTGGGGATACGGAGTTGCGTCTCGGTGGGAAAAAAAAGGGATTTCAGATCTTGCACACGGAGTAGCCTTGTCTTAGTCTATTGGATTGGATACATCGCAACTCTGGTGTTTTAACAAAACAATAGAAAAACAGTGATGAATCATTTCATATGGGCAGGTTCCAGGCATAACTGTAATATTTTACAAAAACAATGAATTCCACCAGAAAGCCAGTGATTAGTTCCTTCATCAGGGCAGGTTCCAGGCATAAGCGACATGAGCAGTTGCTTAGGGTCCCCGGCCACTAGGGGGCCCCGATCCCCCCCATCCTTCCCCAGAAACGTATTATTGAGAGTAAGAATACATCGGGGGCATTTTCGAAATTTGGATGTTTAGCAGGTTTTATCTTGTTATGTCAATCAGTACCCATTTTTCCATTAACTGATTTGTTGCCGACATTTAGAAAATGTGCATAAAAAAATAGATCTGATACGGGGATTAAAACGGCTGGAAGTAATGACGTCATACATTTAAATGAAACTTGTCCGCAAAAAAAAAACTCTCTGCCGTTTGTTTCTCTGCCAATTGAAACCTGCCTGCTGACAGTCACGCAAGTAGCCATGTCAGCTAACACATTTTTAGATTAGCCAACTATCTAAACTATGGCCAAATCCCGAATGGTTCGGTGCCCTGATCTCCAGGGGGGGCCCCATTGATGTTGTTAGTCATTCTCACTCAGATATCATTTAACATTATATAAGTCATTATAAAATGTGTAGAACTGCAGGAAATTAGCTTTAAAACTGCAACAAAAATGATCTACACCCCATCACAATATGTGTAGTTGCACGAACTTAACCTTATAACTAAAACATTTCCTTCCATTTCCTTCCATAGCCCCCCTCCTCCTCAACCAAATTTAGCTTAGCCCCCAAAAAAAAGGCTGCACATCAGTCTACACTTGACTCGTTTTTGAAGTTCCATAATTCATGGTCATAAGCAAATGAAACGTAAGAGGGGGATGATGCCCAAAGCTTGGCGCTTACAGGGTCCTTTTGTTTGACTTCTCTTTCTCCATGCCGTCTCATCTCATAAATATCAAATAGCTGGGGGGAAGAACGGGAGATCCCCCCTTTGTTTTGTACTACAGCAATAGAGGCACGGTACTATTCTAAAGATACATGCAGAAAAATACCAAAAGCATGACGTTGCCAAGCCCAATGTATCCCGTATTACGCACATTTTTTTTATTTAAATCAACCAAATGACTGTCTTCTGACGTGTATTATGAATAATTAAAGAACGACTAGGCCTATATATTTAACGTTGCATATGCTTCTGCTTCTACATTGCTTGCTCATTGGCCTGGGTTTCCGTTTTATACGATACTTTTGATTGATTGATTGATTGATTGATTGAATAATTAACACTAATTTCTATTAATATTTGGTAATTTTTATACTTCCCATTTATCCTCGTTTTTATTTATAATTTATATGTATTTGTGTGCATAAGCCGTAGCGTGATAATGAATTCCATTTCCATTTTTATTTTATTAATGGTTGCGTTGCACAGCAATTAAACCTCCAAATACTGATTCAGTGGACGGTGATGATCGCCACCTGCTCTTCAACAGTGTTGAAGAACCTGCTAAATGTGCGAAGAGTTTTAGAGTAACAACGCTGTAAAACACCACTTGGGCTCCCGAGTGGCGCAGCGGTATAAGGCACTGCATCTCAGTGGTTCGAATCCAGGCTGTATCACATCTGGCCGTGATTGGGAGTCCCATAGGGCAGCGCACAATTGGCCCAGCGTCGATCCGGGTTTGGCCGGGGTAGGACGGACATTGTTAATAAGAATTGCCTAGTTAAATAAAGGTTAAATAAAAAATAAACATCACAGGTCCGTTGCCATAAAACATCTCTGTCCCCAGCGCCAACAATACGACTCACTGAAAACTCTTCAGGACAGCTCATTTTCAGCGCTATTAATGCATCAATTTGGTTCTTTCCCATGGTAAATCAATATTTAGTAAACATTTAGGGTCCAATCATTATTTTAATGACCTATTTGGTAACATTATTCTCTTGCGCTTTTTTTCCAGGTGCGGTTTCCCCAACTGGCTCGGTGTTCCCGCTTCTTCACCTGATTTCCTGCCCATCTAACCTTCCCTTGGCTGGGTAACGAACCGCGAAGCTGCTGTCTACGTGGACCGGTGGGGTTAAAATCTTCCGTCCGCCTTCCAGTCTTGTCAGGAAATCAAAATCTAAACAGAGAGACAGAGACATGGCGACGAATGGTACTAAAGGCTCTGACGGACACGTTCTAACGGAGGTGAATGCCGAGCCTAACGACAAACCCAAAACTTTGGTCGTCAAAGTCCAGAAAAAGGAACTTCCCGAAAGAGAGAACTGGACTGGAAAATTTGACTTTCTCCTGTCTTGCGTCGGGTACGCAATTGGACTGGGAAATGTCTGGAGATTCCCTTATCTATGTGGGAAGAATGGAGGAGGTAATCAAGATTTCGGAACTTTTCCGTGTTTTTAAAAAAAACAAAAGGAGGCTAAATTTGACCTTTCAATCGGCAAATTTGTTCTGGGGCGCTCACTTAAATAATCTCAATGGCTCAAGAGCTCATTTTCTCTCCAGATTGTGCGTAATTACGCGCACATTTATAGGCAACGCTACGAGATCATTCATTTGAGTCGCTGTAGTGTGAAACAAAATAGTGGGTTTATCACTGTATCTTTTTGGATGATTTGAAATGTTAATGGTATATCAATGCAATGGTTCACTTTTATTCACGACTATATTTTTTGTTTTCTTGCCTTTTATATTCCTTTCAGGGGCCTTCTTGATTCCCTACTTTTTGACGCTCATATTTGCTGGTATGCCCCTGTTTCTGCTTGAAACGTCCCTCGGTCAGTACACATCGATTGGAGGGCTTGGGGTGTGGAAACTGGCTCCCATGTTTAAAGGTAATTCAAAGCCCCGTGTTTAGGTTAACCGGAAATACATCACGTTATATAAGACAAATAGATGTCCTCAAATACTCTTCTTGCCGGTTGACCATAAATGCCAGAACAATTTGTATTTCTGTGCATGTCTCCTGTCCCGATCGTTTTAACAGATCAAACTTTAGATTTAGCTAATGCTAATTATATCTATATTTTTCTCAAATTATTTCATTTTGTATTAAATCACAGTATATAAATACCTCATTCCTCATATCCATTTTCTAGGTGTTGGTCTGGCCGCTGCAGTGCTGTCTTTCTGGCTAAATATTTATTACATCGTCATCATTGCCTGGGCCATATACTATTTGTGGTCCTCCTTTACTACCGTGAGTATAATAGTCAGGTAAAAAAAAGAAAAGATGAATGAATTCATTGAAGGTTTAAAAAAAGGAAAACACATTTCCCAAATGAATATCTTTAAGTGGCCATGACATTGAAAATGTCGGGGCAGTTTGATCATAAAAGAATTTGAATTTGACCGTTATTACCCCTTCAACAAATGAGGTGCATGATGTTTGAAAGAGATTTACAAAAATGAGAGAGAGAGAGAGAGAGAGAGAGAGAGAGGGAGGAAGAGAGAGAGAGAGAGAGAGAAGGAGAAGAAGAAAACACGTGTCTTTGTTGTTGCAGGAGTTGCCATGGCAATCATGTGGAAATTCTTGGAACACAGAGCGATGTTACACCAACTACAGCATCCTGAACGCTGCCAACCTCACCAGTGCTGTTCAGGAATTCTGGGAGTAAGAACAAGTCTTTTTTATTTACATGTTAGTTTGTTGTTTTTTGGCTGTGGTTTGACCATGCAGTGTTACTAACCTTTCAATCTGCTAATTTGTTCTAAATAATAAATAAATAAGTCATGGGGTTGAAAGAGGATTTATAAAATACATTTAATCGACTGGTTGATTGATTGATTTGTTGATTGATTGGTTGGTTGATTGGTTGATTGGTTGATTGGTTGATTGATTGTGTCGTCCTATAGGCGTAACATGCACCAGTTAACAGACGGTCTGGAGAAGCCTGGGGAGATCAGAGCGCCTCTAGCCATCACGCTGGCCATCGCCTGGGTCCTTGTCTATTTCTGTATCTGGAAAGGTGTCGCCTGGACTGGGAAGGTAACTGACCAAATTGATTAATTGATTTTGGGTTTAAGATGCTAAACCCACCGGGGGAATTGTGACATTTGATTGTGGCCAACGTATTGGATTGTGGCCGCCATTTTGGATTGTGGCTGCCATTTTGGATTGTGGCTGCCATTTTGGATTGTGGCTGCCATTTTGGATTGTGGCTGCCATTTTGGATTGTGGCCGCCATTTTGGATTGTGGCCGCCATTTTGGATTGTGGCCGCCATTTTGGATTGTGGCCGCCATTTTGGATTGTGGCCGCCGTATAGATTCAAAATCCATAGAGGAACCTTTGACTGGAAAAAACAACAGTTGATCTGCGCCTGGGCCCTGTCTCTAATAATGAGTGTTAAAGTCATGAAAATGCATCTGTTAAAGGTCAACTGTCCCTTAGAACCAACTTGTCTCGTTTTAAACAGCCTATGTAGCATCGCTATGAGTCAGAAACATTCATATTAGTGTCAAAATTGACTTCAAAGTGTAAATAGGATAATTTTGGTCCAAAACGGAGTTTTGTAAGTGAGTTCGTCACGACCTACTGGAGTGTTGGCTGTGGAGTAGGATCATGCCACTTGCCTAGTGTCCACTGACATGAGAGAAGCAGCTGTGCTGGTTGCCCTCCTACTGTAATCAGCTGGTTGTGCTCTATCCAATCATATAGAGCCCAGAACATCCAGACAGTGACACGGACTTGCCCAGTACGCAGCTCTTCAGACTTCTTTTACATAAGAAGTCACCAATGCTGTGTTGAAATAACCTTTGACCCGAAGCCCTTTTATATGGAGGGGTCACTTCCTGTGTGTGTGTTTTGATAGTGTCAATCACTCAAGTCTGCTACTTTTCTGGGGGGAGAATTGAGACGATCAGAGCGCACTTGTATCCCAACTGCAACTTGTTTTGTCATATGATTCCCCATGAAACACTGTCAGACAGTAATAGATAGTGAGAAAGCTGATTGTGGCCTGGCTGTTTAATTGTGCCTGCTAAGCTATTGAGTATTTTAAAGAACTGACTATTTTGAGGAAGTGGCTACGTTGAATCAGGAGGGTCAAACAACAGTAACTGCCAGGGTACGAAATGAGAACATAATACACCCCCCCCAAACCAAACTCTCATTTGGCTTCACTCATGGCCTTTCTGTAGCCTGCAGACAAATGACCAAATCGCCCTAATCGCTAGAATGTTATTCACATTTTTCATAATTTCATAATTAATAATACAAAAAATAAATAAAAAATAAAAAAAATACTTTGAAAATCTGGTGTTTCTTTGTCAAACGGCTTTGTTATATTTCAGTCTTCTGTGATTTATTTAAAATGTAATATTGTGATGCGAACTCAGAACGTAATACATTTGAACTCTGTATCAAACATGGTAGGTGGCAGGTATCCTAGTGGTTAGAGTGTTGGACTAGTAACTGAAAGGTTGTTGGATCGAATCCTCTGAGCTGACAGGGTAAACATCTGTTGTTCTGCAAGGCAGTTAACCCACTGTTCCTAGACCAGTTAACCCCCTGTTCCTAGACCAGTTAACCCACTGTTCCTAGACCAGTTAACCCACTGTTCCTAGACCAGTTAACCCACTGTTATAGACCAGTTAACCCACTGTTTAGACCAGTTAACCCACTGTTCCTAGACCAGTTAACCCACTGTTCCTAGACCAGTTAACCCCACTGTTTAGACCAGTTAACCCACTGTTCCTAGACCAGTTAACCCACTGTTCCTAGACCAGTTAACCCACTGTTCCTAGACCAGTTAACCCACTGTTCCTAGACCAGTTAACCCCACTGTTCCTAACCAGTTAACCCACTGTTCCTAGACCAGTTAACCCACTGTTCCTAGACCAGTTAACCCACTGTTCCTAGACCAATTAACCCCACTGTTCCTAGACCAGTTAACCCACTGTTCCTAGGCCAGTTAACCCCTGTTCCTAGACCAGTTAACCCACTGTTCCTAGACCAGTTAACCCACTGTTCCTAGACCAGTTAACCCACTGTTCCTAGACCAGTTAACCCCACTGTTCCTAGACCAGTTAACCCACTGTTCCTAGACCAGTTAACCCACTGTTCCTAGCTGTTCCTAGACCAGTTAACCCACTGTTCCTAGACCAGTTAACCCCACTGTTCCTAGACCAGTTAACCCCACTGTTCCTAGACCATTAACCCACTGTTCCTAGACCAGTTAACCCCACTGTTCCTAGACCAGTTAACCCCACTGTTCCTAGACCAGTTAACCCACTGTTCCTAGACCAGTTAACCCACTGTTCCTAGACCAGTTAACCCACTGTTCCTAGACCAGTTAACCCACTGTTCCTAGACCAGTTAACCCCACTGTTCCTAGACCAGTTAACCCCACTGTTCCTAGACCAGTTAACCCCACTGTCCTAGACCAGTTAACCCACTGTTCCAAGACCAGTTAACCCACTGTTCCTAGACCAATTAACCCACTGTTCCTAGACCAGTTAACCCACTGTTCCTAGACCAGTTAACCCCACTGTTCCTAGACCAGTTAACCCACTGTTCTAGACCAGTCAACCCACCTAGACCAGTTAACCCACTGTTCCTAGACCAGTTAACCCACTGTTCCTAGACCAGTTAACCCCTGTTCCTAGACCAGTTAACCCCACTGTTCCTAGACCAGTTAACCCACTGTTCCTAGACCAGTTAACCCACTGTTCCTAGACCAGTTAACCCACTGTTCCTAGACCAGTTAACCCACTGTTCCTAGACCAGTTAACCCATTGTTCCTAGACCAGTTAACCCACTGTTCCTAGACCAGTTAACCCACTGTTCCTAGGCCAGTTAACACACTGTTCTTAGACCAGTTAACCCACTGTTCCTAGACCAGTTAACCCACTGTTCCTAGACCAGTCAACCCACTGTTCCTAGACCAGTTAACCCACTGTTCCTAGACCAGTTAACCCACTGTTCCTAGACCAGTCAACCCACTGTTCCTAGACCAGTTAACCCACTGTTCCTAGACCAGTTAACCCACTGTTCCTAGGCCAGTTAACACACTGTTCTTAGACCAGTTAACCCACTGATCCTAGACCAGTTAACCCACTGTTCCTAGACCAGTCAACCCACTGTTCCTAGACCAGTCAACCCACTGTTCCTAGACCAGTTAACCCAGTGTTCCTAGGCCGTCATTGAAAATAAGAATCTGTTCTTAACTGACTTGCCTAGTTAACAAAAAAATGGTAAGGGTATCTTCTTATTTTTAAGCCCATAACCATGTGTGTGGGGTGTATACTTATGTTTCGAAGTCAATCTGTTTAACACTACCAAGAAACACGGTGTCACACAGATATTTGCCCACTGCAATAAATTAATGAGCAATCGTCAAAATTAGGCCACCCTTGAAGTCAGGTTTTTGCACAATTCCATTGTTTTATATTCTAACGAGAGCCTCCCTCCCTCCCTGTTTCAGGTGGTGTACTTCTCAGCGACGTACCCCTACTTTATGCTCTTCATCCTCTTCTGCCGCGGCATCACTCTGCCCGGAGCCATCGATGGAATCCTCTTCTACATCACGCCCAACTTCGAGAAGCTCAAGGAATCAGAGGTAGCTAGCCTTTATCAGTGAGCAGACTCAGAGGTAGCTAGCCTTGATCAGTGAACAGATTCAGAGGTAGCTAGCCTTTATCAGTGAACAGATTCAGAAGTAGCTAGCCTTTATCAGTGAACAGATTCAGAGGTAGCTAGCCTTTATCAGTGAACAGATTCAGAGGTAGCTAGCCTTTATCAGTGAACAGATTCAGAGGTAGCTAGCCTTTATCAGTGAACAGATTCAGAGGTAGCTAGCCTTTATCAGTGAACAGATTCAGAGGTAGCTAGCCTTTATCAGTGAACAGATTCAGAGGTAGCTAGCCTTTATCAGTGAACAGATTCAGAAGTAGCTAGCCTTTATCAGTGAACAGATTCAGAGGTAGCTAGCCTTTATCAGTGAACAGATTCAGAGGTAGCTAGCCTTTATCAGTGAACAGATTCAGAAGTAGCTAGCCTTTATCAGTGAACAGATTCAGAAGTAGCTAGCCTTTATCAGTGAACAGATTCAGAAGTAGCTAGCCTTTATCAGTGAACAGATTCAGAAGTAGCTAGCCTTTATCAGTGAACAGATTCAGAGGGAGAATGGATGCTGATTGCTGCGCGTGATGCTGCGAGTTGCAATTTGTTCTGACTTGCAGTGTGTTTTGACTTGCAGTGTGTTTTGACTTGCAGTGTGTTTTGACTTGCAGTGTGTTCTGACTTGCAGTGTGTTCTGACTTGCAGTGTGTTCTGACTTGCAGTGTGTTTTGACTTGCAGTGTGTTCTGACTTGCAGTGCATTTGGACTTGCAGTGTGTTTTGACATGCAGTGTGTTTTGACTTGCAATTTGTTCTGACTTGCAGTGTGTTCTGACTTGCAGTGTGTTTTGACTTGCAGTGTGTTTTGACTTGCAATTTGTTCTGACTTGCAGTGTGTTCTGACTTGCAGTGTGTTTTGACTTGCAGTGTGTTCTGACTTGCAGTGTGTTTTGACTTGCAGTGTGTTCTGACTTGCAGTGTGTTCTGACTTGCAGTGTGTTCTGACTTGCAGTGTGTTTTGACTTGCAGTGTGTTCTGACTTGCAGTGTGTTCTGACTTGCAGTGTGTTCTGACTTGCAGTGTGTTCTGACTTGCAGTGTGTTCTGACTTGCAGTGTGTTCTGACTTGCAGTGTGTTTTGACTTGCAGTGTGTTTTGACTTGCAGTGTGTTCTGACTTGCAGTGTGTTCTGACTTGCAATTTGTTCTGAGTGTGTTCTGACTTGCAGTGTGTTCTGACTTGCAGTGTGTTCTGACTTGCAGTGTGTTTTGACTTGCAGTGTGTTCTGACTTGCAGTGTGTTTTGACTTGCAGTGTGTTCTGACTTTGCATTTGGACTTGCAGTGTGTTTTGACATGCAGTGTGTTTTGACTTGCAATTTGTTCTGACTTGCAGTGTGTTCTGACTTGCAGTGTGTTTTGACTTGCAGTGTGTTTTGACTTGCAATTTGTTCTGACTTGCAGTGTGTTCTGACTTGCAGTGTGTTTTGTGCAGTGTGTTCTGACTTGCAGTGTGTTTTGACTTTGCTGACTTGCAGTGTGTTTTGACTTGCAGTGTGTTCTGACAGTGTGTTTTGACTTGCAGTGTGTTCTGACTTGCAGTGTGTTCTGACTTGCAGTGTGTTCTGACTTGCAGTGTGTTCTGACTTGCAGTGTGTTCTGACTTGCAGTGTGTTTTGACTTGCAGTGTGTTCAACCTTGCAGTGTGTTTTGAGTGTGTTCTGACTTGCAGTGTGTTCTGACTTGCAGTGTGTTTTGACTTGAGTGCGTTCTGCAGTGTGTTTTGACTTGCAGTGTGTTCTGACTTGCAGTGTGTTCTGACTTGCAGTGTGTTTTGACTTGCAGTGTGTTCTGACTTGCAGTGTGTTCTGACTTGCAATTTGTTCTGACTTGTGTGTTCTGACTTGCAGTGTGTTCTGACTTGCAGTGTGTTCTGACTTGCAGTGTGTTTTGACTTGCAGTGCGTTCTGACTTGCAGTGTGTTTTGACTTGCAGTGTGTTCTGACTTGCAGTGTGTTCTGACTTGCAGTGTGTTTTGACTTGCAGTGTGTTTGACTTGCAGTTTTGACTTGCAGTGTGTTCTGACTTGCAGTGTGTTCTGACTTGCAGTGTGTTTTGACTTGCAGTGTGTTCTGACTTGCAGTGTGTTTTGACTTGCAGTGTGTTTTGACTTGCAGTGTGTTCTGACTTGCAGTGTGTTCTGACTTGCAGTGTGTTCTGACTTGCAGTGTGTTTTGACTTGCAGTGTGTTCTGACTTGCAGTGTGTTCTGCAGTGTGTTCTGACTTGCAGTGTGTTTTGACTTGCAGTGTGTTCTGACTTGCAGTGTGTTTTGACTTGCAGTGTGTTCTGACTTGCAGTGTGTTCTGACTTGCAGTGTGTTCTGACTTGCAGTGTGTTCTGACTTGCAGTGTGTTCTGACTTGCAGTGTGTTTTGACTTGCAGTGTGTTCAACCTTGCAGTGTGTTTTGACTTGCAGTGTGTTCTGACTTGCAGTGTGTTTTGACTTGCAGTGTGTTCTGACTTGCAGTGTGTTCTGACTTGCAGTGTGTTCTGACTTGCAGTGTGTTTTGACTTGCAGTGTGTTCTGACTTGCAGTGTGTTTTGACTTGCAGTGTGTTCTGACTTGCAGTGTGTTCTGACTTGCAGTGTGTTTTGACTTGCAGTGTGTTCTGACTTGCAGTGTGTTTTGACTTGCAGTGTGTTTTGACTTGCAGTGTGTTCTGACTTGCAGTGTGTTCTGACTTGCAGTGTGTTTTGACTTGCAGTGTGTTTTGACTTGCAGTGTGTTTTGACTTGCAGTGTGTTCTGACTTGCAGTGTGTTTTGACTTGCAGTGTGTTCTGACTTGCAGTGTGTTCTGACTTGCAGTGTGTTCTGACTTGCAGTGTGTTCTGACTTGCAGTGTGTTTTGACTTGCAGTGTGTTCTGACTTGCAGTGTGTTTTGACTTGCAGTGTGTTCTGACTTGCAGTGTGTTTTGACTTGCAGTGTGTTCTGACTTGCAGTGTGTTTTGACTTGCAGTGTGTTCTGACTCTTGTCTCTCTGTTCTGCTCAGGTGTGGTTGGATGCTGCCACTCAGATCTTCTTCTCCTATGGGCTGGGGCTGGGATCACTGATTGCTCTGGGAAGCTACAACCCATTCAATAACAATGTTTACAGGTAGGTTTATATCTTTAATACCACTCAATCTAGCTCTTTACTGCAGCTTATATTCTGCCTCTGCCAATGATGTGTGGACCTATGTCGATGGATTCTGCTGTGAGAGAGAGAGAGAGGGAGAGAGGGAGGAGAGAGAGAGAGAGAGAGGGAGAGAGAGAGAGAGAGAGAGAGAGAGAGAGAGAGAGAGAGAGAGAGAGGCAGAGAAAACACACACATCTGTCAGCTGCCACTTCATCTCTGTCTCTCTCCATTTTATATCCTGGAAATGAACGAACCAATACCCCATCTCTAAAATGAATGGGCCAATCCATTGACATTGCAGTAAGGCTCGGCTATAGAATGAAAACCCTCCCTCCCTCCCTCCCTCCCCCCTCCCTCCCTCCCTCCCTCCCTCCCTCCCCCTCCCTCCCTCCCTCCCTCCCTCCCTCCCTCCCTCCCTCCCTCCCTCCCTCCCTCCCTCCCTCCCTCCCTCCCTCCCTCCCCAAAGCAAATGTGCTGTGGTTTGATAAGGCTTCCATATCAGTGTGACAACAGCCATTCCAAACCCATGCTTTTGTCTTTCTCTCCATCTCCCTGCAGAGATTCTGTCATTGTGTGCTGCATCAACTCGTTCACCAGCATGTTCGCTGGCTTAGTCATCTTCTCCATTGTGGGCTTCATGGCCAACGTGACTAAGAGGCCTATAATAGAAGTAGCAGCCTCAGGTAATTACCGTTCACTATTGATATAGATCTTAATGGGACGATACAGCATTGATGCCGTGCATACACGATTTAGCCGCCAGTTCGCCACATTTTTGTCATCCTAAACTAATTTTTATGACTAAAGTGAAAATCGATTAACTTTTTTTTTAATAAGATGGTTATACCAAGGATCATTTAGCTATTTGATTTGAAGTTTTAGGACCCCTTAAGGTATCAAAATATATATACATATATATATATATATATATTTTTTTTTGACGAAACATTGAATTTTGGTCTAACTGCTATTAGCCAATAGAAATGCAGTGAGGAACAGATTCACTACGTGGATAAACAGATGGTTCTAAAACAAATCACAAGGAAGTTTGTTCTGTAGTTTCCTGTTCTGTATCTGAGAGGTATGACACAGATCAGGAAACTACAGTACCAGTCAAAAGTTTATATATTTATTTACTATTTTCTACATTGTAGAATTTATTTAACCAGGTAGGCAAGTTGAGAACAAGTTCTCATTTACAATTGCGACCTGGCCAATAATAGTGAAGAATAAAAACTATGAAATAACACATATGGAATCATGTAGTAACCAAAAAAAAGTGTTAAACAAATCAAAATATATTTTTTCGATTCTTCAAAGTAGCCCCCCGTTTGCCTTGATTACAGCTTTGCACACTCTTGTCATTCTCTCAACCAGCTTCATGAGGAAATGCTTTTCCAACAGTCTTGAAGGAGTTCCCACATATGCTAAGCACTTGTTGACTGTTTTTCCTTCAATCTGCGGTCCATCTCAACTGGGTTGAGGTCGGGTCATTGTGGAGGCCAGGTCATCTGATGCAGCACTCCATCACCCTCCTCGATCAAATAGCCTTTATACAGCCTGGAGGTGTGTTTGGTCACTGTCCTGAAAAATAAGTGTTAGTCCCACTAAGCGCAAACAAGATGGGATGGCATATTGCTGTAGAATGCTGTGGTAGCCATGCTGGTTAAGTATGCCTTGAATTCAACAGTGAATTCAACAGTGTCACCAGCAAAGCACCAGAACACCTCCTCCTCCATGCTTCACGGTGGGAACCATACATGCGGAGATCATACGTTCTCTGCGTCTCACAAAGACACGGTGGTTGGAACCAAAAATCTCAAATTTGGACTCATCAGACCAAAGGACAGATTTCCACCTGTCTAATGTCCATTGCTCATGTTTCTTGGCCCAAGCAAGTATCTTCTTCTTATTGGTGTCCTTTAGTAGTGGTTTCTTTACAACAATTAGGCCATGAAGGCCTGATTCACACAGCCTCCTCTGAACAGTTGATGTTGAGATGTGTCTGTTACTTGAACTCTGTGAATCATTTATTTGGGGTGCAATCTGAGTTGAAGTTAACTATAATGAAATTTTAACAACTTTTAATTGAAATGCATTCCAGGTGACTACCTCATGAAGCTGGTTGAGAGAATGCCAAGAGTGTGCAAAGCTGTCATCAAGCCAAAGGGTGGCTACTTAGAAGAATCTCAAATATAAAATATATTTTGATTTGTTTAACACTTACTACATGATTCTATATGTATTATTTCATAGTTTTGATGTCTTCACTGTTATTCTACAATGTAGAAAATAGTACAAATAAAGAAAAACCCTTGAAAGAGTAGGTGTCTCCAAACTTTTGACTGGTACTGTACATACTGTACACACATATATATATATATACATCTTTATTATCATTATATATTTTTACCCCCTTATTCTAGGCACTATACTATCTCCATACTTCCATTCCTTTTTTAAACTGGTACCTGGCTTCCCTCAGACTAGTCCTGTGAAGCTTGTGGGCGTCCTAGTCATAGACATGTTTGTGGGAGTCTCAACTTTCAGTGGGAGCCACAGTGGGAGTCTCTCCTTTCAGTGGGAGCCACAGTGGGAGTCTCTCCTTTCAGTGGGAGCCACAGTGGGAGTCTCACCTTTCAGTGGGAGTCTCACCTTTCAGTGGGAGCCACAGTGGGAGTCTGACCTTTTTAGTGGGAGCCACAGTGGGAGTCTCACCTTTCAGTGGGAGCCACAGTGGGAGTCTCACCTTTCAGTGGGAGTCTCACCTTTTAGTGGGAGCCACAGTGGGAGTCTCACCTTTCAGTGGGAGTCTCTCCTTTCAGTGGGAGCCACAGTGGGAGCCTTTCAGTGGGAGCCACAGTGGGAGTCTCTCCTTTCAGTGGGAGTCTCACCTTTCAGTGGGAGCCACAGTGGGAGTCTCACCTTTCAGTGGGAGCCACAGTGGGAGTCTCTCCTTTCAGTGGGAGCCAGAGTGGGAGTCTCACCTTTCAGTGGGAGCCAGAGTGGGAGTCTCACCTTTCAGTGGGAGCCACAGTGGGAGTCTCACCTTTCAGTGGGAGCCAGAGTGGGAGTCTCTCCTTTCAGTGGGAGCCACAGTGGGAGTCCAACCGTTTCAGACGCTACAGACAGAAGGTGGAAGATCGGCCGTACCGACGAATCCCGTCAGCTTGTGCGGCTTTGGACATCGGCTCTAGAGGGTCGGTTTAAAATCAGACTTTAAGAAGATATATTTTAGAAATAGGAAGGGTTTAGCCATGATTAGGATTTCGTGGCTGTGGTAACTGGTAGCAGCGTGCTGTATAGACTGAGGTAATGGAAGACTGGCTGGTGTAGTCGTGGAGAGAACCTCCCAGCAGCCTTTTCAATATTAAACTTTTTTTTTTATTACGTCTTATTATTCGTGTAGAATATAAAGTCCATATTGGTCACATCTTCCTATCCATTCTTGCACCTCTGTCTCTTTTTTTTGGGGGGGGTGTTTCTGCACACAATAATGTGAACATTTGGTACGTACAACAACAGCTGTCTGCATGTCGGCATGGGTAGGATCAACTAGGGAATCGGCGTGTAATGTGATCACCCACATCCTGTGGTTGAGGGCGGACGGAGGTAAACATTTGTTAATCGGGAAATGTGAGCACCTCCAAGTTGTTCAGATTTTAGAAGTGGTGTAGTGTATACCCAGTATTAGCCTACTGATCTAATATAAAACTACATATATAATATATAATGTCCAGCATTAGCCTACTGAGCAAATATAAAACTACATATATAATATATAATGTCCAGCATTAGCCTACTGAGCTAATGTAAAACTACATATATAATATATCATGTCCAGCATTAGTCTACTGAGCTAATATAAAACCACAAATATAAAATATAATATATAATGTCCAGCATTAGCCTACTGAGCAAATATAAAACTACATATATAATATATAATGTCCAGCATTAGCCTACTGAGCTAATGTAAAACTACATATATAATATATCATGTCCAGCATTAGCCTACTGAGCTAATAATATGAGAAAATCAAGAGGGACGGTAGGATATCCTTTCCACCATACTTATGGAACCTGATCTTTTGCCAAATTATTGATTTATTGGTCAAAAGATCAATTAGTGACAACATTAAAAAAAAAGATCAGAATTGTGCTGCCTGTGTAAACTCAGCATATGCTATACACATAAACACATAAATTGCCTATACCTACTGGCCATCAAATAAGTTTTAAAACACTATCCTCTTTGTGTATTTTATCAGGACCGGAAGGCAAAATTCCGTCTATAACTGCCTGTCTGTGTTGTGTTGCAGGTCCTGGCTTGGCGTTCTTGGCCTACCCTGAGGCAGTAACCCAGCTGCCGATCTCTCCTCTCTGGGCGATCCTCTTCTTCTCCATGTTGCTGATGCTTGGAATCGACAGTCAGGTGAGGAAACAACAGCCATTTGGAGTTTGCGTTTGTATTGTTGTGTTTTGTTGTGTTGTTGTCCTGTGTTGTTGTTGTCTTGTGTTGTTGTGTTTTGTTGTGTTGTTGTCCTGTGTTGTTGTGTTGTCTTGTGTTGTGTTGTGTTGTCCTGTGTTTGTTGTGTTGTCCTGTGTTGTGTGTTGTCCTGTGTTGTGTTGTGTTGTCCTGTGTTGTTGTGTTGTCCTGTGTTGTGTTGTTGTGTTGTGTTGTCCTGTGTTGTGTTGTGTTGTCCTGTGTTGTGTTGTCCTGTGTTGTTGTTGTGTTGTCCTGTGTTGTTGTGTTGTCCTGTGTTGTGTTGTGTTGTCTTGTGTTGTGTTGTCCTGTGTTGTGTTGTTGTCCTGTGTTGTTGTGTTGTGTGTGTTGTGTTGTTGTGTTGTGTTGTTGTGTTGTGTTGTTGTCCTGTGTTGTGTTGTGTTGTTGTCCTGTGTTGTGTTGTGTTGTTGTGTTGTGTTGTTGTGTTGTCCTGTGTTGTGTTGTCCTGTGTTGTGTTGTCCTGTGTTGTGTTGTTGTGTTGTCCTGTGTTGTGTTGTTGTTGTGTTGTGTTGTTGTTGTGTTGTTGTGTTGTTGTGTTGTGTTGTGTTGTTGTGTTGTGTTGTTGTGTTGTGTTGTGTTGTCTTGTGTTGTGTTGTGTTGTTGTGTTGTCCTGTGTTGTTGTGTTGTTGTGTTGTTGTGTTGTGTTGTGTTGTGTTGTGTTGTCCTGTGTTGTGTTGTGTTGTGTTGTTGTGTTGTGTTGTTGTGTTGTCCTGTGTTGTGTGTTGTGTTGTCCTGTGTTGTGTTGTTGTGTTGTTGTGTTGTTGTGTTGTTGTGTTGTCCTGTGTTGTGTTGTCCTGTGTTGTGTTGTGTTGTGTTGTCCTTGTTGTGTTGTTGTGTTGTGTTGTGTTGTCCTGTGTTGTTGTCCTGTGTTGTGTTGTTGTGTTGTGTTGTTTGTTGTTGTGTTGTGTTGTGTTTGTTGTGTTGTCCTGTGTTGTTGTGTTGTTGTGTTGTTGTGTTGTTGTGTTGTCCTGTGTTGTGTTGTTGTGTTGTGTTGTCCTGTGTTGTGTTGTGTTGTCTTGTGTTGTGTTGTGTTGTTTGTGTTGTGTTGTCCAGTGTTGTGTTGTTGTGTTGTTGTGTTGTGTTGTTGTGTTTGTTGTGTTGTGTTGTTGTGTTGTTGTGTTGTTGTGTTGTCCTGTGTTGTGTTGTTGTGTTGTGTTGTCCTGTGTTGTGTTGTGTTGTGTTGTCCTTGTTGTGTTGTGTTGTCTTGTGTTGTGTTGTTGTTGTGTTGTGTTGTTGTGTTGTTGTGTTGTTGTCTTGTGTTGTGTTGTGTTGTGTTGTTGTGTTGTCCTGTGTTGTGTTGTCCTGTGTTGTGTTGTCTTGTGTTGTGTTGTCCTGTGTTGTGTTGTGTTGTGTTGTCTTGTGTTGTGTTGTCCTGTTGTTGTGTTGTCTTGTGTTGTGTTGTCCTGTGTTGTGTTGTCCTGTGTTGTGTTGTCCTGTGTTGTGTTGTCCTGTTGTTGTGTTGTTGTGTTGTTGTGTTGTCCTGTGTTGTCCTGTGTTTGTTGTGTTGTCCTGTGTTGTTGTTGTGTTGTCCTGTGTTGTGTTGTGTTGTCCTGTGTTGTCCTGTGTTGTGTTGTGTTGTGTTGTTTGTTGTGTTGTTGTGTTGTTGTGTTGTTGTGTGTTGTGTTGTGTTGTGTTGTCCTGTGTTGTTGTCCTGTGTTGTGTTTTGTGTTGTTGTGTTGTGTTGTGTTGTTGTGTTGTGTTGTCCTGTTGTTGTGTTGTGTTGTGTGTGTTGTTGTGTTGTCCTGTGTTGTGTTGTTGTGTTGTGTTGTGTTGTGTTGTTGTGTTGTCCTGTGTTGTGTTGTTGTGTTGTCCTGTGTTGTGTTGTGTTGTGTTGTGTTGTCCTGTGTTGTGTTGTGTTGTTGTGTTGTGTTGTTGTGTTGTGTTGTTGTGTTGTTGTCCTGTGTTGTGTTGTCCTGTGTTGTGTTGTGTTGTTGTGTTGTGTTGTTGTGTTTTTGTGTTGTTGTGTTGTGTTGTTGTGTTGTGTTGTTGTGTTGTCCTGTGTTGTGTTGTCCTGTGTTGTTTGTGTTGTGTTGTCCTGTGTTTGTTGTCCTGTGTTGTGTTGTCCTGTGTTGTGTTGTGTTGTTTTTGTGTTGTCCTGTGTTGTGTTGTCCTGTGTTGTGTTGTCCTGTGTTTTGTGTTGTGTTGTGTTGTGTTGTCCTGTGTTGTGTTGTCCTGTGTTGTGTTGTGTTTGTTGTGTTGTGTTGTCCTGTGTTGTGTTGTGTTGTGTTGTGTTGTGTTGTTGTGTTGTGTTGTGTTGTGTTGTCCTGTGTTGTGTTGTCCTGTGTTGTGTTGTCCTGTGTTGTGTTGTTGTGTTGTGTTGTTGTTGTGTTGTCTTGTCCTGTGTTTTTGTGTTGTCCTGTTTTGTGTTGTGTTGTCCTGTGTTGTGTTGTGTTGTCCTGTGTTGTGTTGTCCTGTGTTGTTTGTGTTGTCCTGTGTTGTGTTGTCCTGTGTTGTGTTGTCCTGTGTTGTGTTGTCCTGTGTTTTTGTGTTGTGTTGTGTTGTGTTGTCCTGTGTTGTGTTGTGTTGTTGTGTTGTTGTGTTGTGTTGTCCTGTGTTGTGTTGTCCTGTGTTGTGTGTTGTCCTGTGTTGTGTTGTCCTGTGTTGTGTTGTGTTGTCCTGTGTTGTTGTGTTGTCTTGTGTTGTGTTGTCCTGTGTTGTGTTGTCCTGTGTTGTGTTGTTGTGTTGTGTTGTGTTGTCCTGTGTTGTGTTGTGTTGTGTTGTCCTGTGTTGTGTTGTGTTGTGTTGTGTTGTCCTGTGTTGTGTTGTTGTGTTGTTGTGTTGGACCAGTAGTATTATCCATCTAATACAGTGTTTGTTGTGTAGTAGTGTACTGAGGAGGTATAGTATTATATAATGTGTTGTATAGTAGTGTACTGTGGAGGTATAGTATTATATAATGTGTAGTATAGTATTATATAATGTGTTGTATAGTAGTGTACTGTGGAGGTATAGTATTATATAATGTGTAGTATAGTAGTGTACTGAGGAGGTATAGTATTATATAATGTGTAGTATAGTAGTGTACTGTGGAGGTATAGTATTATATAATGTGTTGTATAGTAGTGTACTGTGGAGGTATAGTATTATATAATGTGTAGTATAGTAGTGTACTGAGGAGGTATAGTATTATATAATGTGTAGTATAGTAGTGTACTGTGGAGGTATAGTATTATATGTGTTGTGTAGTATAGTAGTGTACTGTGGTTGTTGTATAGTATTATATAATGTGTTGTATGTAGTGTACTGTTGAGGTTAGTATTATATAATGTGTTGTATAGTGTGTACTGAGGAGGTATGTTGTGTTAATACGTAGTATAGTAGTGTACTGAGGAGGTATAGTATTATATAATGTTGTAGTATAGTAGTGTACTGAGGAGGTATAGTATTATATAATGTGTAGTATAGTAGTGTTGTGTTGTGTATGTATTATATGTTGTGTTGTATAGTGTGTGTTGTGGAGGTTGTATTGTATAATGTGTAGTATAGTAGTGTACTGTGGAGGTTAGTATTATATAATGTGTTGTATAGTAGTGTACTGTTGAGGTATAGTGTTATATAATGTGTTGTTAGTAGTGTACTGAGGTGTTGTATTATATAATGTGTTGTATTGTAGTGTGTTGTGGAGGTATAGTATTATATAATGTGTTGTATAGTATTATATAATGTGTAGTATAGTAGTGTACTGTGGAGGTATAGTATTATATAATGTGTAGTATAGTATGATATAATGTGTTGTATAGTAGTGTACAGAGGACGTATAGTATTATATAATGTGTTGTGTAGTAGTGTACTGTGGAGTGTATAGTATTATATAATGTGTTGTATAGTAGTGTACTGAGGAGGTATAGTATTATATCCTGTGTAGTATAGTATTATATAATGTGTAGTATAGTAGTGTACTGAGGAGGTATAGTATTATATAATGTGTTGTGTAGTAGTGTTACTGTGTTGAGTGTATATATAGTATTATATAATGTGTTGTATAGTAGTGTACTGTGGAGGTATAGTATTATATGTGTTGTAGTATAGTTGTGTTGAGGAGGTATAGTATTATATAATGTGTTGTATAGTAGTGTACTGAGGAGGTATAGTATTATATAATGTGTAGTATAGTTAGTGTCCTGTGGAGGTATAGTATTATATGTTGTGTTGTATAGTATTATATAATGTGTAGTATAGTAGTGTACTGTGGAGGTATAGTATTATATAATGTGTAGTATAGTAGTGTACTGAGGAGGTATAGTATTATATAATGTGTTGTATAGTATTATATAATGTGTAGTATGTATTATATAATGTGTTGTATAGTAGTGTCCTGTGTGTTGAGGTATAGTATTATATAATGTGTAGTATAGTATTATATAATGTGTTGTGTAGTAGTGTACTGTGGAGGTATAGTATTATATAATGTGTAGTATAGTAGTGTACTGTGGAGGTATAGTATTATATAATGTGTTGTGTAGTAGTGTACTGTGGAGGTATAGTATTATATAATGTGTAGTATAGTAGTGTACTGTGGAGGTATAGTATTATATAATGTGTTGTGTAGTAGTGTACTGAGGAGGTATAGTATTATATAATGTGTAGTATAGTAGTGTACTGTGGAGGTATAGTATTATATAATGTGTTGTGTAGTAGTGTACTGAGGAGGTATAGTATTATATAATGTGTAGTATAGTATTATATAATGTGTAGTGTACTGAGGAGGTATAGTATTATATAATGTGTAGTATAGTATTATATAATGTGTTGTATAGTATTATATAATGTGTAGTATAGTAGTGTACTGTGGAGGTATAGTATTATATAATGTGTAGTATAGTAGTGTACTGAGGAGGTATAGTATTATATAATGTGTTGTATAGTATTATATAATGTGTAGTATAGTAGTGTACTGAGGAGGTATAGTATTATATAATGTGTAGTATAGTATTATATAATGTGTAGTATAGTATTATATAATGTGTTGTATAGTAGTGTACTGAGGAGGTATAGTATTATATAATGTGTAGTATAGTAGTGTACTGTGGAGGTATAGTATTATATAATGTGTTGTGTAGTAGTGTACTGTGGAGGTATAGTATTATATAATGTGTAGTATAGTAGTGTACTGAGGAGGTATAGTATTATATAATGTGTTGTATAGTATTATATAATGTGTAGTATAGTAGTGTACTGAGGATGGTTGTATTATATAATGTGTTGTATAGTATTATATAATGTGTTGTATAGTAGTGTACTGTGGAGGTATAGTATTATATAATGTGTATTATAGTAGTGTACTGAGGAGGTATAGTATTATATAATGTGTTGTATAGCAGTGTACTGAGGAGGTATAGTATTCCCAGCAAATTAAAATTGTTTCTGTGAAAGTTCCCGGAACATTTTGTTACGTTGCATCAAATGGTCTCGTATCACAAAAACGGTTCGGTTGTGGGAATGATTATACCATGTTTGTATAAAACATCCGCCCGATGTTGCAAGAACGTTCCCAGAACACATTTTGTCTGTTTGTTTCATTACATTTCTTGGAAATCTAATGAGAACGTTTGGGGAATGTCCTGTGGTGGTTGTAACAGGTGTAACAGTTTTAGTGAACGTCAGGAGAATATTCTAATGATATTTAATTACAAACAACAACAAAATCGGACAAAAAAATCTATTTCAGATTCAGATTGTTATCGAAAACGTTCTTTGAATGTTTTTGGGATGTTATTAACATCTTAAAGTTAGATAAAACCACAACTAAAACGTAATGGGAATCTAATGTTCTTGGAATGTTCCCGGTTTGCTGGGTTATCTTATTTATTATCTTCTGTGTAGTTCTGTACAGTGGAGGGCTTCATTACTGCCTTGGTGGATGAGTTCCCCAGAGCTCTGAGAGGAAGAAGAGAACTCTTCATCGCTGCCGTCTGCCTGGTCTCTTATATCATCGGCCTGTCCAACATCACACAGGTACAGTGTGTACACACGTACACACACACACACACACACACACACACACACACACACACACACACACACACACAGGATGATATACAAAACGACACTGCAAACAATAGAAAACATGGTCTGACACCACTGGGTTTGCCTGACACCCTCTCAGTGGGCAAAACTGGTGGAAAAGACGCCAGGCTTCGACCAGATAACAACCGAAGCTATCGTCGTTGATGTCGTCATGAAAATACGTCTTTATCTGGTTGTCATCTCGACATTGCTTCAGCCAGAAAACCCCAATTTCAACCAGAAAATGGTGTATTGTATGGGGGGGGGGGGTGTACTTGTACTTTATCTGTCTGTTAGATAGATGTACTTATACTTTATCTGTCAGTTAGATAGATGTACCTATACTTTATCTGTCTGTTAGACAGATGTACTTATACTTTATCTGTCTGTTAGATAGATGTACCTATACTTTATCTGTCTGTTAGATAGATGTACCTATACTTTATCTGTCTGTTAGATAGATGTACCTATACTTTATCTGTCTGTTAGACAGATGTACTTATACTTTATCTGTCAGTCAGATAGATGTACTTATACTTTATCTGTCAGATAGATGTACCTATACTTTATCTGTCAGATAGATGTACTTATACTTTATCTGTCAGTCAGATAGATGTACCTCTTTATCTGTCAGATAGATGTACTTATACTTTATCTGTCAGTCAGATAGATGTACTTATACTTTATCTGTCAGATAGATGTACCTATACTTTATCTGTCAGATAGATGTACTTATACTTTATCTGTCAGTTAGATAGATGTACTTATACTTTATCTGTCAGTCAGATAGATGTACTTATACTTTATCTGTCAGATAGATGTACCTATACTTTATCTGTCAGATAGATGTACTTATACTTTATCTGTCAGTCAGATAGATGTACCTATACTTTATCTGTCAGATAGATGTACTTATACTTTATCTGTCAGATAGATGTACTTATACTTTATCTGTCAGTTAGATAGATGTACTTATACTTTATCTGTCAGATAGATGTACCTATCTTTATCTGTCAGATAGATGTACTTATACTTTATCTGTCAGTCAGATAGATGTACCTATACTTTATCTGTCAGATAGATGTGTCTGTCAGATAGATGTACCTATACTTTATCTGTCTGTTAGACAGATGTACTTATACTTTATCTGTCAGTTAGATAGATGTACCTATACTTTATCTGTCTGTTAGATAGATGTACCTATACTTTATCTGTCTGTTAGATAGATGTACCTATACTTTATCTGTCTGTTAGATAGATGTACTTATACTTTATCTGTCTGTTAGATAGATGTACTTATACTTTATCTGTCAGTCAGATAGATGTACCTATACTTTATCTGTCTGTCAGATAGATGTACTTATACTTTATCTGTCTGTCAGATAGATGTACTTATACTTTATCTGTCTGTCAGATAGATGTACTTATACTTTATCTGTCAGTTAGATAGATGTACTTATACTTTATCTGTCAGTCAGATAGATGTACTTATACTTTATCTGTCTGTCAGATAGATGTACCTATACTTTATCTGTCTGTCAGATAGATGTACCTATACTTTATCTGTCTGTCAGATAGATGTACTTATACTTTATCTGTCAGTTAGATAGATGTACTTATACTTTATCTGTCTGTCAGACAGATGTACTTATACTTTATCTGTCAGTTAGATGTACTTATACTTTATCTGTCTGTTTGTCTCTCAGTTAGACAGATGTACTGTATTTTCTGGGTAGTCTTTATTTTCTGGATAGTCTATATTTTCTGGGTAGTCTTTATTTTCTGTCTTTATTTTCTGGGTAGTCTTTATTTTCTGTCTTTATCTTCTGGGTAGTCTATATTTTCTGGGTGGTCTTTATTTTCTGTCTTTATTTTCTGGGTAGTCTATATTTTCTGGGCAGTCTATTTTCTGGTCTATATTGTCTGGGTAGTCTGTATTCTCTGCGTAGCCTTTATGACGGGTCAGCATTACATAATTAATATATAATCATTGAATCCATGTTCATTTTCCATCATTACAAACATATTACTTTACAAATTCTTCCTGAATCTGATCTTGTTTCCATCTGATCCTGTATCTGATCAGGCTACCCCCCCGGGCTCTTTCACAGGATCAAGCCAGGGAAAGGGTGATGTCTTCTCAAGCTCCACATCCCAAACTCTTAAGGTCCATAACTGTCCTCTTAAACCGTCGTCTACTCACTGATGTACCGTGGCCACTGACACGATCACTGAACGCTCCCAAGTACCCCCTTTAGTGCCCTGCTTGTATGGAACACTACCCTACCCTACTGCACCGCTCTTCACAGCATTATCATCGTCTGTCACTAGAGATTCATGTCTGCATTCTTCTTGGATTGAAACAATCAGCCTAAATCAGTTGTTTAGCTCTGCAGTACCAGTCCAGTGTAGCGTCTCCCAACACCCTCCACCCTGCACTAGAGCTGGGCTCCTGAGCCCTGAACTTCCAAGCCTTCGTTGTTATACGTATGACCAGTTCTATGCCACCAACAGTTCTATGCCACCACCAGTTCTATGCCACCACCAGCTCTATGCCACCACCAGCTCTATTCCACCACCAGCTCTATGCCACCACCAGCTCTATGCCACCACCAGTTCTATGCCACCACCAGTTCTATGCCACCACCAGCTCTATGCCACCACCAGCTCTATGCCACCACCAGCTCTATGCCACCACCAGCTCTATGCCACCACCAGCTCTATGCCACCACCAGCTCTATGCCACCACCAGCTCTATTCCACCACCAGCTCTATGCCACCACCAGTTCTATGCCACCAGCTCTATGCCACCACCAGCTCTATTCCACCACCAGCTCTATGCCACCACCAGCTCTATTCCACCACCAGCTCTATGCCACCACCAGCTCTATTCCACCACCAGCTCTATGCCACCACCAGCTCTATGCCACCACCAGTTCTATGCCACCACCAGTTCTATGCCACCACCAATTATATGCCACCACCAGCCACCACCAGTTCTATGCCACCAGCTCTATGCCACCACCAGTTCTATGCCACCAGTTCTATGCCACCACCAGCTCTATGCCACCACCAGCTCTATTCCACCACCAGCTCTATGCCACCACCAGTTCTATGCCACCACCAGCTCTATGCCACCACCAGTTCTATGCCACCAGCTCTATGCCACCACCAGTTCTATGCCACCACCAGTTCTATGCCACCAGCTCTATGCCACCACCAGCTCTATGCCACCACCAGCTCTATGCCACCACCAGTTCTATGCCACCACCAGTTCTATGCCACCACCAGTTCTATGCCACCAGTTCTATGCCACCAGCTCTATGCCACCACCAGCTCTATGCCACCACCAGTTCTATGCCACCACCAGTTCTATGCCACCAGTTCTATGCCACCAGTTCTATGCCACCACCAGCTCTATGCCACCACCAGTTCTATGCCACCACCAGCTCTATGCCACCACCAGTTCTATGCCACCACCAGTTCTATGCCACCAGTTCTATGCCACCAGTTCTATGCCACCACCAGCTCTATGCCACCACCAGTTCTATGCCACCACCAGCTCTATGCCACCACCAGTTCTATGCCACCACCAGTTCTATGCCACCAGTTCTATGCCACCACCAGCTCTATGCCACCACCAGTTCTATGCCACCACCAGTTCTATGCCACCAGCTCTATGCCACCACCAGTTCTATGCCACCAGCCAGCCACCACCATTCCATAGCCACCATTATATGCCAGCAATTCTATGCCACCAGTTCTATGCCACCAGCTCTATGCCACCACCAGTTCTATGCCACCACCAGCTCTATGCCACCACCAGTTCTATGCCACCAGCTCTATGCCACCACCAGTTCTATGCCTATGCCACCAATTCTATGCCACCAGTTCTATGCCACCAGCTCTATGCCACCACCAGTTCTATGCCACCACCAGCTCTATGCCACCAGCTCTATGCCACCACCAGTTCTATGCCACCACCAGTTCTATGCCACCACCAGTTCTATGCACCACCAGCTCTATGCCACCACCAGTTCTATGCCACCAATTATATGCCACCACTATGCCACCAGTTCTATGCCACCAGCTCTATGTCACCACCAGCTCTATGCCACCACCAGCTCTATGCCACCACCAGCTCTATGCCACCACCAGTTCTATGCCACCACCAGTTCTATGCCACCACCAGTTCTATGCCACCAGCTCTATGCCACCACCAGCTCTATGCCACCACCAGTTCTATGCCACCACCAGTTCTATGCCACCACCAGCTCTATGCCACCACCAGCTCTATGCCACCAGCTCTATGCCACCACCAGTTCTATGCCACCAGCTCTATGCCACCACCAGCTCTATGTCACCACCAGTTCTATGCCACCAGTTCTATGCCACCAGCTCTATGTCACCACCAGTTCTATGCCACCACCAGTTATATGCCACCAGCTCTATGTCACCACCAGCTCTATGCCACCACCAGCTCTATGTCACCACCAGCTCTATGCCACCACCAGTTCTATGCCACCACCTGTTCTATGCCACCAGCTCTATGCCACCACCAGCTCTATGTCACCACCAGTTCTATGCCACCACCAGTTCTATGCCACCACCAGCTCTATGCCACCACCAGTTATATGCCACCAGCTCTATGCCACCACCAGTTCTATGCCACCACCAGCTCTATGCCACCACCAGTTCTATGCCACCAGCTCTATGCCACCACCAGCTCTATGCCACCACCAGCTCTATGCCACCACCAGTTCTATGCCACCAGTTCTATGCCACCAGCTCTATGCCACCACCAGTTCTATGCCACCACCAGCTCTATGCCACCACCAGCTCTATGCCACCAGCTCTATGCCACCACCAGTTCTATGCCACCACCAGCTCTATGCCACCACCAGTTCTATGCCACCAGCTCTATGCCACCACCAGCTCTATGCCACCACCAGTTCTATGCCACCAGCTCTATGCCACCACCAGTTCTATGCCACCACCAGCTCTATGCCACCACCAGCTCTATGCCACCACCATTTCTATGCCACCACCAGCTCTATGCCACCACCTGTTCTATGCCACCAGCTCTATGCCACCACCTGTTCTATGCCACCAGCTCTATGTCACCACCAGTTCTATGCCACTACCAGCTCTATGCCACCAGCTCTATGCCACCACCAGCTCTATGCCACCACCAGCTCTATGTCACCACCAGCTCTATGCCACCACCAATTCTATGCCACCACCAGCTCTATGCCACCACCTGTTCTATGCCACCACCTGTTCTATGCCACCAGCTCTATGTCACCACCAGTTCTATGCCACCACCTGTTCTATGCCACCAGCTCTATGTCACCACCAGTTCTATGCCACCACCAGCTCTATGCCACCACCAGTTCTATGCCACCACCAGCTCTATGCCACCACCAGCTCTATGACACCACCTGTTCTATGCCACCACCCTATGCCACCACCAGTTCTATGCCACCACCTGTTCTATGCCACCACCTGTTCTATGCCACCAGCTCTATGTCACCACCAGTTCTATGCCACCACCTGTTCTATGCCACCAGCTCTATGTCACCACCAGTTCTATGCCACTACCAGCTCTATGCCACCACCAGTTCTATGTCACCACCAGCTCTATGTCACCACCAGCTCTATGTCACCACCAGCTCTATGCCACCACCAATTCTATGCCACCACCAGCTCTATGCCACCACCTGTTCTATGCCACCACCTGTTCTATGCCACCAGCTCTATGTCACCACCAGTTCTATGCCACCACCTGTTCTATGCCACCAGCTCTATGTCACCACCAGTTCTATGCCACCACCAGTTCTATGCCACCAGCTCTATGTCACCACCAGTTCTATGCCACCACCAGTTATATGCCACCACCAGCTCTATGTCACCACCAGCTCTATGCCACCACCTGTTCTATGCCACCAGCTCTATGTCACCACCAGTTCTATGCCACTACCAGCTCTATGCCACCAGCTCTATGCCACCACCAGCTCTATGCCACCACCAGCTCTATGTCACCACCTGTTCTATGCCACCACCTGTTCTATGCCACCAGCTCTATGTCACCACCAGTTCTATGCCACCACCTGTTCTATGCCACCAGCTCTATGTCACCACCAGTTCTATGCCACTACCAGCTCTATGCCACCACCAGCTCTATGCCACCACCAGTTCTATGTCACCACCAATTCTATGCCACTACCAGCTCTATGCCACCACCAATTCTATGCCACCACCAGCTCTATGCCACCACCTGTTCTATGCCACCACCTGTTCTATGCCACCAGCTCTATGTCACCACCAGTTCTATGCCACCACCAGTTCTATGCCACCAGCTCTATGTCACCACCAGTTCTATGCCACCACCAGTTCTATGCCACCAGCTCTATGTCACCACCAGCTCTATGCCACCACCAGCTCTATGCCACCACCAGCTCTATGCCACCACCAGTTCTATGCCACCACCAGTTCTATGCCACCACCAATTCTATGCCACCACCAGCTCTATGCCACCACCAGTTCTATGTCACCACCAGCTCTATGTCACCACCAGTTCTATGCCACCACCAGTTCTATGCCACCACCAGCTCTATGCCACCACCAGCTCTATGCCACCACCAGCTCTATGCCACCACCAGCTCTATGCCACCACCAGCTCTATGCCACCACCAGCTCTATGTCACCACCAATTCTATGCCACCACCAGCTCTATGCCACCACCAATTCTATGCCACCACCAGTTCTATGTCACCACCAATTCTATGCCACCACCAGTTCTATGCCACCACCAGCTCTATGCCACCACTATGTGAGCCCAAATGATGAAAACAAAGAGTATTATATAAATTAGGAAACAAATGATTGAGTCTCTAACACCTCTATCTCCTCTCCTCTCCTCTCCTCTCCTCTCCTCTCCTCTCCCATCTCTCTCCTCTCCTCTAAGTCCTCTCCTCTCCTCCTGTCCTCTGTCTCATCATCTCCCCTCTCCTCTCCTCTCCTCTCCTCTCCCTCTCCTCTCATCATCTCCCCTCTCCTCTCCTCGATGACTCTCCTCTCCTCTCCTCTCCCTCTCAAAGAATTGTCCTCTCCTCTCCTCTCTCATCTCTCTCCTTCATCATGTTCTCCTCTCATCTAGTCCCTCTCCTCTCTCCCTCTCCTCTCCTCTTCTCTCCTGTCCTCCCCTCCTCTCCTCTCCTCTCATCATCTCCCTTTGTCCTCCCTCTCCTCTCCTCTCATCATCTCCCCCTCTCCTCTCCTCTCCTCTCCTCTCCTCTCCTCTCCTCTCCTCTCCTCTCCTCTCCTCTCCTCTCGTCCAATAGGGTGGGCTGTATGTGTTCAAGCTGTTTGACTACTATTCAGCCAGCGGAATGTGCCTGCTCTTCCTGGTCTTCTTCGAGTGCGTCTCCATATCCTGGTTCTACGGTAAGTCAGTGACATCGCTTCCTGTTTGTGCGATTTCAGTTACATCACTTCCTGTTAAAGCTACGGTGACATCACTAAGTTGACACCGATGACAACGTCTTCGGACTGATGTGTGAAGGATACACAAAGAATTGTCCGGCGCATCTCAATATTCTGTAAAATTATTGAGGTGTTCTCAATGTAATAGTCTGAGGTGTTCTCAATGTAATAGTCTGAGGTGTTCTCAATGTAATAGTCTTTGAGGTGTTCTCAATGTAATAGTATTGAGGTGTTCTCAACGTAATAGTCTTTGAGGTGTTCTCAATGTAATAGTATTGAGGTGTTCTCAATGTAATAGTCTGAGGTGTTCTCAATGTAATAGTCTGAGGTGTTCTCAATGTAATAGTATTGAGGTGTTCTCAATGTAATAGTCTTGAGGTGTTCTCAATGTAATAGTATTGAGGTGTTCTCAATGTAATAGTCTGAGGTGTTCTCAATGTAATAGTCTTTGAGGTGTTCTCAATGTAATAGTCTGAGGTGTTCTCAATGTAATAGTCTGAGGTTTCTCAACGTAATAGTCTTTGGGGTGTTCTCAACGTAATAGTCTTTGGGGTGTTCTCAACGTAATAGTCTGGGGTGTTCTCAACGTAATAGTCTTTGGGGTGTTCTCAATGTAATAGTCTGGGGTGTACTCCAATGTAATAGTCTGAGGTTTCTCAACGTAATAGTCTGAGGTGTTCTCAACGTAATAGTCTTTGGGGTGTTCTCAACGTAATAGTCTTTGGGCTGTTCTCAACGTAATAGTCTTTGGGGTGTTCTCAACGTAATAGTCTGGGGTGTTCTCAACGTAATAGTCTTTGAGGTGTTCTCAATGTAATAGTCTTTGGGTGTTCTCAACGTAATAGTCTGGGGTGTTCTCAACGTAATAGTCTTTGGGGTGTTCTCAACGTAATAGTCTTTGGGGTGTTCTCAACGTAATAGTCTGGGGTGTTCTCAATGTAATAGTCTGGGGTGTTCTCAATGTAATAGTCTTTGAGGTGTTCTCAACGTAATAGTCTGGGGTGTTCTCAACGTAATAGTCTTTGAGGTGTTCTCAACGTAATAGTCTGGGGTGTTCTCAATGTAATAGTCTGAGGTGTTCTCAACGTAATAGTCTTTTGAGGTGTTCTCAACGTAATAGTCTTTGGGGTGTTCTCAACGTAATAGTCTGAGGTGTTCTCAATGTAATAGTCTGAGGTGTTCTCAACGTAATAGTCTGGGGTGTTCTCAACGTAATAGTCTTTGAGGTGTTCTCAACGTAATAGTCTTTGAGGTGTTCTCAACGTAATAGTCTGAGGTGTTCTCAATGTAATAGTCTTTAGGGTGTTCTCAATGTAATAGTCTGGGGTGTTCTCAATGTAATAGTCTGAGGTTTACTCAACGTAATAGTCTTTGAGGTGTTCTCAACGTAATAGTCTTTGAGGTGTTCTCAACGTAATAGTCTGGGGTGTTCTCAATGTAATAGTCTGAGGTGTTCTCAACGTAATAGTCTTTGAGGTGTTCTCAACGTAATAGTCTTTGGGGTGTTCTCAACGTAATAGTCTGAGGTGTTCTCAATGTAATAGTCTGAGGTGTTCTCAACGTGATAGTCTGGGGTGTTCTCAACGTAATAGTCTTTGAGGTGTTCTCAACGTAATAGTCTGAGGTGTTCTCAATGTAATAGTCTGAGGTGTTCTCAACGTAATAGTCTTTGGGGTGTTCTCAACGTAATAGTCTGAGGTGTTCTCAACGTAATAGTCTTTGAGGTGTTCTCAACGTAATAGTCTGGGGTGTTCTCAATGTAATAGTCTGAGGTGTTCTCAACGTAATAGTCTTTGAGGTGTTCTCAACGTAATAGTCTGAGGTGTTTACTCAACGTAATAGTCTGAGGTGTTCTCAATGTAATAGTCTGAGGTGTTCTCAATGTAATAGTCTGAGGTGTTCTCAATGTAATAGTCTGAGGTGTTCTCAATGTAATAGTCTGAGGTGTTCTCAATGTAATAGTCTGAGAGGTGTTCTCAATGTAATAGTCTGAGGTGTTCTCAATGTAATAGTCTGAGGTGTTCTCAACGTAATAGTCTTTGGGGTGTTCTCAACATAATAGTCTGAGGTGTTCTCAACGTAATAGTCTGGGGTGTTCTCAACGTAGTAGTCTGGGGTGTTCTCAACGTAATAGTCTGGGGTGTTCTCAACGTAGTAGTCTGGGGTGTTCTCAACGTAGTAGTCTGGGGTGTACTCCATGTAATAGTCTTTAGGGTGTTCTCAACATAATAGTCTGGGGTGTTCTCAACGTAATAGTCTTTGGGGTGTTCTCAACGTAATAGTCTGGGGTGTTCTCAACGTAATAGTCTGAGGTGTTCTCAATGTAATAGTCTGAGGTGTTCTCAACGTAATAGTCTTTGGGGTGTTCTCAACATAATAGTCTGAGGTGTTCTCAACGTAATAGTCTGGGGTGTTCTCAACGTAGTAGTCTGGGGTGTTCTCAACGTAGTAGTCTGGGGTGTACTCCATGTAATAGTCTTTAGGGTGTTCTCAACATAATAGTCTGGGGTGTTCTCAATGTAATAGTCTTTGGGGTGTTCTCAACGTAGTAGTCTGAGGTGTTCTCAACGTAATAGTCTTTGGGGTGTTCTCAACGTAATAGTCTGGGGTGTTCTCAACGTAATAGTCTGGGGTGTTCTCAAGGTAATAGTCTGGGGTGTTCTCAACGTAATAGTCTTTGAGGTGTTCTCAACGTAATAGTCTGGGGTATTCTCAACGTAATAGTCTGGGGTGTTCTCAACGTAATAGTCTTTGAGGTGTTCTCAACGTAATAGTCTGGGGTGTTCTCAACGTAATAGTCTTTGAGGTGTTCTCAACGTAATAGTCTGGGGTATTCTCAACGTAATAGTCTGGGGTGTTCTCAACGTAATAGTCTTTGAGGTGTTCTCAACGTAATAGTCTGGGGTGTTCTCAACGTAATAGTCTTTGAGGTGTACTCAACGTAATAGTCTGGGGTGTTCTCAATGTAATAGTCTGAGGTGTACTCAACGTAATAGTCTGAGGTGTTCTCAACATAATAGTCTTTGGGGTGTTCTCAACGTAATAGTCTTTGGGGTGTTCTCAACGTAATATTCTTTGGGGTGTTCTCAACGTAATAGTCTGGGGTGTTCTCAACGTAATAGTCTTCGAGGTGTTCTCAACGTAATAGTCTGGGGTGTTCTCAACGTAATAGTATTTGAGGTGTACTCAACGTAATAGTCTTTGAGGTTTACTCAACGTAATAGTCTGGGGTGTTCTCAACGTAATAGTCTTTGAGGTTTACTCAACATAATAGTCTTTAGGGTGTTCTCAACGTAATAGTCTTTAGGGTGTTCTCAACGTAATAGTCTGAGGTGTTCTCAATGTAATAGTCTTTGAGGTTTACTCAACGTAATAGTCTTTGAGGTTTACTCAACGTAATAGTCTTTGAGGTTTACTCAACGTAGTAGTCTTTGGGGTGTTCTCAACGTAATAGTCTTTAGGGTGTTCTCAACGTAATAGTCTTTGAGGTTTACTCAACGTAATAGTCTTTAGGGTGTTCTCAATGTAATAGTCTTTGGGGTGTTCTCAACGTAATAGTCTGGGGTGTACTCCATGTAATAGTCTTTGAGGTTTACTCAACGTAATAGTCTTTGAGGTTTACTCAACGTAATAGTCTTTGAGGTTTACTCAACGTAATAGTCTTTGGGGTGTTCTCAACGTAATAGTCTTTAGGGTGTTCTCAACATAATAGTCTTTGAGGTTTACTCAACGTAATAGTCTTTGGGGTGTTCTCAACGTAATAGTCTTTGGGGTGTTCTCAACGTGATAGTCATTGAGGTGTTCTCAACGTAATGGTCTTTGAGGTTTACTCAACGTAATAGTCTGGGGTGTTCTCAACGTAGTAGTCTTTGGGGTGTTCTCAACGTAGTAGTCTGGGGTGTTCTCAACGTAATAGTCTGGGGTGTTCTCAACGTAATAGTCTGGGGTGTTCTCAACGTAATAGTCTGGGGTGTTCTCAACGTAATAGTCTTTGAGGTTTACTCAACGTAATAGTCTGGGGTGTTCTCAACGTAAAAGTCTGGGGTGTTCTCAACGTAATAGTCTGGGGTGTTCTCAACGTAATAGTCTGGGGTGTTCTCAACGTAATAGTCTGAGGTGTTCTCAATGTAATAGTCTGAGGTGTTCTCAATGTAATAGTCTGAGGTGTTCTCAACGTAATAGTCTGGGGTGTTCTCAACGTAATAGTCTTTGAGGTGTTATAATATAATATATAATAATATATGTTCTCAACATAATAGTCTTTGGGGTTTACTCAGTGAGTGCAGCTTCTTGTCTTCCATCATAGGACCTTTGACCTACAATGTCTTATTTATTTTGTAGGTGCCGATAAGTTCCTTGCCAACATTGAGGAGATGATTGGCCACAAGCCCTGCCTGTGGTGGAAGCTCTGTTGGGTCGTGTTCACTCCTCTTATTGTGGCTGTAAGTACTCTCTCTCTCATTCTCTCTTCCTGTCCTTCTCCCCTCTCTCTTCCTCTCCCCCTTCCTCCCCCTCTCTCTCTTCCTCTCTTTCCACCTCCTCTCTCCTTCTCTTTCTCTTTCTCTTCCTCCCCTTTTCTCTCCTTCTCTCTTCCTTCCTTCCTCCCCCTCTCTCCTCTCTCCCCCTCTCTCTCCTTCTCACCCCCTCTCTTTCCTTCTCACCCCCATCTCTCTCCTTCTCACTCTCTTCCTCCCCCCTCTATCTCCTCTCTCTCTTCCCCCCCGTCTCTCTCCCTCTCTCTTCCATCCTCCCCTCGCTCTCCTTCTCTCTTCCTTCCTCCCCCTCTCTCTCCTTTTCTCCCTTCCTCTCCCGCTCTCTCTCCTTCTCTCTGTCTTCCTCCCCCCTCTATCTCCTCTCTCTCTCCCCCCTCTCTCCTTCTCTCTCTTCCCCCCCCCTCTCCTTCTCTCTCCTTTTCCCCCTCTCCTCTCTCCTTCTCTCTCTCCCTCCCCCTCTCTCTCCTTCTCTCTCTTTTCCCCCTCTCTCTCCTTCTCTCTCTCTTCCTCCCACTTCTCTATCTCCTCTCTCTCTTCCCCCCTCTCTCCTTCTCTCTTCCCCCCCTCTCTCCTTCTCTCTCTCCCGCCCCCTCTCTCTCCTTCTCTCTCCTTTCCCCCCCTCTCCTTCTCTCTCTTCCCCCTCTCTCCTTCTCTCTCTCCCTCCCCCTCTCTCTCCTTCTCTCTCCTTTTCCCCCCTCTCCTTCTCTCTCTTCCCCCCTCTCTCCTTTCTCTCTTCCTCCCCCTTCTCTATCGTCCTCTCTCTCTTCCCCCCCTCTCTCCTTCTCTCTCTCCCGCCCCCTCTCTCTCCTTCTCTCTCCTTTTCCCCCCTCTCCTTCTCTCTCTTCACCCCTCTCTCCTTCTCTCTCTCCCTCCCCCTCTCTCTCCTTCTCTCTCTTCCTCCCCCTTCTCTATCTTCCTCTCTCTCTTCCTCCCGCCTCTCTCCTTCGCTCTATATCTCCTCCCCTGTCTCTGTCTTTCTTCTGTCTACCCTCTCAAAGCACAGCACTACAAATCAATGTAAATTTATGAATTTTGGCCAACTGCCACACTGAATACAGCTGTCTGTCTGGTGTTATTATATGGAGGGCTTTTAATGCCAAAAATAAAGACCAAACTATACAGCCTATTTTTGTCATTAACAACTCTCTATATTCCTACAACCCCGGTCAAATCAAATCAAATCTAATTGTGTTTGTCACATGCACCGAATACAACAGGTACAGACTTTACCGAGTTTACAGAGTAGCAGCAGCGAATGTGAAGAGTGTGAGAGTATTAAAGTGTGTATGTGTGTTTTGTGTGTGTGAGCGTGTCAGTGTTTTATGTGTGAGTGTGTGGGTAGAGTCCAGTGAGTGTAGATAGATGTCAGTGCATTTAAAAAAGGGGGGTCAATGTAAATAGTCCAGGTGGCCATTTGATGAACTGTTCAGCAGTCTGATGGCAAGGGGGTAGAAGCTGTTCAGCAGTCTTATGGCTTGGGGGTAGAAGCTGTTCAGCAGTCTAATGGCTTGGGGGTAGAAGCGGTTCAGCAGTCTAATGGCTTGGGGGTAGAAGCTGTTCAGCAGTCTAATGGCTTGGGGGTAGAAGCTGTTCAGCAGTCTGATGGCTTGGGGGTAGAAGCTGTTCAGCAGTCTGATGGCTTGGGGGTAGAAGCTGTTCAGCAGTCTTATGGCTTGGGGGTAGAAGCTGTTCAGCAGTCTAATGGCTTGGGGGTAGAAGCTGTTCAGCAGTCTAATGGCTTGGGGGTAGAAGCTGTTCAGCAGTCTAATGGCTTGGGGGTAGAAGCTGTTCAGCAGTCTAATGGCTTGGGGGTAGAAGCTGTTCAGCAGTCTGATGGCTTGGGGGTAGAAGCTGTTCAGCAGTCTGATGGCTTGGGGGTAGAAGCTGTTCAGCAGTCTGATGGCTTGGGGTAGAAGCTGTTCAGCAGTCTAATGGCTTGGGGTAGAAGCTGTTCAGCAGTCTGATGGCTTGGGGGTAGAAGCTGTTCAGCAGTCTAATGGCTTGGGGGTAGAAGCTGTTCAGCAGTCTAATGGCTTGGGGGTAGAAGCTGTTCAGCAGTCTGATGGCTTGGGGGTAGAAGCTGTTCAGCAGTCTAATGGCTTGGGGGTAGAAGCTGTTCAGCAGTCTAATGGCTTGGGGGGAGAAGCTGTTCAGCAGTCTGATGGCTTGGGGGTAGAAGCTGTTCAGCAGTCTTATGGCTTGGGGGTAGAAGCTGTTCAGCAGTCTTACTGCTTGGGGGTAGAAGCTGTTCAGCAGTCTTATGGCTTGGGGGTAGAAGCTGTTCAGCATTCTAATGGCTTGAGGGTAGAAGATGTTCAGCAGTCTTACTGCTTGGGGGTAGAAGCTGTTCAGCAGTCTGATGGCTTGGGGGTAGAAGCTGTTCAGCAGTCTGATGGCTTGGGGGTAGAAGCTGTTCAGCAGTCTTATGGCTTGGGGGTAGAAGCTGTTCAGCAGTCTTATCTAGAAGCTGTTCAGCAGTCTTATGGCTTGGGGGTAGAAGCTGTTCAGCAGTCTAATGGCTTGGGGGTAGAAGCTGTTCAGCAGTCTGATGGCTTGGGGGTAGAAGCTGTTCAGCAGTCTAATGGCTTGGGGGTAGAAGCTGTTCAGCAGTCTAATGGCTTGGGGGGAGAAGCTGTTCAGCAGTCTTACTGCTTGGGGTAGAAGCTGTTCAGCAGTCTTATGGCTTGGGGGTAGAAGCTGTTCAGCATTCTAATGGCTTGGGGGTAGAAGATGTTCAGCAGTGCAGTCTTACTGCTTGGGGGTAGAAGCTGTTCAGCAGTCTGATGGCTTGGGGGTAGAAGCTGTTCAGCAGTCTGATGGCTTGGGGGTAGAAGCTGTTCAGCAGTCTTATGGCTTGGGGGTAGAAGCTGTTCAGCAGTCTTATGGCTTGGGGGTAGAAGCTGTTCAGCAGTCTTATGGCTTGGGGGTAGAAGCTGTTCAGCAGTCTAATGGCTTGGGGGTAGAAGCTGTTCAGCAGTCTGATGGCTTGGGGGTAGAAGCTGTTCAGCAGTCTAATGGCTTGGGGGTAGAAGCTGTTCAGCAGTCTAATGGCTTGGGGGAGAAGCTGTTCAGCAGTCTGATGGCTTGGGGGTAGAAGCTGTTCAGCAGTCTTATGGCTTGGGGGTAGAAGCTGTTCAGCAGTCTTACTGCTTGGGGGTAAAAGCTGTTCAGCAGTCTTACTGCTTGGGGTAGAAGCTGTTCAGCAGTCTTATTGCTTGGGGGTAGAAGCTGTTCAGCATTCTAATGGCTTGGGGTAGAAGCTGTTCAGCAGTCTTATGGCTTGGGGGTAGAAGCTGTTCAGCAGTCTTATGGCTTTAGAAGCTGTTCAGCAGTCTTATGGCTTGGGGTAAGCTGTTCAGCAGTCTAATGGCTTGGGGGTAGAAGCTGTTCAGCAGTCTGATGGCTTGGGGGTAGAAGCTGTTCAGCAGTCTTATGGCTTGGGGTAGAAGCTGTTCAGCAGTCTTATGGCTTGGGGGTAGAAGCTGTTCAGCAGTCTTATGGCTTGGGGGTAAATGCTGTTCAACAGTCTTATGGCTTGGGGGTAGAAGCTGTTCAGCAGTCTTATTGCTTGGGGGTAGAAGCTGTTCAGCAGTCTTATGGCTTGGGGGTAGAAGCTGTTCAGCAGTCTTATTGCTTGGGGGTAGAAGCTGTTCAGCAGTCTGATGGCTTGGGGGTAGAAGCTGTTCAGCAGTCTTATGGCTTGGGGGTAGAAGCTGTTCAGCAGTCTAATGGCTTGGGGGTAGAAGCTGTTCAGCAGTCTTATGGCTTGGGGGTAGAAGCTGTTCAGCAGTCTAATGGCTTGGGGGTGGAAGCTGTTCAGCAGTCTTACTGTTTGGGGGTAAAAGCTGTTCAGCAGTCTTACTGCTTGGGGTAGAAGCTGTTCAGCAGTCTTATTGCTTGGGGGTAGAAGCTGTTCAGCATTCTAATGGCTTGGGGGTAGAAGCTGTTCAGCCGTCTTATGGCTTGGGGGTAGAAGCTGTTCAGCAGTCTTATGGCTTGGGGGTAGAAGCTGTTCAGCAGTCTTATGGCTTGGGGGTAGAAGCTGTTCAGCAGTCTTATGGCTTGGGGGTAGAAGCTGTTCAGCAGTCTTATGGCTTGGGGGTAGAAGCTGTTCAGCAGTCTAATGGCTTGGGGGTAGAAGCTGTTCAGCAGTCTGATGGCTTGGGGGTAGAAGCTGTTCAGCAGTCTTATGGCTTGGGGGTAGAAGCTGTTCAGCACTCTTATGGCTTGGGGGTAGAAGCTGTTCAGCAGTTTTATGGCTTGGGGGTAGAAGCTGTTCAGCAGTCTTATGGCTTGGGGGTAGATGCTGTTCAACAGTCTTATGGCTTGGGGGTAGAAGCTGTTCAGCAGTCTTATTGCTTGGGGGTAGAAGCTGTTCAGCAGTCTTATGGCTTGGGGGTAGAAGCTGTTCAGCAGTCTTATTGCTTGGGGGTAGAAGCTGTTCAGCAGTCTGATGGCTTGGGGGTAGAAGCTGTTCAGCAGTCTTATGGCTTGGGGGTAGAAGCTGTTCAGCAGTCTAATGGCTTGGGGGTAGAAGCTGTTCAGCAGTCTTATGGCTTGGGGGTAGAAGCTGTTCAGCAGTCTAATGGCTTGGGGGTGGAAGCTGTTCAGCAGTCTTACTGCTTGGGGGTAAAAGCTGTTCAGCAGTCTTACTGCTTGGGGTAGAAGCTGTTCAGCAGTCTTATGGCTTGGGGGTAGAAGCTGTTCAGCATTCTAATGGCTTGGGGGTAGAAGCTGTTCAGCAGTCTTATGGCTTGGGGGTAGAAGCTGTTCAGCAGTCTTATGGCTTGGGGGTAGAAGCTGTTCAGCAGTCTTATGGCTTGGGGGTAGAAGCTGTTCAGCAGTCTAATGGCTTGGGGGTAGAAGCTGTTCAGCAGTCTGATGGCTTGGGGGTAGAAGCTGTTCAGCAGTCTTATGGCTTGGGGGTAGAAGCTGTTCAGCAGTCTTATGGCTTGGGGGTAGAAGCTGTTCAGCAGTTTTATGGCTTGGGGGTAGAAGCTGTTCAGCAGTCTTATGGCTTGGGGGTAGATGCTGTTCAACAGTCTTATGGCTTGGGGGTAGAAGCTGTTCAGCAGTCTTATTGCTTGGGGGTAGAAGCTGTTCAGCAGTCTTATGGCTTGGGGGTAGAAGCTGTTCAGCAGTCTTATTGCTTGGGGGTAGAAGCTGTTCAGCAGTCTGATGGCTTGGGGGTAGAAGCTGTTCAGCAGTCTTATGGGGGGTAGAAGCTGTTCAGCAGTCTAATGGCTTGGGGTAGAAGCTGTTCAGCAGTCTTATAGCTTGGGGGTAGAAGCTGTTCAGCAGTCTAATGGCTTGGGGTAGAAGCATTTCAGCAGTCTTATTGCTTGGGGGTAGAAGCTGTTCAGCAGTCTTATGGCTTGGGGGTAGAAGCTGTTCAGCAGTCTTATGGCTTGGGGGTAGAAGCTGTTCAGCAGTCTTATGGCTTGGGGGTAGAAGCTGTTCAGCAGTCTTATGGCTTGGGGGTAGAAGCTGTTCAGCAGTCTAATGGCTTGGGGGTAGAAGCATTTCAGCAGTCTTATTGCTTGGGGGTAGAAGCTGTTCAGCAGTCTTATGGCTTGGGGGTAGAAGCTGTTCAGCAGTCTTATGGCTTGGGGGTAGAAGCTGTTCAGCAGTCTGATGGCTTGGGGGTAGAAGCTGTTCAGCAGTCTGATGGCTTGGGGGTAGAAGCTGTTCAGCAGTCTGATGGTTGGGGGATAGAAGCTGTTCAGCAGTCTGATGGCTTGGGGGTAGAAGCTGTTCAGCAGTCTGATGGCTTGGGGGTAGAAGCTGTTCAGCAGTCTGATGGCTTGGGGGTAGAAGCTGTTCAGCAGTCTGATGGCTTGGGGGTAGAAGCTGTTCAGCAGTCTTATGGCTTGGGGGTAGATGCTGTTCAGCAGTCTTATGGCTTGGGGGTAGAAGCTGTTCAGCAGTCTTATTGCTTGGGGGTAGAAGCTGTTCAGCAGTCTTATTGCTTGGGGGTAGAAGCTGTTCAGCAGTCTTATGGCTTGGGGGTAGAAGCTGTTCAGCAGTCTTATTGCTTGGGGGTAGAAGCTGTTCAGCAGTCTGATGGCTTGGGGGTAGAAGCTGTTCAGCAGTCTTATGGCTTGGGGGTAGAAGCTGTTCAGCAGTCTAATGGCTTGGGGGTAGAAGCTGTTCAGCAGTCTTATGGCTTGGGGGTAGAAGCTGTTCAGCAGTCTTATGGCTTGGGGGTAGAAGCTGTTCAGCAGTCTTATGGCTTGGGGGTAGAAGCTGTTCAGCAGTCTAATGGCTTGGGGGTAGAAGCATTTCAGCAGTCTTATTGCTTGGGGGTAGAAGCTGTTCAGCAGTCTTATGGCTTGGGGGTAGAAGCTGTTCAGCAGTCTTATGGCTTGGGGTAGAAGCTGTTCAGCAGTCTTATGGCTTGGGGGTAGAAGCTGTTCAGCAGTCTGATGGCTTGGGGGTAGAAGCTGTTCAGCAGTCTGATGGCTTGGGGGTAGAAGCTGTTCAGCAGTCTGATGGCTGGGGGATAGAAGCTGTTCAGCAGTCTGATGGCTTGGGGGAGAAGCTGTTCAGCAGTCTGATGGCTTGGGGGTAGAAGCTGTTCAGCAGTCTAATGGCTTGGGGGTAGAAGCTGTTCAGCAGTCTTATGGCTTGGGGGTAGAAGCTGTTCAGCAGTCTGATGGCTTGGGGGTAGAAGCTGTTCAGCAGTCTTATGGCTTGGGGGTAGAAACTGTTCAGCAGTCTTATGGCTTGGGGGTAGAAGCTGTTCAGCAGATCTTATGGCTTGGGGGTAGAAGCTGTTTAGCAGTCTAATGGCTTGGGGGTAGAAGCTGTTCAGCAGTCTGATGGCTTGGGGGTAGAAGCTGTTCAGCAGTCTGATGGCTTGGGGGTAGAAGCTGTTCAGCAGTCTGATGGCTTGGGGGAGAAGCTGTTCAGCAGTCTGATGGCTTGGGGGGTAGAAGCTGTTCAGCAGTCTAATGGCTTGGGGGTAGAAGCTGTTCAGCAGTCTTATGGCTTGGGGGGTAGAAGTTGTTCAGCAGTCTGATGGCTTGGGGGTAGAAGCTGTTCAGCAGTCTTATGGCTTGGGGGTAGACGCTGTTCAGCAGTCTTATGGCTTGGGGGTAGAAGCTGTTCAGGAGCCTTTCATGAGCCTTCAGGAGCCTTCAGGAGCCTTGGCGCTCTGGTATCGCTTGTTGTGTGGTAGCAGAGAGAACAGTCTATGTGTTGCTGAAGTGGCTGAAGTGTTTGGCAATATTTTTAGGGCCTTCCTCTGACACCGCCTGGTATCGAGGTCCTGTATGGCCTGAAGCTTGGCCCCAGTGATGTACTGGGCCGTACACACTACCCTCTGTAGCTCCTTACAGTCAGATGCCGAGCAGTTGCCAATACGAGGAGGTGATGAAGCCAGTCAAGATGCTCTCGATGGTGCAGCTGTAGAACTTTTTTGAGAATCTGAGGACCCAAGCCAAAAAATGTTCAGTCTCCTGAGGGGGAAGAGGTGTTGTCGTACCCTCTTCACTGCTGTGTTGGTGATGTGGTAAAACTCCTGTTATCAGATGAATCCAGGAACACATTCCATTCTGAGCTAGCGAAACAGCCTAGCGTCCGCTTCATCTGTATTGAGCGAGTCACTGCTACTTCCTGCTACAGTTCATCAAATCAAAATCTAATCAAATTTATTTATGAAGCCCTTCTTAGATCAGCTGATATCTCAAAGTGCTGTACAGAAACCCAGCCTAAAAACTCTAAACGGCAAGCAATGCAGGTGTAGAAGCACTGTGGCTAGGAAGAAACCTAGAGAGGAACCAGGCTATGAGGGGTGGGCCAGTCCTCTTCTGCCTAAAAACTCCAATTAGCAAAACCAAGACAGGTACCAAATGTTCATAGATGACCAGCAGGGTCAAATAATAATAATCACAGTGGATGTCGAGGGTGCGACAGGTCAACACCTCAGGAGTAAATGTCAGTTAGCTTTTCATAGCCGATCATTGAGAGTATCTCTACCGCTTCTGCTGTCTCTAGAGAGTTGAAAACAGCAGGTCTGGGACAATCTAGCACGTCCGGTGAATGGGTCAGGGTTCCATAGCCGCAGGAAGAACAGTTGAAACGAGTTAGATTTGCCAAATGGAGGGTGAGCTATGTATACATCTCTGTGTGTGAAGGGGATCTAGAGTTTTTTTCACCTGGTAGAAATGAGGTCAAACGGATTTCAGTTTTCCGGCGTTAAAATCACAGTCCACTAGGGGGCACCGCCTCTCGGTGAGTATTTTCTTTCTTTGCTTATGGCCCAATAACAGCTCATTGATTGTGGTCTTAGTGCCAACATCGATTTGTGGTGGTAAATAGACAGCTAAGAATATTATATATACATCTTTTTCATAAATAGTATGGTTTACAGCTTATCGTGAGGTATTCTAACTCAGGCGAGGGGAACATCAATTACTAACTTAATATTAGAGATTGTGCACCAGCTGTTGTTAACAGAGAGACACACATCACCAGCTGTTGTTGGGGCGGCAGGGTAGCCTAGTGGTTAGAGCATTGGACTAGTAACCGAAAGGTTGCACGTTCAAATCCCCGAGCTGACAATGTACAAAATCTGTCGTTCTGCCCCTGAACAGGCAGTTAACCCACTGTTCCTAGGCTGTCATTGAAAATAAGAATTTGTTCTTAACTGACTTTCCTAGTTAAATAAAGGTAAAATAAAATACATTTAAAAAACACATCACCAGCTGTTGTTAACACATCACCAGCCCACTTGAGTTTACGCTGCCATTCTGTCTGACATATAGAAAAAAAAACAGGTCGATTTTGGTTTGTGTCTGGGATGTAACCAGGTCGATTTTGGTTTGTGTCTGGGATGTAACCAGGTCGATTTGGGTTTGTGTCTGGGATGTAACCAGGTCGATTTTGGTTTGTGTCTGGGATGTAACCAGGTCGATTTTGGTTTGTGTCTGGGATGTAACCAGGTGGATTTTGGTTTGTGTCTGGGATGTAACCAGGTCGATTTTGGTTTGTGTCTGGGATGTAACCAGGTCGATTTTGGTTTGTGTCTGGGATGTAACCAGGTCGATTTTGTTTTGTGTCTGGGATGATAATTTAAAAAACCAGGTGACCTGTGAGTTGAGCTGGTTTTAACAGACAGTAAAACAAACATTTGTTTTGATTTGTCTGGGGGAGTCTGTCAACCCCAGGATCTACATCGACAATAAACACAATTTCGTTGTTTTGACCAGGTTGTTCTTCTGGGAGTGTTCCTGTTCAGTGCTAACCAGATGGTTCTGATTTTGTTGTTTGTGTTCTGGGAGTGTTCCTGTTCAACCAGATGGTTCTGATTGTGTTGTGACCAGGTTTTGTGTCTTGTGTTCCTGAGTGTTGTCCAACCAGGTGACCAGGTTGTTCTGTGTTCCAGGGAGTGTTCCTGTTGTTCTGGTTCTGATTGTGTTGTGACCAGGTTGTTCTGTTCTGTCTCTTTCAGGGTTCCAGTGTTCCTGTTCAGTGCTGTCCAGATGGTTCTGATTGTGTTGTCTTCCAGGGACCAGGCTGTCCAGATGGTTCTGATTGTGTTGTCAGGTTGTTGTGTCTTCCAGGGAGTGTTCCTGTTCAGTGCTGTCCAGATGGTTCTGATTGTGTTGTGACCAGGTTGTTGTTCTGTCTTCCATGGGAGTGTTCCTGTTCAGTGCTGTCCAGATGGTTCTGATTGTGTTGTGACCAGGTTGTCCTTCTCTTCCAGGGAGTGTTGACCAGGTTGTCCTTCTCTTCCCTGTCAGATGGTTCTTCAGTGCTGTCTGTCCAGATGGTTCTGATTGTGTTGTGACCAGGTTGTCCTTCTCTTCCAGGGAGTGTTCCTGTTCAGTGCTGTCCAGATGGTTCCTCTCACCATGAACAACTACGTGTTCCCGGCCTGGGGACAGGGAGTAGGTTGGTGCATGGCGTTGTCCTCCATGCTCCTGATACCTGGATACATGATCTATATGTTCCTCAACCTCAAGGGGGATTACAAAGAGGTATGGACATCTTCTTCTTTCTTCCTCAGATGCTTCCAATCACTATATATATATATATATTGTATTTATTATGGATCCCCATTAGTTTCTGCCAAGGCAGCAGCTACTCTTCCTGGGTTTTATTATGGGTCTTCATTAGTTCCTGCCAAGGCAGCAGCTACTCTTCTTGGGGTTTATTATGGATCCACATTAGTTCCTGCCAAGCTAGCAGCTACTCTTCCTGGGTTTTTTTGTGGATCCCCATTAGTTTCTGCCAAGGCAGCAGCTACTCTTCCTGGGTTTTTTTGTGGATCCCCATTAGTTCCTGCCAAGGCAGCAGCTACTCTTCCTGGGGTTTATTATGGATCCCCATTAGTTCCTGTCAAGGCAGCAGCTACTCTTCCTGGGGTTTATTATGGATCCCCATTAGTTCCTGCCAAGGCAGCAGCTCAAGCCACTGCTCTACTACCACAGATCTACAATACAAAATCCATGTTGACGTGTGTGTAGAGTGCGTGTGTTAGCATGGGTATGTGTTAGCATGGGTATGTGTTAGCATGGGTATGTGTTAGCATGGGTATGTGTTAGCATGGGTATGTGTTAGCATGGGTATGTGTTAGCATGTGTCTGTGCCTGTGTTTGTGTTTCTTCACAGTCCCCGCTGTTCCATAAGGTGTATTTTTATCTGTTTTTAAAAAATCTGATTGTACTGCTTGCATGAGTTACTTTATGTGGTCATGGCTCTATGTAGTACTGTGCGCCTCCCATAGTCTGTTCTGGACTGGGGAATTGTGAAGAGACCTCTGGTGGCATGTCTTGTGGGATATGCATGGGTGTCCGAGCTGTGTGTCAGTAGTTTTAATTCATTAATACTTGTATTTGTGAGAGGTATTGACATGTTGAATGCACCGAGCTGTCTGTTTAATCTCTCCTCCACTTTGAGAGATTGACATACATATTATTAATGTTAGCTCTCTGTGTACATTTAAGGGCCAGCCGTGCTGCCCTGTTCCGAGCCAATTGTAAAGTCCCTCTTTGTGGCACCAGACCACACAACTGGACAGTAGTCCAGGTGTGACAAAACTAGGGCCTGTAGAACCTGCCTTGTTGATAGTGCTGTTAAGGCAAAGCAGTGCTTTATTATGGACAGACTTCTCCCCATCTTAGCTACTGTTGTATCAATATGTTTCAACCATAACAGTTTACTATCCAGGGTTACTCCAACCAGTTTAGTCACCTCAGTTTGCTCAATTTCCACATTAATCATTACAATATTTAGTTGAGGTTTAGAGTTTAATGAATGAATAGTCCCAAATTCAATGCTTTTAGTTTTTGAAATATTTAGAACAAGTGCATTTCTTGTCACCCATTCTGAAACTAACAGCAGCTCTTTCTTTGACTGTGTTGCAGTCATTTCAGTCTCTGTAGTATATGTTGAGTTATCCACATACATATAAACTCTGCTTTTACTCAAAAAGCCAGTGGCTTTAACCCGGAAGGGATGTAACTTTTAGTTGTCATTAAGTAAACATTTTAAAAAGGAGACACTTTTATCCAAATCAACTTTGTCATGCATACATTTTTTTTTGTATTTCACAATCCGGGTGTTCCCTGGAATCAAACCCACATTCCTGGTTTTACAAGAGCTCACATACTGTTCAGAGTCATGGGGTGGCCATTTTGTGTCCACAAAACAGCTCAGCCCTCACAGATCCAAAAAAGCTTCCCAAAATAACCATATCATGTGATTCCGAAGGAGATCCGGCTCGAAGGACCAATGTCCTGCAGCAGAGTTTGGGTTTTGTAGTTGTTTTGAGGGTTTTGTAGTATTTTAAGTAGATGGGAAGGCACTTAATCCAAAAACAAGTTTGGAATATTGCTGCTGGCGATTACTGTTTTTATCTTAATCTGCATAAATAATCGTCGCCTTCTCACAGACATAGTAAAAGCCAAGTTTGAAGGACAGCAAATGTTTCCCATTATGGCTTGAGCATGACATTAAACTTGGACATATACAGTGCCTTCAGAAATGATTCAAACCCCTTGACCTATTCCATGTTTTGTAGTGTTACAGCTTGAATACAAAATGTATTAAATATCTTGTTTTTTTTTCCCTTCACCCATCTACACACAATACCCCACATGGACAAATGGAAAACATGTTTAGATAAATGTCAGCACATTTATTGAAAATGAAATACAGAAATATCTCATTTACATAAGTATTCACACCCCTGAGTCAATAATTTAAAGAAACACCTTTGGCCAGGGTTTACAGATGTGACTCTTTCTGGGTAAATCTCTAAGAGCTTCCCACACCCTTTGCCCATTATTATTTTTCAAAATTCTTGGGTTTTGATCATTGCTAGACAGACGTTTTCAGGTCTTGCCAAAAAAATACCCCATAATGACGAAGCAAAAACAGGTTTAGAAATTTTCGCAAATTTATACAAAATAAAAAACTGAAATCACATTTACATAAGTATTCAGACCCTTTACTCAGTAATTTGTCGAAGCACCTTTCGCAGTGATTACAGCCACGAGTCTTCTTGGGTATGACGCTACAAGCTTGGCACACTTGTATTTGGGGAGTTTCTCCCATTCTGCTCTGTCAGGTTTGATGGCGAGCGTCACTGCACAGCTATTTTCAGACCAGAGAATCTTTTTTTTTTTGGTACCCTTCCCCAGATCTGTGCCTCGACACAATCCCGTCTCATAGTTCCACGGACAACTCCTTCAACCTCATGTGGGTCCTTATGTGGACAGATGTGTGCGCTTTTCCAAACCATGTCCAATCAATTGAATTGACCAAAGGTGGACTCCAATCAAGTTGTGGAAACATCTCAAGGATGGTCAATGGAAACACGGATGCACCTTGTGCTCAATTTCAAGTCTCATAGCAAAAGGGTCTGAATACTTATGTAAATAAGGTCTTTCTGTTTTTTTTATTTTAAATGCATTTACAAAAATGTCTAAAAACCTGTTTTCGCTTTGTCATTATGGGGTATAGTGTGCAGATGGACGAGGAAAACATTATTTCATCCATTTAGAACAAGGCTGAAACGTAACAAAATGTGGAAAAAGTCAAGGGGTCTGAATACTTTCCGAATGCACTGTAGAAATAGACAGAATTAAACATGGAGAAATAGACATAGAAATTGACATCGAAATAGACATTGAAATAGACATAGAAATAAGACAGAAATAAACATTGACATAGAAATAGACAGGGGTAATAGACATAGAGAAATAGACAGAGAAATATACATAGAAATAGACAGAAATAAACATTGACATAGAAATAGACAGGGGTAATAGAGATAGAGAAATAGACAGAGAAATAGACAGAGAAATAGAGATAGAAACAGACACAGACATAGAAATAGACATAGAAATAAACATAGCTATAGAAATAGGCATAGAGAAATAGACACTGACATAGAAATCGACAGACAGGGAAATAGACAGAGAGAAATAGACAGAGAAATAGACGTATAGACATAGACAGACATAGAGAAAGAGACATAGACAGACAGATAGACATAGAAATAGACAGACATAGAGAAAGAGACATAGACATAGAGAAATAGACATATAGACATAGACATATAGACATAGACATATAGACATAGACATATAGACATAGACAGACATAGAGAAAGAGACATTGACATAGAAATAGACCGAAATAGACATAGAAATAAACAGGGAAATCGACAGACAGGGAAATAGACATAGAGAAATAGACAGAGAAATAGACATATAGACATAGACAGACATAGAGAAAGAGACATAGACAGACAGATAGACATAGAAATAGACAGACATAGAGAAAGAGACATAGACATAGAGAAATAGACATATAGACATAGACAGACAGATAGACATAGACATAGAGAAATAGACAGAGAAATAGACATATAGACATAGACAGACATAGAGAAAGAGACATAGACAGACAGATAGACATAGACATATAGACATAGACATAGAAATAGACATATAGACAGACAGATAGACATAGACATAGAGAAATAGACAGAGAAATAGACATATAGACAGTCAGATAGACAGACATAGAGAAAGAGAAATAGACATATAAACATATAGACATAGACAGACATAGAGAAAGAGATATAGACAGACAGATAGACATAGAAATAGACATAGATGTTCAGTTGAAAAAGGTCACAGAGAGGAGTACGAGGCCGGTCAGTCACGTGATCGCTGTTCAGCTGCAGCTTGCAGTGAAAGGCTGATCAGTAATTGTTGGTTCGGGTAGGACGCGCTGCTGCAGTCATCACTCGCAACGAAACAAGCAGCTGTCAGCCCCTTTTGTGTCAGTCAGTGGAGTCTTGATTGCCTAAATTGTAGCAATCAGTTCACTTGATTAGTATGTGTCAAGCAACAGATGGAAGTAGGTTCTCGCAGACACTGAGACAGCTAGCTATCTAGTGCATCATGACACAATGTATAGCATAATAACACGATATTCGACGGTAGCAATGTGAAAGCTTAATTTACTGCAGTGGGCTAAATCAGGGTCAGGCCGAGTGTTTCTCGGTAGTCCTAAACAAATCTACACATGTGTTTATGTGCCTAAAAAAAAAGAAGAAGACACCTGTACCATGTCAGGTACAGAGTTGAAATGTATTCCATTTTGAGTTTGAATAGTTCCCAATATTACACTTAAAATAAATCACAGAAGTCTGAAATATAACAACACCGTTTGACATAGAAACACTGGATTTTTTGCGTTTTATGGTTTTTTTTCCTTATTAAATTATGAGAAAAAAAAAGAATAATATTCCACCCATGAGGCCACTAGATAATTTGACTGCAGGAAACAAATGTCAACAAGCAGACTGAATGTTTTGTTGCTGTCGTTGAATCGTATCGTTTCTTTGCAGCGTTTGCAGATGGCGTGGTAACGTTATAACCTGGTTAAATAAAGGTGTTCTCAACTAGCCTACCTGGTTAAATAAAGGTGTTCTCAACTGGCCTACCTGGTTAAATAAAGGTGTTCTCAACTAGCCTCCCTGGTTAAATAAAGGTGTTCTCAACTAGCCTACCTGGTTAAATAAAGGTGTTCTCAACTGGCCTACCTGGTTAAATAAAGGTGTTCTCAACTAGCCTACCTGGTTAAATAAAGGTGTTCTCAACTAGCCTCCCTGGTTAAATAAAGGTGTTCTCAACTAGCCTACCTGGTTAAATAAAGGTGTTCTCAACTGGCCTACCTGGTTAAATAAAGGTGTTCTCAACTGGCCTACCTGGTTAAATAAAGGTGTTCTCAACTAGCCTACCTGGTTAAATAAAGGTGTTCTCAACTAGCCTCCTGGTTAAATAAAGGTGTTCTCAACTAGCCTCCCTGGTTAAATAAAGGTGTTCTCAACTAGCCTACCTGGTTAAATAAAGGTGTTCTCAACTAGCCTACCTGGTTAAATAAAGGTGTTCTCAACTAGCCTACCTGGTTAAATAAAGGTGTTCTCAACTAGCCTACCTGGTTAAATAAAGGTGTTCTCAACTGACCTACCTGGTTAAATAAAGGTGTTCTCAACTGGCCTACCTGGTTAAATAAAGGTGTTCTCAACTGGCCTACCTGGTTAAATAAAGGTGTTCTCAACTGGCCTACCTGGTTAAATAAAGGTGTTCTCAACTGGCCTACCTGGTTAAATAAAGGTGTTCTCAACTGGCCTACCTGGTTAAATAAAGGTGTTCTCAACTGGCCTACCTGGTTAAATAAAGGTGTTCTCAACTGGCCTACCTGGTTAAATAAAGGTGTTCTCAACTGGCCTACCTGGTTAAATAAAGGTGTTCTCAACTGGCAACTACCTGGTTAAATAAAGGTGTTCTCAACTGGCCTACCTGGTTAAATAAAGGTGTTCTCAACTGGCCTACCTGGTTAAATAAAGGTGTTCTCAACTGGCCTACCTGGTTAAATAAAGGTGTTCTCAACTGGCCTACCTGGTTAAATAAAGGTGTTCTCAACTGGCCTACCTGGTTAAATAAAGGTGTTCTCAACTGGCCTACCTGGTTAAATAAAGGTGTTCTCAACTGGCCTACCTGGTTAAATAAAGGTGTTCTCAACTGGCCTACCTGGTTAAATAAAGGTGTTCTCAACTGGCCTACCTGGTTAAATAAAGGTGTTCTCAACTAGCCTACCTGGTTAAATAAAGGTGTTCTCAACTAGCCTACCTGGTTAAATAAAGGTGTTCTCAACTGACCTACCTGGTTAAATAAAGGTGTTCTCAACTGGCCTACCTGGTTAAATAAAGGTGTTCTCAACTGGCCTACCTGGTTAAATAAAGGTGTTCTCAACTGGCCTACCTGGTTAAATAAAGGTGTTCTCAACTAGCCTACCTGGTTAAATAAAGGTGTTCTCAACTAGCCTACCTGGTTAAATAAAGGTGTTCTCAACTAGCCTACCTGGTTAAATAAAGGTGTTCTCAACTGGCCTACCTGGTTAAATAAAGGTGTTCTCAACTAGCCTTCCTGGTTAAATAAAGGTGTTCTCAACTAGCCTACCTGGTTAAATAAAGGTGTTCTCAACTAGCCTACCTGGTTAAATAAAGGTGAAAAAAAAAAAAAAAAAAAAAATAACTCAACAATGTGAAACCCTAAAAAATCACAACGGGCGTTTTTTAAATGTATCGTTCTCTCGCACATTGCAGCGTCTGCGGATAATGATCCAGCCCCCGATGATGGTGAAAGGAGAACGCCAGGAGAACGGCCCTGAGCAGACTGCAGCAGAAGCAGAGAACTTGGCAACTGAAGAGGCTTACATCTAAACCTTGTTACTACATCCTAAACCCTCGAGGCAAACTCTCTGCAGAAAACAACGTAATCAAGGTGAAACACAATCAAGGGATTCGTCTCAAATGGCACACAATTACCTATGTAGTTACACTACTTTTGACCAGGGCCAATATAGATAGTGTTTCATATAGGTACTATTCACTATGGGCCCTGGTCAAATGGAACCCTATTCCCTATGGGCCCTGGTCAAATGGAACCCTATTCCCTATGGGCCCTGGTCAAATGGTACCCTATTCCCTCTGGGCCCTGGTCAAATGGTACCCCATTCCCTCTGGGCCCTGGTCAAATGTTACCCTATTCCCTCTGGGCCCTGTTCAAATAGAACCCTATTCCCTCTGGGCCCTGGTCAAATAGAACCCTATTCCCTATGGGCCCTGGTCAAATGGTACCCTATTCCCTCTGGGCCCTGGTCAAATAGAACCCTATTCCCTATGGGCCCTGGTCAAATGCAACCCTATTCCCTCTTGGCCCTGGTCAAATGGAACCATATTCTCTCTGGGCCCTGGTCAAATGGTACCCTATTCCCTCTGGGCCCTGGTCAAATAGAACCCTATTCCCTCTGGGCCCTGGTCAAATGGAACCATATTCTCTCTGGGCCCTGGTCAAATGGAACCCTATTCCCTATGGGCCCTGGTCAAAAGTAGTGCACTACATAGAGAATAGCATACATAGGGAAAAGTGTTCTATTTGAGATGCAAAAAAAATAAATGACTTCGATGTCTATCTAATCACCTACCTCCAGGGGAAACATGTGACCAACCTGATTACTATTTAGTTTTCTTTTTTTTTTTCTTAAATTTTTTCTTAATTTTTTTTCTTTTTTTTCTTTTTGTTGGTTTGTAAAAGAAAAAAAAGGAGTAAAACAGAAAGTAGAAAGGTAAAGTAGATTAACTAGCCAGATCAGAATGAAGAACGGCTATGTTACAGGACATGCATGATGTTATTGTCAACGGTTCTATTTCATATGCAAAACATTTTAGTCTTTTCTGAAATTATTACCTAGAAAATTACTGTAATTTTGAATTATAATTTAAATTTGGAGGCCCAATATGATTCAACACTACTGTGCTAATTTAAGATATTTACTTAAATTAATCTATTAAAAATACAATTATTGTAAAAAGGTTATATATAGATTATAATTCATACGTGTTTGTATTTAAAAGAAATGTAGAAAAATGAAAGTGTTACAGAAAGTAGTGAAATGCAAAATGAAAGATGCATAGTGGAATTGAATATTGACCAATTATAAGCAATGACCATTATGGGAAAGTGCAACCTGAATGGCCAAATATCCATATCTATGTATATAATATTATCACTGTTTTCCAAGATCCGGCCATTTTTACCACTCTTTTACCCCCTTGCTTATTTTCCCGGAGCAACCCTTTGAAAAGCACAAAGGCCAATGTGGATCTCACAACCTCCCATTCGGTATGACTATTACACAATGCAGATGAACATTATCATACCAGAGACTGTTACAATTGTATCTTTGTTTTCTAAAGAACAATAACTTCTTCTTTTTTTTTTTTTTTTAAGAATCATTTTGTAGGATGTGTTCTATGTAAGAGTGAGATGGACCAAAATCATACACATGTCAATTAAAATAAAAAAAACACGATGACCAACCTATTGACATGAGACATATCCCTCCCATCCGGTCAATGCAGATAACACAGTACTATAAGCATTATTATCACAGAAGTAGCATTTGAGCAGTGACTGCATGACAATTCCTTCTAACAATCCAGAGATACTGTTTAACTTCAAACTTGTTTCCCACATTAGTCCAGATCTCAGGAACAGTCGTGAAAAGTGACCAAATTTATCTGATGAAACTACTGAGATGATAGCCAGTCGTCTGTTGTTAGTCAATCATTCTAGTCCTAGTCTGACTGTGCAGGTTTCCTATGTCAGGTTCTGAAAGAGAAGTGTTATAGATGGACCAAAACCTACCCTGGTCTGAAAACATAGGCCAATATTACTACTGAAATTATACATTTATTTTTAAAATAAAAAAAAAAGGAAATATTAATTATCAAGTTGTTTTTCAATAAATACATATATATAGTATCAATCAAAAATATCCACACACCTACTCATTAAAAACGTTTTTATTTATTTTTTACATGGTATAATAATAGTTAAGACATCAAAACTATGAAGTAACACATATGGAATCATGTAGTAACCAAACTGAGATGATTTGGGAGGAGTTGGACCACAGAGTGAAGGAAAATAAGCCAACAAGTGCTCAGCATATGTGGGAACTTCAAGACGGTTGGAAAATCATTCCAGGTGAAACTGGTTGAGAGATTGCCAAGGCGAAGGGTGACTACTTATATATTTGTTTAACACTTTTTTGGTTACTACATGATTCCATATGTGTTATTTCATAGTTCTTCTGCCTTCACTTTTATTCTACAATGTAGAAAATAGTACAAATAAAGAAACCCCCCTGAAATTAGCAGATTTGTCCAAACTGTTGATTGGTACTGTATATATACATATACAGTGGGGCAAATGCAAATTAATTAGTTAAAATTTATTCAATGTGATTTTCTGGATTTTTGTTTTAGATTCCGTCTCTCACAATTGTAGTGTACCTATGATAAAAAAAAATTACAGACCTCTACGTGCTTTGTAAGTAGGAAAACCTGCAAAATCGGCAGTGTATCAAATACGTGTTCTCCCCACTGTGTAGACCGATTAGTACTGTATATATACATATACATATACATATACATATATAGACCGATTATATAGTAATCCAAACAAATTATCAAAGTTGTATTTCTATAAAGATTAAACTAGTTTGTTTCCATGGCAGCGACAAATGACAAGGATCTGGTTTAAATGAGTCATTTTAGTCTCTGCAAAGAATATAAAACTAAAATGTGCAATGAATTAAGGTTCCCATTAATTTTGTATAAAGTTACTGCAGTTTTCTGTCTTAAATGATGTTGTAAAACTCTACTGTGTTATACATGTAACTGTGAATGTCCATACGAGTTTTGTTTTGTCTAAATGTTGAAAAAAAATCTGCTATTATTTGCTGTTTTCTGCAATAATAGGATTATTTCAGAAACTAAAGCACATATATCTTATATTATATATATCTTTCTGAAATGTAAAAAAAAAATAATAGATGGCAATAACAATAATAGTAGAATAATTAAATCATAGATACACTTGTCTAGTCAAAGAATCTTGTTTTGTATATTTCTACCAGTCTCATGGGCCTAATGTAAAATATTCTATGTACAATATATAATACATGTTGTTAGATGGTGTTATATGAAAAAGCATGATTGCTATATATGTTATCTGCAGAAGTAAATAAAGAACTATAGATTATAACGTGTGCTTTCATCATGTATATTTTTTTTGATGGGGGAAATATTTGTATTTTTATATATATATATATATATATATATTTTTTTACAGTTGATTTATTTCAAACAAATGTATTTCAATCAGATTTAAAATGTTATTAGATGTAGTATTACAAAGAGTAAGTAGATACTGTGTTTTATAAATCAGCAAAGGGATATTATGGCATGACACTGAGACCGGAGAACAGTACAGTAAACGCTTGCCACAATAACTGCATCTCTCACCTTAAAAGCACAGAGTACGGAAATTAGATCCGTCAGACAACGTGCACCTATTGGGAACATGTCATTTGGATTTTAAATGACAGATTTTAGTTACATCACAATGAAAGAACAATGGGATTCTTCTACATTGTGAAGAAATGGAATCCTGTCCCTTTTTAATACACATTCTAAATGAATATGATTTATATATTGGTGACCTTTCCTTTGAATAATGACATATTTTTTTAAACATTAGATATTTTGAGTGAGCACTAAATTGAGCAATTGGACGACTATTGTAGACTTACGTTCACGTCTAATTTCTCAATACTCCAAAATTACCATTGATACAACTCCTGCTTATTATTAAATCGTCTTACAAGACTTGAGCAACCTTGACTTAATAACAAGATATTAATTCATTATTAATGATAAAGAACATCTTTCCAAATGTACCGTAGCGAGGGGCAGGAATTGGCGGGAACACAATTTATTTAGACATTTTAAGATGTTAAGAGGTTTTTACATTGTTCAGTTACAAGCCCCTAAAAATCTCCAATTGTTTCCCTGAGAACGTCACATTTTAGTCATTTAGCAGAGGCTCATATCCAGAACTGCTTACATTCAGTACATTCATCTTCAGATAGCTAGGTGGACCAGTCATAGTCAGTACATTCATCTTCAGATAGCTAGGTGGGACAACCACGTATCACAGTCATAGTCAGTACATTCATCTTCAGATAGCTAGGTGGACCAGTCATAGTCAGTACATTCATCTTCAGATAGTTAGGTGGGACAACCACATATCACAGTCATAGTCAGTACATTCATCTTCAGATAGTTAGGTGGGACAACCACATATCACAGTCATAGTCAGTACATTCATCTTCAGATAGCTAGGTGGACCAGTCATAGTCAGTACATTCATCTTCAGATAGCTAGGTAGACCAGTCATAGTCAGTACATTCATCTACAGATAGCTAGCTGGACCAGTCATAGTCAGTACATTCATCTTCAGATAGCTAGGTGGACCAGTCATAGTCAGTACATTCACCTTCAGATAGCTAGGTGGACCAGTCATAGTCAGTACATTCACCTTCAGATAGCTAGGAGGACCAGTCATAGTCAGTACATTCATATTCAGATAGCTAGGTGGACCAGTCATAGTCAGTACATTCATCTACAGATAGCTAGGTGGACCAGTCATAGTCAGTACATTCATCTACAGATAGCTAGGAGGACCAGTCATAGTCAGTACATTCATATTCAGATAGCTAGGTGGACCAGTCATAGTCAGTACATTCATCTTCAGATAGCTAGGAGGGACAACCACATATCACAGTCATAGGCAGTACATTCATATTCAGATAGCTAGGTGGGACAACCACATACCACAGTCATAGTCAGTACATTCATCTACAGATAGCTAGGTGGGACAACCACCAGTCATAGTCAGTACATTCATCTTCAGATAGTTGGGAGGACCAGTCATAGTCAGTACATTCATATTCAGATAGCTAGGTGGGACAACCACGTATCACAGTCATAGTCAGTACATTCATCTTCAGATAGCTATGTGGGACAACCACATATCACAATTGTAGCAGCTAAACATCTCCTCAATAAAGTAGCTATCAGCAAAGACAATGCTAGTGGTTAACGTCTTTGGGATAGGGGGGCGGTATTTTGACGTCTGGATGAAAAGCGTGCCCAAAGTAAACTGCCTGCTACTCAGGCCTAGAAGCTAGGATATCCATATATTTGGTGGATTTGGATAGAAAACACTAAAGTTGTTAAAACTGTTAAAATAATATCTGTGAGTATAACAGAACTGAAATGTCAGACGAAACCCAGAGGAATAACCCCCCCCAAAAAAAAAATAACACTGATTTCAATGGCTTGCACTTTTATAACAGGGCGAAATTGTGCCCGATTGCAGTTTCTAGGGCTTCCACTAGATGTCAACAGTCTTTAGAAAGAGTTTCATGCTGTTTTTTGGAAAAATGAGCCAGAGATTGTAGTTTTTCTAGGTGGCTCCCATTTTGGCTCTAGTGTTTCCAAGCGCGTGAATGAGAGTGTGTTCTGTGTGTGTATCTTTGGTATTTTTCTCCGGTAAAGACAATAAAGATTCTCCGTCTTAAATTGTATCGGCTATCACAGTGCCATCCGTTTTGTCACCAAAGCCCCATACACTACCCACCATTGCGACCTGTATGCTCTCGTTAGTTGGCCCTCGCTTCATACTCGTCGCCAAATCCACTGGCTACAGGTTATCTACAAGTCTCTGCTAGGTAAAGCCCCGCCTTATCTCAGCTCACTGGTCACCATAGCAGCACCCACTCGTAGCACGTGCTCCAGCAGATATATCTCACTGGTCACCCCCAAAGCCAATTCCTCCTTTGGTCGTCTTTCCTTCCAGTTCTCTGCTGCCAATGACTGGAATGAATTGCAAAAATCTCTGAAGCTGGAGACTCACATCTCCCTCACTAGCTTTAAGCACCAGCTGTCAGAGCAGCTTACAGATCACTGCACCTGTACATAGCCCATCTGTAAACAGCCCATCTATCTACCTACCTCATCCCCATACTGGTATTTATTTATTTATTTTGCTCCTTTGCACCCCAGTATATCTACCTGCACATTCATCTTCTGCCACTCTACCATTCCAGTGTTTAATTGCTATATTGTAATTACTTCGCCACCATGGCCTATTTATTTCCTTAATTTACCTAATTTGCACTCACTGTATATAGACATTTTGTTTTCTTTTGTTCTACTGTATTATTGACTGTATGTTTTGTTTATTCCATGTGTAACTCTGTGTTGTTGTATGTGTCGAATTGCTACGCTTTATCTTGGCCAGGTCGCAGTTGCAACTGAGAACTTGTTCTCAACTAGCCTACCTCGTTAAATAAAGGTGAAATAAATAAAAACAAAATACAAATTTGCGTATTTAGGGTACCTACGGTTTGATTATAAACGTTGATTGACTTGTTTGGATAAGTTTATTGGTAACGTTTGGGATTCATTTTGTATGCATTTTGAAGGAGGGAAACTGAATGGATTATTGACTGAAGTGCTCCAGCTAAACCAAGTTATGGATATAAAGACGGATTTTATCGAACAAAAGGACCATTTGTAATGGAACTGGGACGCTTTGGAGTGCCAACAGAATAAGATCTTCAAAGGTAAGGCATATATTATATCGCTATTTCTGACTTTTGTGTCACAACTCCCTGGTTGAAAATGATTTGTTATGCATTTGTGTGCTGGACGCTGTCCTCAGATAATCACATGGTTTCCTTTCGCCGTAAAGCCTTTTTGAAATCTGACACAGCGGCTGGATTAACAACAAGTTAAACTTTATTTTTATATATTGCACTTGTGATTTCATGAAAGTTTAATATTTATAGTAATTGAATTCGTATTTGGCGCTCTGCAATTTCCCACTAATCCGCAAGAAGTTAAAGAAAACATTTCTTTGTATGTACTGTAACAGGTTAGTGCAGGAGGTATGTTATGTACTGTAAAAGGTTAGTGCAGGAGGAAGATTATGTACTGTAACAGGTTAGTGCCGGAGGTATGTTATGTACTGTAACAGGTTAGTGCAGGAGGTAGATTATGTACTGTAACAGGTTAGTGCAGGAGGTAGATTATGTACTGTAACAGGTTAGTGCAGGAGGTAGATTATGTACTGTAACAGGTTAGTGCAGGAGGTATGTTATGTACTGTAACAGGTTAGTGCAGGAGGTATGTTATGTACTGTAACAGGTTAGTGCAGGATGTACTGTAACAGGTTAGCACATGATGTACTGTAACAGGTTAGCACAGGATGTACTGTAACAGGTTAGCACAGGATGTACTGTAACAGGTTAGCACAGGAGGTTGATTATGTACTGTGACAGGTCAATACAGGAGGTAGATTGTGTACTGTAACATGTTAGCACAGGATGTACTGTAACAGGTTAGCACAGGAGGTTGATTATGTATTGTAACAGGTTAGTGCACAGGAGGTAGATTATGTACTGTAACAGGTTAGTGCAGGAGGTATATTATGTACTGTAACAGGTTAGAGCAGGAGGTTGGTTATGTACTATAACAGGTTAGTGCAGGAGGATTTAACAGGTTATGCAGGAGGTAGTAC
>NC_068441.1:54062588-54188777 GCF_023373465.1 Oncorhynchus keta
TATAGGGAAGGAACCAATGGGAGTGACATATATATAGGGAAGGAACCAATGGGAGTGACATATATATAGGGAAGGAACCAAAGGGAATGACATATATAGGGAAGGAACCAATGGGAGTGACATATATAGGGAAGGAACCAATGGGAGTGACATATATATAGGGAAGGAACCAAAGGGAATGACATATATAGGGAAGGAACCAAAGGGAATGACATATATAGGGAAGGAACCAATGGGAGAGACATATATAGGGAAGGAACCAAAGGGAGAGACATATATAGGGAAGGAACCAAAGAGAGAGACATATATAGGGAAGGAACCAAAGGAGTAATATAGGGAAGGAACCAAAGGAAGTGACATATATAGGGAAGGAACCAAAGGGAGTGACATATATAGGGAAGGAACCAAAGGGAGTGACATATATAGGGAAGGAACCAAAGGAGAGACATATATAGGGAAGGAACCAAAGGGAGTGACATATATAGGGAAGGAACCAAAGAGAGAGACATATATAGGGAAGGAACCAAAGGGAGTGACATATATAGGGAAGGAACCAAAGGAGTGACATATATAGGGAAGGAACCAAAGGGAGTGACATATATAGGGAAGGAACCAAAGGGAGACATATATGGGGAAGGAACCAAAGAGAGAGACATATATAGGGAAGGAACCAAAGGAGAGACATATATAGGGAAGGAACCAAAGGGAGAGACATATATAGGAAGGAACCAAAGGGAGTGACATATATAGGGAAGGAACCAAAGGGAGTGACATATATAGGGAAGGAACCAAAGGGAGAGACATATATAGGGAAGGAACCAAAGGGAGTGACATATATAGGGAAGGAACCAATGGGAGGGACATATATAGGGAAGGAACCATAAATAGGGAAGGAACCAAAGGGAGTGACATATATAGGGAAGGAACCAAAGGGAGGGACATATATAGGGAAGGAACCAAAGGGAGAGACATATATAGGGAAGGAACCAAAGGGAGTGACATAAATAGGGAAGGAACCAAAGGGAGAGACATATATAGGGAAGGAACCAATGGGAGAGACATATATAGGGAAGGAACCAAAGGGAGTGACATATAGGGAAGGAACCAAAGGGAGAGACATATATAGGGAAGGAACCAAAGGGAGAGACATATATAGGGAAGGAACCAAAGGGAGATGACATATATAGGGAAGGAACCAAAGGGAGAGACATATATAGGGAAGGAACCAAAGGGAGTAACATATATAGGGAAGGAACCAAAGGAAGTGACATATATAGGGAAGGAACCAAAGGGAGTGACATATATAGGGAAGGAACCAAAGGGAGTGACATATATAGGGAAGGAACCAAAGGGAGAGACATATATAGGGAAGGAACCAAAGGGAGTGACATATATAGGGAAGGAACCAAAGGGAGAGACATATATAGGGAAGGAACCAAAGGGAGTGACATATATAGGGAAGGAACCAAAGGAGTGACATATATAGGGAAGGAACCAAAGGGAGTGACATATATAGGGAAGGAACCAAAGGGAGTGACATATATAGGGAAGGAACCAAAGGGAGAGACATATATAGGGAAGGAACCAAAGGGAGGGACATATATAGGGAAGGAACCAAAGGGAGGGACATATATAGGGAAGGAACCAAAGGGAGAGACATATATAGGGAAGGAACCAAAGGGAGTGATATATAGGGAAGGAACCAAAGGGAGAGACATATATAGGGAAGGAACCAAAGGAGAGACATATATAGGGAAGGAACCAATGGGAGTGACATATATAGGGAAGGAACCAAAGGGAGAGACATATATAGGGAAGGAACCAAAGGGAGAGACATATATAGGGAAGGAACCAAAGGAGAGACATATATAGGGAAGGAACCAAAGAGAGAGACATATATAGGGAAGGAACCAAAGGGAGTAACATATAGGGAAGGAACCAAAGGAAGTGACATATAGGGAAGGAACCAAAGGGAGTGACATATATAGGGAAGGAACCAAAGGGAGTGACATATAGGGAAGGAACCAAAGGAGAGACATATATAGGGAAGGAACCAAAGGGAGTGACATATATAGGGAAGGAACCAAAGAGGAGAGACATATATAGGGAAGGAACCATAGGGAGTGACATATATAGGGAAGGAACCAAAGGGAGAGACATATATAGGGAAGGAACCAAAGGGAGTGACATATAGGGAAGGAACCAAAGAGAGAGACATATATAGGGAAGGAACCATAGGGAGAGACATATATAGGGAAGGAACCAAAGGGAGAGACATATATAGGGAAGGAACCATAGGGAAGGAACCAAAGAGAGAAACATATATAGGGAAGGAACCAACGGGAGTGACATATATAGGGAAGGAACCAAAGGGAGTGACATATATAGGGAAGGAACCAAAGAGAGAGACATATATAGGGAAGGAACCAAAGGAGAGACATATATAGGGAAGGAACCAAAGGAGAGACATATATAGGAAGACATATATAGGGAAGGAACCAAAGGAATAATATAGGGAAGGAACCAAAGGAAGTGTCATATATAGGGAAGGAACCAAAGGGGAGTGACATATATAGGGAAGGAACCAAAGGGAGTGACATATATAGGGAAGGAACCAAAGGTAGTGACAATATAGGGAAGGAACCAAAGGGAGAGACATATAGGGAAGGAACCAAAGGGAGTGACATATATAGGGAAGGAACCAAAGGGAGTGACATATATAGGGAAGGAACCAAAGGGAGAGACATATATAGGGAAGGAACCAAAGGGAGTGACATATATAGGGAAGGAACCAAAGGGAGAGACATATATAGGGAAGGAACCAAAGGGAGTGACATATATAGGGAAGGAACCAAAGGGAGAGACATATATAGGGAAGGAACCAATGGGAGTGACATATATAGGGAAGGAACCAAAGGGAGAGACATATATAGGGAAGGAACCAAAGGGAGAGACATATATAGGGAAGGAACCAAAGGGAGTGACATATATAGGGAAGGAACCAAAGGGAGTGACATATATAGGGAAGGAACCAAAGGGAGTAACATAGGGAAGGAACCAAAGGAAGTGACATATATAGGGAAGGAACCAAAGGGAGTGACATATATAGGGAAGGAACCAAAGGGAGTGACATATATAGGGAAGGAACCAAAGGGAGAGACATATATAGGGAAGGAACCAAAGGGAGTGACATATATAGGGAAGGAACCAAAGGGAGAGACATATATAGGGAAGGAACCAAAGGGAAAGACATATATAGGGAAGGAACCAAAGGGAGGGACAAATATAGAGAAGGAACCAATGGGAGGGACATATATATAGGGAAGGAACCAATGGGAGTGACATATATAGGGAAGGAACCAAAGGAGAGACATATATAGGGAAGGAACCAAAGGGAGTGACATATATAGGGAAGGAACCAAAGGGAGTGACATATATAGGGAAGGAACCAAAGAGAGAGACATATAGGGAAGGAACCAATGGGAGTGACATATATAGGGAAGGAACCAATGGGAGTGACATATATAGGGAAGGAACCAAAGGAGAGACATATATAGGGAAGGAACCAATGGGAGAGACATATATAGGGAAGGAAACAAAGGGAGTGACATATATAGGGAAGGAAACAAAGGGAGTGGACATATAGGGAAGGAACCAAAGGGAGTGACATATATAGGGAAGGAACCAAAGGGAGAGACATATATAGGGAAGGAACCAAAGGGAGTGACATATATAGGGAAGGAACCAAAGGGAGAGACATATATAGGGAAGGAACCAAAGGGAGAGACATATATAGGGAAGGAACCAAAGGGAGAGACATATATAGGGAAGGAACCAAAGGGAGTGACATATATAGGGAAGGAACCAAAGGGAGTAACATAGGGAAGGAACCAAAGGAAGTGACATATATAGGGAAGGAACCAAAGGGAGTGACATATATAGGGAAGGAACCAAAGGGAGTGACATATATAGGGAAGGAACCAAAGGGAGAGACATATATAGGGAAGGAACCAAAGGGAGGGACATATATAGGGAAGGAACCAAAGGGAGAGACATATATAGGGAAGGAACCAAAGGGAGGGACATATATAGGGAAGGAACCAAAGGGAGTGACATATATAGGGAAGGAACCAAAGGGAGTGACATATATAGGGAAGGAACCAAAGGAGAGACATATGGGGGAAGGAACCAAAGGAAGACATATATAGGGAAGGAACCAAAGGGAGAGACATATATAGGGAAGGAACCAAAGGAGAGACATATATAGGGAAGGAACCAAAGGGAGTGACATATATAGGGAAGGAACCAAAGGGAGTGACATATATAGGGAAGGAACCAAAGGGAGAGACATATATAGGGAAGGAACCAAAGGGAGTGACATATATAGGGAAGGAACCAAAGGGAGTGACATATATAGGGAAACAACCAAAGGGAGAGACATATATAGGGAAGGAACCAAAGGGAGGGACATATATAGGGAAGGAACCAAAGGGAGGGACATATATAGGGATGGAACCAAAGGAGAGACATATAGGGAAGGAACCAAAGGGAGTGACATATATAGGGAAGGAACCAAAGGGAGAGACATATATAGGGAAGGAACCAAAGGGAGAGACATATATAGGGAAGGAACCAAAGGGAGAGACATATATAGGGAAGGAACCAAAGGGAGAGACATATATAGGGAAGGAACCAAAGGGAGAGACATATATAGGGAAGGAACCAAAGGGAGAGACAGATATAGAGAAGGAACCAAAGGGAGAGACATATATAGAGAAGGAACCAAAGGGAGTGACAGATATAGGGAAGGAACCAAAGGAAGTGACATATATAGGGAAGGAACCAAAGGGAGTGACATATATAGGGAAGGAACCAAAGGGAGTGACATATATAGGGAAGGAACCAAAGGGAGAGACATATATAGGGAAGGAACCAAAGGGAGTGACATATATAGGGAAGGAACCAAAGAGAGAGACATATATAGGGAAGGAACCAAAGGGAGAGACATATATAGGGAAGGAACCAAAGGGAGGGACATATATAGGGAAGGAACCAAAGGGAGGGACATATATAGGGAAGGAACCAAAGGGAGTGACATATATAGGGAAGGAACCAAAGGGAGTGACATATATAGGGAAGGAACCAAAGGGAGAGACATATATAGGGAAGGAACCAAAGAGAGAGACATATATAGGGAAGGAACCAATGGGAGTGACATATATAGGGAAGGAACCAAAGGAGAGACATATATAGGGAAGGAACCAAAGAGAGAGACATATATAGGGAAGGAACCATAGGGAGAGACATATATAGGGAAGGAACCAAAGGGAGAGACATATATAGGGAAGGAACCAAAGGGAAGGAACCAAAGGGAGTGACATATATAGGGAAGGAACCAAAGGGAGTGACATATATAGGGAAGGAACCAAAGGGAGTGACATATATAGGGAAGGAACCAAAGAGAGAGACATATATAGGGAAGGAACCATAGGGAAGGAACCAAAGAGAGAGACATATATAGGGAAGGAACCAAAGGGAGTGACATATATAGGGAAGGAACCAAAGGGAGAGACATATATAGGGAAGGAACCATAGGGAAGGAACCAAAGAGAGAGACATATATAGGGAAGGAACCAAAGGGAGTGACATATATAGGGAAGGAACCAAAGGGAGAGACATATATAGGGAAGGAACCAAAGGGAGAGACATATATAGGGAAGGAACCAAAGGGAGAGACATATATAGGGAAGGAACCAAAGGGAGAGACATATATAGGGAAGGAACCATAGGGAGAGACATATATAGGGAAGGAACCAAAGGGAGAGACATATATAGGGAAGGAACCAAAGGGAGAGACATATATACGGAAGGAACCAAAGGAGAGACATATATAGGGAAGGAACCAAAGGGAGTAATATAGGGAAGGAACCAAAGGGAGTGACATATATAGGGAAGGAACCAAAGGGAGTGACATATATAGGGAAGGAACAAAGGAGTGACATATATAGGGAAGGAACCAAAGGTAGTGACATATATAGGGAAGGAACCAAAGGGAGAGACATATATAGGGAAGGAACCAAAGGGAGTGACATATATAGGGAAGGAACCAAAGGGAGTGACATATATAGGGAAGGAACCAAAGGGAGAGACATATATAGGGAAGGAACCAAAGGAGTGACATATATAGGGAAGGAACCAAAGGGAGAGACATATATAGGGAAGGAACCAAAGGGAGTGACATATATAGGGAAGGAACCAAAGGAGAGACATATATAGGGAAGGAACCAATGGGAGTGACATATATAGGGAAGGAACCAAAGGGAGAGACATATATAGGGAAGGAACCAAATGGGGAGAGACATATATAGGGAAGGAACCAAAGGGAGTGACATATATAGGGAAGGAACCAAAGGAGAGACATATATAGGGAAGGAACCAAAGGGAGTAACATATAGGGAAGGAACCAAAGGAAGTGACATATATAGGGAAGGAACCAAAGGGAGTGACATATATAGGGAAGGAACCAAAGGGAGTGACATATATAGGGAAGGAACCAAAGAGAGAGACATATATAGGGAAGGAACCAAAGGGAGAGACATATATAGGGAAGGAACCAAAGGGAGAGACATATATAGGGAAGGAACCAAAGGGAGTGACATATATAGGGAAGGAACCAAAGGGAGTGACATATATAGGGAAGGAACCAAAGGGAGTGACATATATAGGGAAGGAACCAAAGGAGAGACATATATAGGGAAGGACCAAAGGGAGTGACATATATAGGGAAGGAACCAAAGGAGAGACATATATAGGGAAGGAACCAAAGGGAGAGACATATATAGGGAAGGAACCAAAGGGAGTGACATATATAGGGAAGGAACCAAAGGGAGTGACATATATAGGGAAGGAACCAAAGGGAGAGACATATATAGGGAAGGAACCAAAGGGAGAGACATATATAGGGAAGGAACCAAAGAGAGAGAGACATATATAGGGAAGGAACCAAAGGGAGTAATATAGGGAAGGAACCAAAGGAAGTGACATATATAGGGAAGGAACCAAAGGGAGTGACATATATAGGGAAGGAACCAAAGGAGTGACATATATAGGGAAGGAACCAAAGAGAGAGACATATATAGGGAAGGAACCAAAGGGAGTGACATATATAGGGAAGGAACCAAAGAGAGAGACATATATAGGGAAGGAACCAAAGGAAGTGACATATATAGGGAAGGAACCAAAGGGAGTGACATATATAGGGAAGGAACCAAAGGAGTGACATATATAGGGAAGGAACCAAAGAGAGAGACATATATAGGGAAGGAACCAAAGGGAGTGACATATATAGGGAAGGAACCAAAGAGAGAGACATATATAGGGAAGGAACCAAAGGAGAGACATATATAGGGAAGGAACCAAAGGGAGTGACATATATAGGGAAGGAACCAAAGGGAGTGACATATATAGGGAAGGAACCAAAGGGAGAGACATATATAGGGAAGGAACCAAAGGAGAGACATATATAGGGAAGGAACCAAAGGGAGAGACATATATAGGGAAGGAACCAAAGGAGAGACATATATAGGGAAGGAACCAAAGGAGTGACAATATAGGGAAGGAACCAAAGGGAAGTGACATATATAGGGAAGGAACCAAAGGGAGTGACATATATAGGAAGGAACCAAAGGGAGTGACATATATAGGGAAGGAACCAAAAGAGAGAGACATATATAGGGAAGGAACCAAAGGGAGTGACATATATAGGGAAGGAACCAAAGGAGAGACATATATAGGGAAGGAACCAAAGGGAGTGACATATATAGGGAAGGAACCAAAGGGAGTGACATATATAGGGAAGGAACCAAAGGGAGTGACATATATAGGGAAGGAACCAAAGAGAGAGACATATATAGGGAAGGAACCAAAGGAGAGACATATATAGGGAAGGAACCAATGGGAGTGACATATATAGGGAAGGAACCAAAGGGAGGAACATATATAGGGAAGGAACCAAAGAGAGAGACATATATAGGGAAGGAACCAAAGGGAGAGACATATATAGGGAAGGAACCAAAGGGAGTGACATATATAGGGAAGGAACCAAAGGGAGTGACATATATAGGGAAGGAACCAAAGGAGAGACATATATAGGGAAGGAACCAAAGGGAGAGACATATATAGGGAAGGAACCAAAGGGAGAGACATATATAGGGAAGGAACCAAAGGGAGTGACATATATAGGGAAGAAACCAAATGCAGTGACATAAATAGGGAAGGAACCAAAGGGAGAGACATATATAGGGAAACAACCAAAGGCAGTGACATAAATAGGGAAGGAACCAAAGGGAGTGACATAAATAGGGAAGGAACCAAAGGGAGAGACATATATAGGGAAGGAACCAAAGGGAGTGACATATATAGGGAAGGAACCAAAGGGAGAGACATATATAGGGAAGGAACCAAAGGGAGAGACATATATAGGGAAACAACCAAAGGCAGTGACATAAATAGGGAAGGAACCAAAGAGAGTGACATATATAGGGAAGGAACCAAAGGGAGAGACATATATAGGGAAGGAACCAAAGGGAGGGACATAAATAGGGAAGGAAACAAAGGGAGAGACATATATAGGGAAGGAACCAAAGGGAGTGACATATATAGGGAAGGAACCAAAGGGAGTGACATATAGGGAAGGAACCAAAGGGAGAGACATATATAGGGAAGGAACCAAATGGGAGAGACATATATAGGGAAGGAACCAAAGGGAGTGACATATATAGGGAAGGAACCAAAGAGAGTGACATATGTAGGGAAGGAACCAAAGGAGAGACATATATAGGGAAGGAACCAAAGGGAGAGACATATATAGGGAAGGAACCAAAGGGAGTGACATATATAGGGAAGGAACCAAAGGGAGTGACATATATAGGGAAGGAACCAAAGGAGAGACATATATAGGGAAGGAACCAAAGGGAGAGACATATATAGGGAAGGAACCAAAGGAGAGACATATATAGGGAAGGAACCAAAGAGAGAGACATATATAGGGAAGGAACCAAAGGGAGAGACATATAGGGAAGGAACCAAAGGGAGAGACATATATAGGGAAGGAACCAAAGGGAGTGACATATATAGGGAAGGAACCAAAGGGAGAGACATATATAGGGAAGGAACCAAAGGGAGAGACATATATAGGGAAGGAACCAAAGGGAGTGACATATATAGGGAAGGAACCAAATGCAGTGACATAAATAGGGTAGGAACCAAAGGAGAGACATATATAGGGAAACAACCAAAGGCAGTGACATAAATAGGGAAGGAACCAAAGGGAGAGACATATGTAGGGAAGGAACCAAAGGGAGAGACATATATAGAGAAGGAACCAAAGGGAGAGACATATATAGGGAAGGAACCAAAGGGAGAGACATATATAGGGAAGGAACCAAAGGGAGAGACATATATAGGGAAGGAACCAAAGGGAGAGACATATATAGGGAAGGAACCAAAGGGAGAGACATATATAGGGAAGGAACCAAAGGGAGAGACATATATAAGGAAGGAACCAAAGGGAGAGACAAATATAGGGAAGGAACCAAAGGGAGAGACATATATAGGGAAGGAACCAAAGGGAGAGACATATATAGGGAAGGAACCAAAGGGAGTGACATATATAGGGAAGGAACCAAAGGGAGAGACATATATAGGGAAGGAACCAAAGGGAGAGACATATATAGGGAAGGAACCAAAGGCAGTGACATATATAAGGAAGGAACCAAAGGGAGAGACATATATAGGGAAGGAACAAAGGGAGAGACATATATAGGGAAGGAACCAAAGGGAGTGACATATATAGGGAAGGAACCAAAGGGAGTGACATATATAGGGAAGGAACCAAAGGGAGTGACATATATAGGGAAGGAACCAAAGGCAGTGACATAAATAGGGAAGGAACCAATAGGAGAGACATATATAGGGAAGGAACCAAAGGGAGTGACATAAATAGGGAAGGAACCAATGGGAGAGACATATATAGGGAAGGAACCAAAGGCAGTGACATAAATAGGGAAGGAACCAAAGGGAGAGACATATATAGGGAAGGAACCAAAGGCAGTGACATAAATAGGGATGGAACCAAAGGGAGTGACATAAATAGGGAAGGTAATCAGGGAGGTGATGTCATAATACGCTGATGTGCGTAACGATGGTGACAGGTGTGCTCCATAACGAGCAGCCTGGTGACCTAGAGGCCGGAGAGGGAGGAGCACACGTGACAGTTTTAATATTCACATCAACCATGTACAGTGTGCTTCATTGCACCTTGCTAGAAACCCCCAAAATAATTGTGAGCTATAAAAACCAACCAAAAAGAATACAAATCCATATTTATCCTTGTTAACCTTGTTCATTTTTAACCCACTCCATTTTTTAAAATGTATTAATGATATCTCCTCATTGATTCTTGAATATGTATAACTTATAAATGCCTCATGTGCTCTAGTTCAACTATCATAACCCAAAATATAACCCACTGGGCACAGACGTCAATTCAACGTCTATTCCACGTTGGTGCAGCGAAATGTTGTTGAAATGGTGTGTAAACTAATGTTGTTTCAACCAGTGTGTGCCCAGTGAGAAGTTTGTTTGACTCTGTAAACAAACACTGTGTAGCCTCAACATATGGTCAAAAACTATCATTTTGATTTCGCGGATGGTCAGTCCTTGCATCCTAAGATTCCATCTATGAATTTGAGAGTGGTTCCATTTCACCAGGCCCAAACAGAGACGGGTAAGAGCTGTGGATTGGCCCTTTAATCGTTAGAGTGATGGGCCAGTAACTGAAAGGTTGCTAGCCCATTATTTAAAAATTATATTAGATCCAAAAAGCCACACGTAGCAAATGAGCAATTACATTTTTCTTGACCAAATTCTACTCTTGTAGACTTCCATACAAAAAAATTCCTTGCGTCGTGGTTTTATTTTGGGCGGAGTAAACCATCTCGCTTCTCCTCTTCCTCTCTGGTTAAATGCAGGCTCCTCTACTTTCCTACAGTACCTACCTAGCTACTACCAACCAACCTGTAGGTACTTACCATCATCTGTGTCCACTAATAATCTATATATAATCTAGTATAATAATCCTAATCTAATAGCCTAACAGAATGAGTGGCTAACCACCAGCCCTTGGAAAACTAATCTAGTCTTTGTACACCTATAAGCTCTCTCTCTCTCTCTCTCTCTCTCTCTCTCTCTCTCTCTCTCTCTCTCTCTCTCTCTCTCTCTCTCTCTCTCTCTCTCTCTCTCTCTCTCTCTCTCTCTCTCTCTCAATTCAATTCAATTCAATTTCAATGTGAGGGCGTAATTGACATGGGAAACACATTGCCAAAACAAGTGAAGTACATAAACAAAAGTGAGAAAAAAAACTATAAAAATTAACAGGAAACATTACACTCACAAAAGTTCCCCCCCAAAAATGTAGACATTTCAAATGTCATATTATGTGCAAATAGTTACAAAAGGGAAAAGAAATACGCATAAACATGGGTTGTATTTACAATGGTGTTTCTTCTTCACTGGTTGATCTTTTCTCGTGGCAACAGGTCACAGATCTTGCTGCTGTGATGTCACACTGTGGGATTTCACCCAGAAGATATGGGAGTTTATTGGGTTTGTTTTCAAATTCTTTATGGGTCTGTGAAATCTGAGGGAAATATGTGTCTCTAATATTTTTTATATTTTTTATTTTATTTACAACTGCGACCTGGCCAAGATAAAGCAAAGCAGTGTGACAAAAACAACAAATAAACAAACATACAGTCAATAACAAAATAGAAAAATCTATGTACAGTGTGTGCAAATGTAGAAGATTAGGGAGGTAAGGCAATAAATAGACCATAGAGGTGAAATAATTACAATTTAGCATTAACACTGGAGTAATAGATGTGCAGATGATGATGTGCAAGTAGAGATACTGGGGTGCAAAATAGCAAGAGGATAAATAACAACATGGGAATAAAGTAGTTGGGTGGGCTATTTACAGATTGGCTGTGTACAGGTACAGTGATCAGTTAGCTGCTCAGATAGCTGATGTTAAAGGTTAGTGATTTTTTCAATTCGTTCCAGTCATTGGCAGCAGAGAACTGGAAGGAAAGGCGGCCAAAGGAGGTGTTGGCATTGGGGATGACCAGTGCAATATACCTGCTGAAGCGCGTGCTACGGGTGGGTGTTGCTATGGTGACCAGTGAGCTGAGATAAGGCGGGGCTTTACCTAGCAAAGACTTAGATGACCTGGAGCCAGTGGGTTTGGCAACAAATATGAAGTGAGGGCTAGCCAACGAGAGCATACAGGTCGCAGTGGTGGGTAGTATATGGGGCTTTGGTGACAAAACAAATGGCACTGTGATAGACTGCATCCAGTTTGCTGAGTAGAGCGTTGGAGGCTATTTTATAAATGATGTCGCCGAAGTCAAGGATTGGAAGGATAGTCAGTTTTACGAGGGTATGTTTGACAGCATGAGTGGAGGAGGCTTAGCTGCGAAATAGGAAGCCGATTCTAGATTTAATTTTGGATTGGAGATGTTTAATGTGAGTCTGGAAGGAGATGGTAATATGGTTATACATTTGGCAGGAGGTTAGGAAGTGCAGCTCAGTTTACACCTCATTTTGTGGGCAGTGCACATGTCTTCTCTTGAGAGCCATGTCTGCCTTTCTCAATAGCAAGCCTATGCTCAATGAGTCTTTACATAGTCAAAGTTTTCCTTAATTTTGTCTCAGTCACAGTGACTACTATTCTGCCACTGTGTACTCTCTGTTGAAGGCTAAATACCATTCTAGTTTGCTCAGTTTTTTTTTGTGTAAATTCTTTCCAATGTGTTCATGTGTCTCTCTCTCTCTCACACACACTCTCCTTCTCTCTCACACACTCTGCTTTCGCGTTCTCGCTCTCTTTCTCTCAATTCAATTTATTATTTATTTATTATTTATTGGTATGGGAAACATGTTCACAAAGCAAGTGAAATAGATAATTAACGAAAGTGACATTACTTTCTTAGGTTTTTGTATCCTTCGTCAAAACCATTTGTCATTGTTGTTCATTTTCTACGGTTTCCTGTTTGACATGTTTAGATTTGACAGGGAAGCTGAGAAGTCAACGATACTGTTAAGATGTTCTATGGCCAAGTTTACACCTTCACTATTACAGTGGAACCTTTTGTCCAGGAAGTTGTCTAAAAGGGATTGAATTTGTTGTTGCCTAATTGTTTTTTGGTTGGTTTCCACACTACAGTCCTTCCATCTATAGCATTTCTTAATTTTACTCAGTTCCGTTGGCTTTGATATCTCATGATTGAGTATTGCTCTGTTCAACTAGACTGCTTTTGCTGTGATCTGATAGGGGTGTCAGTGGGCTGAATGTTAACGCTCTTAGAGAGACTCTGGGTTGAGGTCAAAGATAAAGTAATGTCATGTCTGGACTATCATTACATTTGAAGACTTATTTATATCAAATCAGTTCTCTAGGTTTAATTAATATGCTAATCATGTAAACATTAATTAACTAAGAAGTCGGGGCACCACGGAACACGTTGAGATTAAAGTTATAATTGTCTGAATATAACTCTTCAGATATTTTGATATCTGATCAATTAGTCTTCAATTAATTAATTATTAATTGTTACCTCATTAGTCTCATTCCAAACGTTGTAAAATTCTTGGGTGTCTGCACGAACCCTAGTTTCCATAATGAATCAGCAATATACAGATTGGCTTAATTATTTATTCACTAACTAAGTAAATAATCACAGAAATACATCAAACAAACAGTAGATATTGGTTACTAACAATGACAAAAGTCCCTAGCTGTAACGATGTACGCTGAGAGTCGGGGAGCAAGCTCAGGGAGTGAATACATTTATTAAATAAATGAACAAAACTAGAAACACAAACAGCGCAACGACATGTACCTCCTCCCTGACACGCCTGCTCCAGCAACCTGATGCTGACCAAGATGACAATCCCGGGGATCAGGAGCGGACCAGTCACTCTGCTACGGTGTGGAAACTGACGATCCGGCTGAGGCGCGGGAGCATGATGACCTAGAGCACTGGAGAGAGAGCATACCTGACAGTAAGTTCAGTGAGTGAATACATTTAATGAATAAATGAACAAAACAAGGAACACCAACAGCCGCACCGACATGAAACAGGAACAATGACGACTGGGGAAGAAACCAAAGGGAGGTGACATATAAAGGACAGGTAATCAAGGAGGTGATGGAGTCCAGGTGATTGTCATTATGAGTGTATCGCTGGTCACAGGTGTGCGCCATATCGAGCAGCCTGGTGACCTAGAGGCCTGAGAGGGAGGAGCACACATGACACTAGTGGGCTTAGCTAATATGAAGGTTTGGTAGACAAAGGAAAGGGGTGGGGACTGAGAGAGAGCGGGAAAGACTAAATGGATCCCCTAGACACAGTCTATAATTATATTCATTATATTCATTGAAATGCTAATCCTTTGCAAATGAACGGCCGCTCTTTCTGAAAGAAATCGCAATGTACATATTTACGCCTGGATGTCGTTGTTGCCTCCCCGTTTGAAAGCACTCGATCATCATCAGCATCTCTGGTTAACTTTCCCAGAAGTCACAATGTATTTTGTGGTAGTTGGTGGTTAGAATGGATACCTCAGAGTACCATTCAGAAATGTTCTCATAGAATAGATGCTTCGGCGGTTGTTGGTATTCTTGTTAAAGACTTACTTAATTTCTAGCTGCAGACTAGTAATTACACATCTAAGATTTGCTCTTATTCTGTAGTGATCGATAGTCTCAGAGTTGAACCATTTCCAGCCGTGTTGCCAAACTATAGCTGTATGGTCTCCGATGGTCCATAGAATTGTTGCCATTCCAATGTGGGAACTCTATCCCGGCATTATCTGACTTAATAACCATTCGAGACGTCTGGTTTACCGTAAGAGTGGGTTTTATATGCTGGGGTAGAAAAGGGCGGTTTCCATGACGCCGACGTAATATCTATGCTCACGTGGGCGTGGCCACTGACTAGTTCATCTTTATATGAAAATCCACACTCTCATTTAGAAGGTTAACATCACATTACATATTTTCGTGGGCGTGGCCACGGACTAGTTAATCTTTAAATGAAAATCCACACTCTCATTTAGAAGGTTAACATCACATTACATCTTTTCAGAAATAGTTTCACGTTTATTTACATACGTTTCACAATATTTAGATGTAAACTTTAACTTTGACAGCTGAGAAATGTACACTTTAAGAGATACAGTTATGTCTGTTTCCTGTCCCTCATGAGATCACCAAATGAAACACACTTGTCACAACTGTCCCTTAAGTTTTCACGGACCCACATTCTCAAAAGTAGAAATATTGTTTTGTTCTCCCATTTTTTTAGGAGTTTTGAACAAAATAAGTCTTTGTTCTCTTAGACTCTCTCAATACTGCATGGCAGTTTCTACCAGGTATTTACGACCTGTTGTAAAATCATAAAACTGTGGAGAGACAGAGCGAGAGGGGAGAGGCCATGAGCAGATGAGCTCCTTCAATTTCAGCATGTTCTTAAAAAAAATATAGAGTTGGATAAACTTGGATATTTTGTCAGGGAAACATATGCAGGATGCTACCCTACTACAACATAACCTTCACTCCAAATCAAACCTACAACCTGATTATGGACAAAATTACGTAAACACCTGGAAGGTTGACAACTACCAAAGATTATTATTCCAACGCTATACAGCAAATGTTCTGGAAAACAACAGAAACCTGAAAACAACCAGGAACTGAGTGAGTAATGTTTAGTCTGATGCTTTATTTTATTTCCTAAAAGCCAGAATACATGACATTACAAGGACTGAATGCTAAGCCGAGCTTGATACAACTTCAATTAGCACTGACATGACAAGTGAGAGGTGTCAAAGCCCTTCAGCCCAACAATGGCAGGAGAGAAGCTGCCTCCCGCTGTTCAGAGATAACTAAAATACACTACCCTGTGTACGTAAAGAATGATAAGACAAGAAAAGAGCACAAAATGAAGCCCCTTATGGAAAATCAAGAGACACTTTATAAAAATGGGAACCTCATCTTCCACGCAGACCATCCCCTGGCACAGTGCTATATTAACCAGACCATCCCCTGGCACAGTGCTATATTAACCAGACCATCCCCTGGCATGGAGCTATATTAACCAGACCATCCCCTGGCACAGTGCTATATTAACCAGACCATCCCCTGGCACAGTGCTATATTAACCAGACCATCCCCTGGCATGGAGCTATATTAACCAGACCATCCCCTGGCACAGTGCTATATTAACCAGACCATCCCCTGGCATGGAGCTATATTAACCAGACCATCCCCTGGCACAGTGCTATATTAACCAGACCATCCCCTGGCACAGTGCTATATTAACCAGACCATCCCCTGGCATGGAGCTATATTAACCAGACCATCCCTGGCACAGTGCTATATTAACCAGACCATCCCCTGGCACAGTGCTATATTAACCAGACCATCCCCTGGCATGGAGCTATATTAACCAGACCATCCCCTGGCACAGTGCTATATTAACCAGACCATCCCTGGCATGGAGCAATATTAACCAGACCATCCCCTGGCATGGTGCTATATTAACCAGACCATCCCCTGGCACAGTGCTATATTAACCAGACCATCCCCTGGCACAGTGCTATATTAACCAGACCATCCCCTGGCATGGAACTATATTAACCAGACCATCCCCTGGCATGGCACAGTGCTATATTAACCAGACCATCCCCTGGCATGGAGCTATATTAACCAGACCATCCCCTGGCACAGTGCTATATTAACCAGACCATCCCCTGGCATGGAGCTATATTAACCAGACCATCCCCTGGCACAGTGCTATATTAACCAGACCATCCCCTGGCACAGAGCTATATTAACCAGACCATCCCCTGGCACAGTGCTATATTAACCAGACCATCCCCTGGCACAGTGCTATATTAACCAGACCATCCCCTGGCATGGAGCTATATTAACCAGACCATCCCCTGGCACAGTGCTATATTAACCAGACCATCCCCTGGCATGGAGCTATATTAACCAGACCATCCCCTGGCACAGTGCTATATTAACCAGACCATCCCCTGGCATGGAGCTATATTAACCAGACCATCCCCTGGCATGGAGCTAATATTAACCAGACCATAATGCTAATAATAACCAGACCATCCCCTGGCACAGTGCTATATTAACCAGACCATCCCCTGGCATGGAGCTATATTAACCAGACCATCCCCTGGCATGGAGCCACTACCCTTAACAGACCATCCCCTGGCATGGAGCTATATTAACCAGACCATCCCTGGCACAGTGCAGAAGGGAGCTATATTAACCAGACCATCCCCTGGCACAGTGCTATATTAACCAGACCATCCCCTGGCATGGAATATTGCAACCAGACCATCCCCTGGCATGGAGTGATTAACCTTACCATCCCTAGGTATTCCTTGAGCAGATATTAACCAGACCATCCCCTGGCATGGAGCTATATTAACCAGACCATCCCCTGGCACAGTGCTATATTAACCAGACCATCCCCTGGCACAGTGCTATATTAACCAGACCATCCCCAGTGGCATGGAGCTATATTAGGCCAGACCATCCCCTGGCATGGCACAGTGCTATAGGGCCAGACCATCCCCTGGCATGGAGCTATATTAGGTGCCAGACCATCCCCTGGCATGGAGCTATATTAACCAGACCATGGTCATGGAGCTATATTAACCAGACCATCCCCTGGCATGGAGCTATATTAACCAGACCATCCCCTGGCTTGGAGCTATATTAACCAGACCATCCCCTGGCACAGTGCTATATTAACCAGACCATCCCCTGGCATGGAGCTATATTAACCAGACCATCCCCTGGCACTGGTGCTATATTGCAGACCATCCCTGGCGGAGTGCTATATTAACCAGACCATCCCCTGGCATGTTAGTTGTGCTATATTAACCAGACCATCCCCTGGCATGGAGCTATATTAACCAGACCATCCATGGCATTGAGCTATATTAACCAGACCATCCCCTGGCATGGAGCAAGTTATTAACCAGACCATCCCCGTCATGGAGCTATATTAACCAGACCATCCCCTGGCACAGTGCTATATTAACCAGACCTGGCACAGTGCTATATTAACCAGACCATCCCCTGGCACAGTGCTATATTAACCAGACCATCCCCTGGCATGGTGCTATATTATCCAGACCATCCCCTGGCATGGAGCTATATTAACCAGACCATCCCCTGGCATGGAGCTATATTAACCAGACCATCCCCTGGCACAGTGCTATATTAACCAGACCATCCCCTGGCATGGTGTTATATTAACCAGACCATCCTGGTAGGAGACAGATTCTCAGACCATCCACCTGGCATGGAGCTATATTATCAGTGCAGACCATCCGGAGAGGGTGGCACAGTGATATATTAACCAGACCATCCCCTGGCACAGTGCTATATTAACCAGACCATCCCCTGGCACAGTGCTATATTAACCAGACAACCCCCTGGCACAGTGCTATATTAACCAGACCATCCCCTGGCATGGAGCTATATTAACCAGACCATCCCCTGGCACAGTGCTATATTAACCAGACCATCCCCTGGCATGGAGCTATATTAACCAGACCATCCCTGGCACAGTGCTATATTAACCAGACCATCCCCTGGCACAGTGCTATATTAATCAGACCATCCCCTGGCACAGTGCTATATTAACCAGACTATCCCCTGGCACAGTGCTATATTAACCAGACCATCCCCTGGCATGGAGCTATATTAACCAGACCATCCCTGGCACAGTGTTATATTAACCAGACCATCCCCTGGCACAGTGCTATATTAACCAGACCATCCCCTGGCATGGAGCTATATTAACCAGACCATCCCCTGGCATGGAGCTATATTAACCAGACCATCCCTTGGCATGGAGCAATATTAACCAGACCATCCCTTGGCATGGAGCTATATTAACCAGACCATCCCCTGGCACAGTGCTATATGAACCAGAACATCCCCTTGCACAGTGCTATATTAACCAGACCATCCCCTGGCACAGTGCTATATTAACCAGACCATCCCCTGGCATGGAGCTATATTAACCAGACCATCCCCTGGCATGGAGCTATATTAACCAGACCATCCCCCGGCATGGAGCTATATTAACCAGACCATCCCCTGGCATGGAGCTATATTATATGTTTTTGGTACTTCCGGGTTGGAGCGAGCGGTCGCATCCGCACTTCGGTCCGCAGGTAGTATAACTTTTCTTTACATTTCATTACATTTCATTATAGTACAACGGTTTGATTTGTCTAATCTTAGCAATTTCTTCTTAGCTAGCTACATAGCCGTCTTTGTATCAAAGATAATTGCGTAATTATCGTATTTCGTCGTCCTAACGTAGTCTACACTGCTATCTGCCCAGCAGCTAGCCAGCTAGCAAACGTCCACCGTCTACCGAATAGCAGCACTGTAGAAACTATTACACTCAACTGAACGACTTGATTAGTGTAGTGTTAGCTAGCTACATAGTTGTCTTTGCTGTCTTCGTATCCAAGATAATTGTGTAGTTTAGAGTGTGTAGTCTTAGAGTGATTATCTTAATTTACAGAGGTTAGCTAGCCAGCTATTTGTCGTCCTTAACGTAGGAGACACTGCTAGCTCGCCAACAGCTAGCCAACGTCTACCGAATAGAACTTCCGCACTCAACAACCCGGTCGCATTCCGCTTCGCTCCACAGGTAGTATCACATTTTCATTTCATTTCATTACAGCACAACGGTTTGATTTGTTTGATCGTAGCTAGCTACATAGCTAGCTACATAGCCGTCTTTGTATCAAAGATAATTGTGTAGTCTAGAGCGAGGGGTGTTCCTCTGTTTCTAGGTTAGCTAGCCAGCTATTGTCGTTCTTTTAACGCAACGTAACGTAATCAACACTGCTAGCTAGCCAGCTAGCCCCCGAATAGCAGCACTGTAGAAACTATTACACTCAACGGAACGACTTGATTAGTGTAGTGTCAACAACGCAGCCACTGCCAGCTAGCCTACAAAGTCAACAACGCAGCCACTGCCAGCTAGCCTACTTCAGCAGTACTGTATCATTTTAATCATTTTAGTCAATGAGATTCTTGCTACGTAAGCTTAACTTTCTGAACATTCGAGACGTGTAGTCCACTTGTCATTCCAATCTCCTTGCATTAGCGTAGCCTCTTCTGTAGCCTGTCAACTATGTTTTCTGTCTATCCCTGTTCTCTCCTCTCTGCACAGGCCATACAAACGCTCCACACCGCGTGGCCGCGGCCACCCTAATCTGGTGGTCCCAGCGCGCACGACCCACGTGGAGTTCCAGGTCTCCGGTAGCCTCTGGAACTGCTGATCTGCGGCCAACAAGGCAGAGTTCATCTCAGCCTATGCCTCCCTCCAGTCCCTCGACTTCTTGGCACTGACGGAAACATGGATCACCACAGATAACACTGCTACTCCTACTGCTCTCTCTTCGTCCGCCCACGTGTTCTCGCACACCCCGAGAGCTTCTGGTCAGCGGGGTGGTGGCACCGGGATCCTCATCTCTCCCAAGTGGTCATTCTCTCTTTCTCCCCTTACCCATCTGTCTATCGCCTCCTTTGAATTCCATGCTGTCACAGTCACCAGCCCTTTCAAGCTTAACATCCTTATCATTTATCGCCCTCCAGGTCCCCTCGGAGAGTTCATCAATGAGCTTGATGCCTTGATAAGCTCCTTTCCTGAGGACGGCTCACCTCTCACAGTTCTGGGCGACTTTAACCTCCCCACGTCTACCTTTGACTCATTCCTCTCTGCCTCCTTCTTTCCACTCCTCTCCTCTTTTGACCTCACCCTCTCACCTTCCCCCCCTACTCACAAGGCAGGCAATACGCTCGACCTCATCTTTACTAGATGCTGTTCTTCCACTAACCTCATTGCAACTCCCCTCCAAGTCTCCGACCACTACCTTGTATCCTTTTCCCTCTCGCTCTCATCCAACACTTCCCACACTGCCCCTACTCGGATGGTATCGCGCCGTCCCAACCTTCGCTCTCTCTCCCCCGCTACTCTCTCCTCTTCCATCCTATCATCTCTTCCCACTGCTCAAACCTTCTCCAACCTATCTCCTGATTCTGCCTCCTCAACCCTCCTCTCCTCCCTTTCTGCATCCTTTGACTCTCTATGTCCCCTATCCTCCAGGCCGGCTCGGTCCTCCCCTCCCGCTCCGTGGCTCGACGACTCATTGCGAGCTCACAGAACAGGGCTCCGGGCAGCCGAGCGGAAATGGAGGAAAATTCACCTCCCTGCGGACCTGGCATCCTTTCACTCCCTCCTCTCTACATTTTCCTCCTCTGTCTCTGCTGCTAAAGCCACTTTCTACCACTCTAAATTCCAAGCATCTGCCTCTAACCCTAGGAAGCTCTTTGCCACCTTCTCCTCCCTCCTGAATCCTCCTCCCCTCCCCCTCCTCCCTCTCTGCAGATGACTTCGTCAACCATTTTGAAAAGAAGGTCGACGACATCCGATCCTCGTTTGCTAAGTCAAACAACACCGCTGGTTCTGCTCACACTGCCCTATCCTGTGCTCTGACCTCTTTCTCCCCTCTCTCTCCAGATGAAATCTTGCGTCTTGTGACGGCCGGCCGCCCAACAACCTGCCCGCTTGACCCTATCCCCTCCTCTCTTCTCCAGACCATTTCCGGAGACCTTCTCCCTTACCTCACCTCGCTCATCAACTCATCCCTGACCGCTGGCTACGTCCCTTCCGTCTTCAAGAGAGCGAGAGTTGCACCCCTTCTGAAAAAACCTACACTCGATCCCTCCGATGTCAACAACTACAGACCAGTATCCCTTCTTTCTTTTCTCTCCAAAACTCTTGAACGTCCTTGGCCAGCTCTCCCGCTATCTCTCTCAGAATGACCTTCTTGATCCAAATCAGTCAGGTTTCAAGACTAGTCATTCAACTGAGACTGTTCTTCTTTGTATCACGGAGGCGCTCCGCACTGCTAAAGCTAACTCTCTCTCCTCTGCTCTCATCCTTCTAGACCTATCGGCTGCCTTCGATACTGTGAACCATCAGATCCTCCTCTCCACCCTCTCCGAGTTGGGCATCTCCGGCGCGGCCCACGCTTGGATTGCGTCCTACCTGACAGGTCGCTCCTACCAGGTAGCGTGGCGAGAATCTGTCTCCTCACCACGCGCTCTCACCACTGGTGTCCCCCAGGGCTCTGTTCTAGGCCCTCTCCTATTCTCGCTATACACCAAGTATTGGCCTATCATTAACCTCACATGGTCTCTCCTATCATTGCTATGCAGACGACACACAATTAATCTTCTCCTTTCCCCCTTCTGATGACCAGGTGGCGAATCGCATCTCTGCATGTCTGGCAGACATATCAGTGTGGATTACGGATCACCACCTCAAGCTGAACCTCGGCAAGACGGAGCTGCTCTTCCTCCCGGGAAGGACTGCCCGTTCCATGATCTCTCCATCACGGTTGACAACTCCATTGTGTCCTCCTCCCAGAGCGCTAAGAACCTTGGCGTGATCCTGGACAACACCCTGTCGTTCTCAACTAACATCAAGGCGGTGGCCCGTTCCTGTAGGTTCATGCTCTACAACATCCTCAGAGTACGACCCTGCCTCACACAGGAAGCGGCGCAGGTCCTAATCCAGGCACTTGTCATCTCCCGTCTGGATTACTGCAACTCGCTGTTGGCTGGGCTCCCTGCCTGTGCCATTAAACCCCTACAACTCATCCAGAACGCCGCAGCCCGTCTGGTGTTCAACCTTCCCAAGTTCTCTCACGTCACCCCGCTCCTCCGCTCTCTCCACTGGCTTCCAGTTGAAGCTCGCATCCGCTACAAGACCATGGTGCTTGCCTACGGAGCTGTGAGGGGAACGGCACCTCAGTACCTCCAGGCTCTGATCAGGCCCTACACCCAAACAAGGGCACTGCGTTCATCCACCTCTGGCCTGCTCGCCTCCCTACCACTGAGGAAGTACAGTTCCCGCTCAGCCCAGTCAAAACTGTTCGCTGCTCTGGCCCCCAATGGTGGAACAAACTCCCTCACGACGCCAGGACAGCGGAGTCAATCACCACCTTCCGGAGACACCTGAAACCCCACCTCTTTAAGGAATACCTAGGATAGGATAAAGTAATCCTTCTCACCCCCCTTAAAAGATTTAGATGCACTATTGTAAAGTGGCTGTTCCACTGGTTGTCATAAGGTGAATGCACCAATTTGTAAGTCGCTCTGGATAAGAGCGTCTGCTAAATGACTTAAATGTAAATGTAAATGTAAATGTAACCAGACCATCCCCTGACACAGTGCTATATTAACCAGACCATCCCCTGGCAAAGTGCTATATTAACCATTAACCAGACCATCCCCTGGCATGGAGCTATATTAACCAGACCATCCCCTGGCACAGTGCTATATTAATGAGACCATCCCCTGGCACAGTGCTATATTAACCAGACCATCCCCTGACACAGTGCTATATTAACCAGACCATCCCCTGGCACAGTGCTATATTAACCAGACCATCCCCTGGTACAGTGCTATATTAACCAGACCATCCCCTGACACAGTGCTATATTAACCAGACCATCCCTGGCACAGTGCTATATTAACCAGACCATCCCCTGGCATGGCACAGTTATATATTAACCAGACCATCCCCTGGCACAGTGCAATATTAACCAGACCATCCCCTGGCATGGCACAGTGCTATATTAACCAGACCATCCCCTGGCATGGAGCTATATTAACCAGACCATCTGGCAAGGAGCTGGCATCCCTGGCACAGTGCTATATTAACCAGACCATCCCCTGGCATGGCACAGTGCTATATTAACCAGACCATCCCCTGGCACAGTGCTATATTAACCAGACCATCCCCTGGCATGGAGCTATATTCACCAGACCATCCCCTGGCACAGTGCTATATTAATGAGACCATTCCCTGGCACAGTGCTATATTAACCAGACCATCCCCTGGCACAGTGCTATATTAACCAGACCATCCCCTGGCATGGCACAGTGCTATATTAACCAGACCATCCCATGGCACAGTGCTATATTAACCAGACCATCCCCTGGTACAGTGCAATATTAACCAGACCATCCCCTGGCACAGTGCTATATTAACCAGACCATCCCCTGGCACAGTGCAATATTAACGAGACCATCCGCTGACATGGCACAGTGCTATATTAACCAGACCATCCCCTGACATGGAGCTATATTAACCAGACCATCCCCTGGCAAGGAGCTATATTAACCAGACCATCCCCTGGTACAGTGCTATATTAACCAGACCATCCCCTGGTACAGTGCTATATTAACCAGTCCATCCACTGGCACAGTGCTATATTAATCAGACCATCCCCTGGCACAGTGCTATATTAACCAGACCATCCCCTGGCATGGAGCTATATTAACCAGACCATCCCCTGGCATGGCATAGTGCTATATTAACCAGACCATTCCCTGGTACAGTGCTATATTAACCAGACCATCCCCTGGCATGGCACAGTGCTATATTAACCAGACCATCCACTGGTACAGTGCTATATTAATCAGACCATCCCCTGGCATGGAGGTATATTAACCAGACCATCCCCTGGCATGGAGGTATATTAACCAGACCATCCCCTGGCATGGAGCTATATTAACCAGACCATCCCCTGGCATCCAGAAAATCACATTGTAGGATTTTTTATGAATTTATTTGCAAATTATGGTGGAAAATAAGTATTTTGCAAAATTGGTGGCTGACTAAATACTTTTTTGCCCCACTGTATTTGCTTGTAGTTCATCCACTTTGTTATCCAGCTATTGTACGTTGGCTAATAGTACCAATGGCAAAGGCAGATTATCCACTCGTTACCGGCTCCTTACCAGGCACTTCGATCTCCTTTCCGCAATATCTCTGTCTCTTCCTCCTGCAAATGACTGGGATGAGGGCCTTGTCATGTGTCTGGGGTAAATCTCTCTCGTCCAACTCATTAACCTCTCTAGGGTATGTGGGACGCTAGCGTCCCATCTGGTCAACATCCAGTGAGATTGCAGAGTGCCAAATTCAAATACACAAATACTCATTATAAAAATTCAGAAAACAAAACATATTTTACATGGGTTTAAAGATGAACTTCTTGTGAATCCAACCACGGTGTCAGATTTAAAAAATGCTTTATGGCGAAAGCATACCTTACGATTATTTGAGAACGTAGCCCAGTTGACAAATTATTACAAACAGTAACCAGCCAAGCAGAAGCGTTACAAAACTCAGAAATAGAGATAAACTGAATCCCTTACCTTTGATGATCTTCATATGTTTACACTCAGAAGACATTCAATTTTCTCAATAAATGTTCCTTTTGTTCGATATAGTCCCTTTATATTTGCGCGTTTTCTTCAGTAATCCACAGGCTCAAACGCAGTCAAAACAGGCAGACAAAAAAATCCAAATTGTATCCGTAAAGTTCATAGAAACATGTCAAACTATGTTAATATTCAAACCTCGGGTTGTTTTTAGCCTAAATTATCTATAATATTTCAACCGGACAATAACGTCGTCAATATAAAAGGTAAACAAGAAATGCACTCTCTTGGGATTGCACATGAAAAAGCTTTTTCTCAGGTTTTGCCTGCCAAATCAGTTCTGTTATACTCACAGACACTAATTTAACAGTTTTGGAAACTTTAGAGTGTTTGTATCCAAATCTACTAGTTATATGCATATCATATCTTCTGGGCCCGAGTAGCAGGCCGTTTAATTTAGGCATGCTTTTCATCCAAAATTCCGAATGCTGCCCCCTACCCTAGAGAAGTTAAAGAAAAATGATGTGTCTAGCTCAAGGTGAGTAATCGCTGTTCTGATGTCCAGATGCTCTTTTCGGTCATAAGAGACGGTATCAGAAACATTATGTACAAAAGAAGTTACAACCAATGCGAAATAACTAACAAAATATCTGTTGGGTTGAGAGCCCATAAAACAGCAGCCATCTTCTCATCTTCTCATCTTCTCAAATAGTAAAGTAAAATACAGATACAAAAAAAAACCTACGTAAGTTTATATTAACTTTAAAGTATTTTACACCACTGCAAACGGTACGATCACTTTGCTCGTTGTATATATATATATATATATATATGTTTTTGTTTGTGACGAGGCAAACAAAAACATTCCAATACAAACAAAATCATAACCGCTACACACAGCCTACATCACTGTCACCATATTAGCTTTACGTCATAGCTCGTCAATATAGCTACTAGAACTAACGCATTAGTAAACCCACTACAACCAGGAAGTATGGTGTACAGTCAGAAAGCAGTTTAGCAGTTACACCGGCGGGCCCCAGTGGCAATAAATGAATCATGAGCCGGGTGTTTGACTAAGCTAAACTAGCTGGCTGCATTTGCTAGCTAATTGAAAGTTTTAACCAAATCTCACTCACTCACTCACTCACTCACTCACTCACTCACTCACTCACTCACTCACTCACTCACTCAATCACTCACTCTCCCACTACTACTACTAACCACATTTTATGCACTGCAGTGCTAACCATCTGTAGCTTATGCTTTCAGTACTAGATTAATTATCTGATGCTTTTATTGGGTGGACAACATGTCAATTCCTGCTGCAAGAGCTCTGATAGGTTGGAGGACGTCCTCCGGAAGTTGTCATAACTACTGTGGAAGAGGGTGAGAACCATGAGCCTCTTGGGTTCTGTATTGAAGTCCCAGAGGAGGACGGAAGCTAGCTGTCATCCAGCTACACCATGGTGCTACCCTACAGAGTGCTGTTAAGGCTACTGTAGACCATTGCAAAACAGTGTGATTTAATCAATTATTTTGTGACGTGGATATATTTACTATAGTTTTATCTAAAAAGGATAACATTTTGAAATTCACTGAGGTGGACGGTCCTCCCCTTCCCGAGGAGCCTCCATTGGTTCAAAGTAAACTTGAAGTCACGAGATGGCATGTTGTGTGGTCCTCCCACTACGACTCTTCAGGAAAGCAAGTAGCAGTTTATTAGGCTACAGATGAAATAAGTTCCGATGAACTTCCCAGGGTGGTGAAAGTACACGGTCATGAGCTTGATGCTCCTTTTCCAATAACTATCCAGGGTCTTATTCTGGTGACAAGATGCTCGACTGACACATAAAAATAATACGACACATTGGCTAGAGTGTGTCAAGACCAGAGGGGGCACGTTGGCTAGAGTGTGCCAAGACCAGAGGGGGCACGTTGGCTAGAGTCAAGACCAGAGGGCACGTTGGCTAGAATCAAGACCAGAGGGGACACGTTGGCTAGAGTCAAGACCAGAGGGGACACGTTGGCTAGAGTGTGCCAAGACCAGAGGGGCACGTTGGCTAGAATGTGCCAAGACCAGAGGGGCACGTTGGCTAGAGTGTGCCAAGACCAGAGGGGGAACGTTGGCTAGAGTGTGCCAAGACCAGAGGGGACACGTTGGCTGAGTGTGCCAAGACCAGAGGGGACACGTTGGCTAGAGTGTGCCAAGACCAGAGGGGCACGTTGGCTAGAGTGTGCCAAGACCAGAGGGGACACGTTGGCTAGAGTGTCCCAAGACCAGAGGGGGCACGTTGGCTAGAGTGACCAAGACCAGTCAAGACCAGAGGGGCATGTTGGCTAGAGTGTGTCAAGACCAGAGGGCACGTTGGCTAGAGTGTGTCAAGACCAGAGGGGCACGTTGGCTAGAATCAAGACCAGTGTGGCTAGATCAAGACCAGAGAGGACACGTTGGCTAGAGTGTGCCAAGACCAGAGGGGGGAACGTTGGCTAGAGTGTGCCAAGACCAGAGGGGGCACGTTGGCTAGAGTGTACCAAGACCAGAGGGGACACGTTGGCTAGAGTGTGCCAAGACCAGAGGGGGCACGTTGGATAGAGTGTACCAAGACCAGAGGGGGCACGTTGGCTAGAGTGTGCCAAGACCAGAGGGGGCACGTTGGCTAGAGTCAAGACCAGAGGGGGACAAGTTGGCTAGAGTGTGCCAAGACCAGAGGGGACACGTTGGCTAGTGTGCCAAGACCAGAGGGGGCACGTTGGCTAGAATGTGCCAAGACCAGAGGGGGCACGTTGGCTAGAGTGTGCCAAGACCAGAGTGTGCCAAGACCAGAGGGGACACGTTGGCTAGAGTGTGCCAAGACCAGAGGGGACACGTTGGCTAGAGTGCCAAGACCAGAGGGGCACGTTGGCTAGAGTTTTGTCAAGACCAGAGGGGACACGTTGGCTAGAGTCAAGACCAGAGGGACACATTGGCTAGAATGTGCCAAGACCAGAGGGGGCACGTTGGCTAGAGTGTGCCAAGACCAGAGGGGCACGTTGGCTAGAGTGTGCCAAGACAAGAGGGGGCACGTTGGCTAGAGTTTGCCAAGACCAGAGGGGACAAGTTGGCTAGAGTCAAGACCAGAGGGGCACGTTGGCTAGAGTGTGCCAAGACCAGAGGGGGCACGTTGGTTAGAGTGTGCCAAGACCAGAGGGCACGTTGGCTAGAGTCAAGACCAGAGGGGACGCATTGACTAGAGTGTGTCAAGACCAGAGGGGGCACGTTGGCTAGAGTGTGCCAAGACCAGAGGGGCACGTTGGCTAGAGTGTGTCAAGACCAGAGGGGCACGTTGGCTAGAGTCAAGACCAGAGGGGGCACGTTGGCTAGAATCAAGACCAGAGGGGACACGTTGGCTAGAGTCAAGACCAGAGGGGACACGTTGGCTAGAGTGTGCCAAGACCAGAGGGGCACGTTGGCTAGAATGTGCCAAGACCAGAGGGGCACGTTGGCTAGAGTGTGCCAAGACCAGAGGGGTGGAACGTTGGCTAGAGTGTGCCAAGACCAGAGGGGACACGTTGACTTGAGTGTGCCAAGACCAGAGGGGCACGTTGGCTAGAGTGTGCCAAGACCAGAGGGGACACGTTGGCTAGAGTGTGCCAAGACCAGAGGGGACACGTTGGCTAGAGTGTCCCAAGACCAGAGGGGGCACGTTGGCTAGAGTCAAGACCAGAGGGGCACGTTGGCTAGAGTCAAGACCAGAGGGGGCATGTTGGCTAGAGTGTGTCAAGACCAGAGGGGCACGTTGGCTAGAGTGTGTCAAGACCAGAGGGGGCACGTTGGCTAGAATCAAGACCAGAGGGGGCACGTTGGCTAGAGTCAAGACCAGAGAGGACACGTTGGCTAGAGTGTGCCAAGACCAGAGGGGGAACGTTGGCTAGAGTGTGCCAAGACCAGAGGGGGCACGTTGGATAGAGTGTACCAAGACCAGAGGGGACACGTTGTCTAGAGTGTGCCAAGACCAGAGGGGGCACGTTGGATAGAGTGTACCAAGACCAGAGGGGGCACGTTGGCTAGAGTGTGCCAAGACCAGAGGGGCACGTTGGCTAGAGTCAAGACCAGAGGGGACAAGTTGGCTAGAGTGTGCCAAGACCAGAGGGGACACGTTGGCTAGTGTGCCAAGACCAGAGGGGCACGTTGGCTAGAATGTGCCAAGACCAGAGGGGGCACGTTGGCTAGAGTGTGCCAAGACCAGAGGGTGGAACGTTGGCTAGAGTGTGCCAAGACCAGAGGGGACATTGGCTAGAGTGTGCCAAGACCAGCGGGGACACGTTGGCTAGAGTGTGCCAAGACCAGAGGGGGCATGTTGGCTAGAGTGTCAAGACCAGAGGGGACACGTTGGCTAGAGTGTGCCAAGACCAGAGGGGGCACGTTGGCTAGAGTGTGTCAAGACCAGAGGGGACACGTTGGCTAGAGTGTGCCAAGACCAGAGGGGGCACGTTGGCTAGAGTGTGTCAAGACCAGAGGGGACAAGTTGGCAGTGTGCCAAGACCAGAGGGGGCACGTTGGCTAGAGTTTGCCAAGACCAGAGGGGACACGTTGGCTTGAGTGTGCCAAGACCAGAGGGGGCACGTTGGCTAGAGTGTGCCAAGACCAGAGGGGACACGTTGGCTAGAGTGTGCCAAGACCAGAGGGGACACGTTGGCTAGAGTGTCCCAAGACCAGAGGGGCACATTGGCTAGAGTCAAGACCAGAGGGGCACGTTGGCTGTCAAGACCAGAGGGGGCACGTTGGCTAGAGTGTGCCAAGACCAGAGGGCACGTTGGCTAGAATCAAGACCAGAGGGGGCACGTTGGCTAGAATCAAGACCAGAGGGCACGTTGGCTAGAGTCAAGACCAGAGGGGACACGTTGGCTAGAGTGTGCCAAGACCAGAGGGGAACGTTGGCTAGAGTGTCAAGACCAGAGGGGACAAAACCAGAGGGGGCACGTTGGCTAGAGTGTGCCAAGACCAGAGGGGGCACGTTGGCTAGAGTGTGCCAAGACCAGAGGGGACACGTTGGCTAGAGTGTGCCAAGACCAGAGGGCACGTTGGCTAGAGTGTGCCAAGACCAGAGGGGACACGTTGGCTAGAGTGTGCCAAGACCAGAGGGGACACGTTGGCTAGAGTGTGCCAAGACCAGAGGGGACACGTTGGCTGCCAAGACCAGAGGGGGCACGTTGGCTAGAGTGTGCCAAGACCAGAGGGGACACGTTGGCTAGAGTGTGCCAAGACCAGAGGCACGTTGGCTAGAGTGTGCCAAGACCAGAGGGCACGTTGGTAGAGAGTCAAGACCAGAGGGGACAAGTTGGCTAGAGTGTGCCAAGACCAGAGGGCACGTTGGCTAGAGTGTGTCAAGACCAGAGGGCACGTTGGCTAGAGTGTGCCAAGACCAGAGGGGACACGTTGGCTAGAGTGTGCCAAGACCAGAGGGGGACACGTTGGCTAGAGTGTCAAGACCAAGACACGTTGGCAGCCAAGACCAGAGGGGCACGTTGGCTAGAGTGCCCAAGACCAGAGGGCACGTTGGCTAGAGTCAAGACCAGAGGGCACGTTGGCTAGAGTGTGCCAAGACCAGAGGGGGCACGTTGGCTAGAATCAAGACCAGAGGGCACGTTGGCTAGAGTGTGCCAAGACCAGAGGGGCACGTTGGCTCAAGACCAGAGGGGCACGTTGGCTAGAGTCAAGACCAGAGGGCACGTTGGCTAGAGTGTCAAGACCAGAGGGACACGTTGGCTAGAGTCAAGACCAGAGAGGACACGTTGGATAGAATGTGCCAAGACCAGAGCACGTTGGCTAGAGTGTGCCAAGACCAGAGGGGGAACGTTGGCTAGAGTGTGCCAAGACCAGAGGGGACACATTGGCTAGAGTGTGCCAAGACCAGCGGGGACACGTTGGCTAGAGTGATACGTTGGCTAGAGTGTACCAAGACCAGAGGGGCACGTTGGCTAGAGTGTGTCAAGACCAGAGGGGACAAGTTGGCTAGAGTGTGCCAAGACCAGAGGGGACACGTTGGCTAGAGTGTGCCAAGACCAGAGGGGACACGTTGGCTAGAATGTGCCAAGACCAGAGGGGGCACGTTGGCTAGAGTGTGCCAAGACCAGAGGGGGACACGTTGGCTAGAGTGTGCCAAGACCAGAGGGGGCACGTTGGCTAGAGTGTGCCAAGACCAGAGGGGACACGTTGGCTAGAGTGTGCCAAGACCAGAGGGGACACGTTGGCTAGAGTGTGCCAAGACCAGAGGGGCACGTTGGCTCAAGACCAGAGGGGCACGTGTAGAGCCAAGACCAGAGGGCACGTTGGCTAGAATCAAGACCAGAGGGGACACGTTGGCTAGAGTCAAGACCAGAGGGGACACGTTGGCTAGAGTGTGCCAAGACCAGAGGGGCACGTTGGCTAGAGTGTGTCAAGACCAGAGGGGACAAGTTGGCTAGAGTGTGCCAAGACCAGAGGGGACACGTTGGCTAGAGTGTGTCAAGACCAGAGGGACACGTTGGCTAGAGTGTGCCAAGACCAGAGGGGCACGTTGGCTAGAGTGTGCCAAGACCAGAGGGGACACGTTGGCTAGAGTGTGCCAAGACCAGAGGGGACACGTTGGCTAGAGTGTGCCAAGACCAGAGGGGACAGAGGTGCCAAGACCAGAGGGGACACGTTGGCTAGAGTGTGCCAAGACCAGAGGGACACGTTGGCTAGAGTGTGCCAAGACCAGAGGGGCACGTTGGCTAGAGTCAAGACCAGAGGGCACGTTGGCTAGAATCAAGACCAGAGGGCACGTTGGCTAGAGTGTGTCAAGACCAGAGGGGCATGTTGGCTAGAGTGTGCCAAGACCAAGACGTTGGCTAGAATGTGCCAAGACCAGAGGGCACGTTGGCTAGAGTGTGCCAAGACCAGAGGGAACGTTGGCTAGAGTGTCCCAGACCAGAGGGGACACATTGGCAGAGACCAGCGGGGACACGTTGGCTAGAGTGTGCCAAGACCAGAGGGCATGTTGGCTACGTGTGCCAAGACCAGAGGGGTACGTTGACTAGAGTGTGCCAAGACCAGAGGGGCACGTTGGCTAGAGTGTGTCAAGACCAGAGGGGACAAGTTGGCTAGAGTGTGCCAAGACCAGAGGGGACACGTTGGCTAGAGTGTGTCAAGACCAGAGGGGACACGTTGGCTAGAGTGTGCCAAGACCAGAGGGGGCACGTTGGCTAGAGTGTGCCAAGACCAGAGGACACGTTGACTTGAGTGTCAAGACCAGAGGGGCACGTTGGCTAGAGTGTGCCAAGACCAGAGGGGACACGTTGGCTAGTGTGCCAAGACCAGAGGGGGCACGTTGGCTAGAGTGTGCCAAGACCAGAGGGGACACGTTGGCTAGAGTGTGTCAAGACCAGACGGGGCACGTTGGCTAGAGTGTGCCAAGACCAGAGGGGGCACGTTGGCTAGAGTGTGTCAAGACCAGAGGGGACAAGTTGGCTAGAGTGTGCCAAGACCAGAGGGGACACATTGGCTAGAGTGTGTCAAGACCAGAGGGACACGTTGGCTAGAGTGTGCCAAGACCAGAGGGGCACGTTGGCTAGAGTGTGCCAAGACCAGAGGGACACGTTGGCTAGAGTGTGCCAAGACCAGAGGGGACACGTTGGCTAGAGTGTGCCAAGACCAGAGGGGACACGTTGGCTAGAGTGTGCCAAGACCAGAGGGCACGTTGGCTAGAGTCAAGACCAGAGACGTTGGGAGTCAAGACCAGAGGGCACGTTGGCTAGAGTGTGCCAAGACCAGAGCACGTTGGCTAGAATCAAGACCAGAGGGGCACGTTGGCTAGAGTGTGCCAAGACCAGAGGGGCACGTTGGCTAGAATCAAGACCAGAGGGGGCACGTTGGCTAGAGTCAAGACCAGAGGGGGCACGTTGGCTAGAATCAAGACCAGAGGGGACACGTTGCTAGAGTCAAGACCAGAGGGGGCACGTTGGCTAGAATGTGCCAAGACCAGAGGGGGCACGTTGGCTAGAGTGTGCCAAGACCAGAGGGCACGTTGGCTAGAGTGTGCCAAGACCAGAGGGGACACATTGGCTAGAGTGTGCCAAGACCAGCGGGGACACGTTGGCTAGAGTGTGCCAAGACCAGAGGGACATGTTGGCTAGAGTGTGCCAAGACCAGAGGGGTCGTTGGCTAGAGTGTACCAAGACCAGAGCACGTTGGCTAGAGTGTGTCAAGACCAGAGGGGACAAGTTGGCTAGAGTGTGCCAAGACCAGAGGGGACACGTTGGCTAGAGTGTGTCAAGACCAGAGGGGACACGTTGGCTAGAGTGTGCCAAGACCAGAGGGGGCACGTTGGCTAGAGTGTGCCAAGACCCACGTTGAGACCAAGACCAGGGGGCACGTTGGCTAGAGTGTGCCAAGACCAGAGGGACACGTTGGCTAGAGTGTGCCAAGACCAGAGGGACACGTTGGCTAGAGTGTGCCAAGACCAGAGGGGCACGTTGGCTAGAGTCAAGACCAGAGGGGCACGTTGGCTAGAGTCAAGACCAGAGGGGGCACGTTGGCTAGAATCAAGACCAGAGGGACACGTTGGCTAGAGTCAAGACCAGAGGGACACGTTGGCTAGAGTGTGCCAAGACCAGAGGGGCACGTTGGCTAGAGTGTGTCAAGACCAGAGGGGACAAGTTGGCTAGAGTGTGCCAAGACCAGAGGGGACACATTGGCTAGAGTGTGTCAAGACCAGAGGGGACACGTTGGCTAGAGTGTGCCAAGACCAGAGGGGGCACGTTGGCTAGAGTGTGCCAAGACCAGAGGGGACACGTTGGCTAGAGTGTGCCAAGACCAGAGGGGACACGTTGGCTAGAGTGTGCCAAGACCAGAGGGGACACGTTGGCTAGAGTGTGCCAAGACCAGAGGGGACACGTTGGCTAGAGTGTGCCAAGACCAGAGGGGACACGTTGGCTAGAGTGTGCCAAGACCAGAGGGGGCACGTTGGCTAGAGTCAAGACCAGAGGGGGCACGTTGGCTAGAGTCAAGACCAGAGGGGGCACGTTGGCTAGAGTGTGTCAAGACCAGAGGGGGGCATGTTGGCTAGAGTGTGCCAAGACCAGAGGGGGCACGTTGGCTAGAGTGTGCCAAGACCAGAGGGGGCACGTTGGCTAGAATGTGCCAAGACCAGAGGGGGCACGTTGGCTAGAGTGTGCCAAGACCAGAGGGGACACATTGGCTAGAGTGTGCCAAGACCAGCGGGGACACGTTGGCTAGAGTGTGCCAAGACCAGAGGGGCATGTTGGCTAGAGTGTGCCAAGACCAGAGGGGTACGTTGACTAGAGTGTGCCAAGACCAGAGGGGGCACGTTGGCTAGAGTGTGTCAAGACCAGAGGGGACAAGTTGGCTAGAGTGTGCCAAGACCAGAGGGGACACGTTGGCTAGAGTGTGTCAAGACCAGAGGGGACACGTTGGCTAGAGTGTGCCAAGACCAGAGGGGGCACGTTGGCTAGAGTGTGCCAAGACCAGAGGGGACACGTTGACTTGAGTGTGCCAAGACCAGAGGGGGCACGTTGGCTAGAGTGTGCCAAGACCAGAGGGACACGTTGGCTAGAGTGTGCCAAGACCAGAGGGGACACGTTGGCTAGAGTGTGCCAAGACCAGAGGGGGCACGTTGGCTAGAGTCAAGACCAGAGGGGCACGTTGGCTAGAGTCAAGACCAGAGGGGCACGTTGGCTAGAGTCAAGACCAGAGGGGACACGTTGGCTAGAGTGTGCCAAGACCAGAGGGGGGAACGTTGGCTAGAGTGTGCCAAGACCAGAGGGGGCATGTTGGCTAGAGTCAAAACCAGAGGGGGCACGTTGGCTAGAGTGTACCAAGACCAGAGGGGGCACGTTGGCTAGAGTGTGCCAAGACCAGAGGGGGCACGTTGGCTAGAGTCAAGACCAGAGGGGACACATTGACTAGAGTGTGTCAAGACCAGAGGGGACACATTGACTAGAGTGTGTCAAGACCAGAGGGGACACGTTGGCTAGAGTGTGCCAAGACCAGAGGGGACACGTTGGCTAGAGTGTGCCAAGACCAGAGGGGACACGTTGGCTAGAGTGTGCCAAGACCAGAGACACGTTGGCTAGAGTGTGCCAAGACCAGAGGGGACACGTTGGCTAGAGTGTGCCAAGACCAGAGGCACGTTGGGGTCAAGACCAGAGGGGCACGTTGGCTAGAGTCAAGACCAGAGGGGGCACGTTGGCTAGAGTGTGTCAAGACCAGAGGGGCATGTTGGCTAGAGTGTGCCAAGACCAGAGGGGGAACGTTGGCTAGAATGTGCCAAGACCAGAGGGGGCACGTTGGCTAGAATGTGCCAAGACCAGAGGGGGCACGTTGGCTAGAGTGTGCCAAGACCAGAGGGGACACATTGGCTAGAGTGTGCTAAGACCAGCGGGGACACGTTGGCTAGAGTGTGCCAAGACCAGAGGGGGCATGTTGGCTAGAGTGTGCCAAGACCAGAGGGGACACGTTGGCTAGAGTGTGCCAAGACCAGAGGGGGTACGTTGGCTAGAGTGTGTCAAGACCAGAGGGGACAAGTTGGCTAGAGTGTGTCAAGACCAGAGGGGACACGTTGGCTAGAGTCAAGACCAGAGGGGGCATGTTGGCTAGAGTGTGCCAAGACCAGAGGGGGCACGTTGGCTAGAGTGTGCCAAGACCAGAGGGGACACGTTGACTTGAGTGTGCCAAGACCAGAGGGGGCACGTTGGCTAGAGTGTGCCAAGACCAGAGGGGACACGTTGGCTAGTGTGCCAAGACCAGAGGGGGCACGTTGGCTAGAGTGTGCCAAGACCAGAGGGGACACGTTGGCTAGAGTGTGTCAAGACCAGACGGGGCACGTTGGCTAGAGTGTGCCAAGACCAGAGGGGGCACGTTGGCTAGAGTGTGTCAAGACCAGAGGGGACAAGTTGGCTAGAGTGTGCCAAGACCAGAGGGGACATTGGCTAGAGTGTGTCAAGACCAGAGGGGACACGTTGGCTAGAGTGTGCCAAGACCAGAGGGCACGTTGGCTAGAGTGTGCCAAGACCAGAGGGGACACGTTGGCTAGAGTGTGCCAAGACCAGAGGGGACACGTTGGCTAGAGTGTGCCAAGACCAGAGGGGACACGTTGGCTAGAGTGTGCCAAGACCAGAGGGGGCACGTTGGCTAGAGTCAAGACCAGAGGGGCACGTTGGCTAGAGTCAAGACCAGAGGGGCACGTTGGCTAGAGTGTGCCAAGACCAGAGGGGGCACGTTGGCTAGAATCAAGACCAGAGGGGGGCGTTGGCTAGAGTGTGCCAAGACCAGAGGGGCACGTTGGCTAGAATCAAGACCAGAGGGCACGTTGGCTAGAGTCAAGACCAGAGGGGGCACGTTGGCTAGAATCAAGACCAGAGGGGACACGTTGGCTAGAGTCAAGACCAGAGGGCACGTTGGCTAGAATGTGCCAAGACCAGAGGGGGCACGTTGGCTAGAGTGTGCCAAGACCAGAGGGGGAACGTTGGCTAGAGTGTGCCAAGACCAGAGGGGACACATTGGCTAGAGTGTGCCAAGACCAGCGGGGACACGTTGGCTAGAGTGTGCCAAGACCAGAGGGGGCATGTTGGCTAGAGTGTGCCAAGACCAGAGGGGTACGTTGGCTAGAGTGTACCAAGACCAGGGGGCACGTTGGCTAGAGTGTGTCAAGACCAGAGGGGACAAGTTGGCTAGAGTGTGCCAAGACCAGAGGGGACACGTTGGCTAGAGTGTGTCAAGACCAGAGGGGACACGTTGGCTAGAGTGTGCCAAGACCAGAGGGGCACGTTGGCTAGAGTGTGCCAAGACCAGAGGGGACACGTTGACTTGAGTGTGCCAAGACCAGAGGGGGCACGTTGGCTAGAGTGTGCCAAGACCAGAGGGGACACGTTGGCTAGAGTGTGCCAAGACCAGAGGGGACACGTTGGCTAGAGTGTGCCAAGACCAGAGGGGCACGTTGGCTAGAGTCAAGACCAGAGGGGCACGTTGGCTAGAGTCAAGACCAGAGGGCACGTTGGCTAGAATCAAGACCAGAGGGGACACGTTGGCTAGAGTCAAGACCAGAGGGGACACGTTGGCTAGAGTGTGCCAAGACCAGAGGGGGCACGTTGGCTAGAGTGTGCCAAGACCAGAGGGGGCACGTTGGCTAGAGTGTGCCAAGACCAGAGGGGACACATTGGCTAGAGTGTGCCAAGACCAGAGGGGACACGTTGGCTAGAGTGTGCCAAGACCAGAGGGGGCACGTTGGCTAGAGTGTGCCAAGACCAGAGGGGACACGTTGGCTAGAGTGTGCCAAGACCAGAGGGGGCACGTTGGCTAGAGTGTGCCAAGACCAGAGGGGACACGTTGGCTAGAGTGTGCCAAGACCAGAGGGGACACATTGGCTAGAGTGTGCCAAGACCAGAGGGGACACGTTGGCTAGAGTGTGCCAAGACCAGAGGGGCACGTTGGCTAGAGTCAAGACCAGAGGGGGCACGTTGGCTAGAGTCAAGACCAGAGGGGCACGTTGGCTAGAGTGTGTCAAGACCAGAGGGGGCATGTTGGCTAGAGTGTGCCAAGACCAGAGGGGGAACGTTGGCTAGAATGTGCCAAGACCAGAGGGGGCACGTTGGCTAGAGTGTGCCAAGACCAGAGGGGGGAACGTTGGCTAGAGTGTCCCAAGACCAGAGGGGACACATTGGCTAGAGTGTGCCAAGACCAGCGGGGACACGTTGGCTAGAGTGTGCCAAGACCAGAGGGGGCATGTTGGCTAGAGTGTGCCAAGACCAGAGGGGTACGTTGACTAGAGTGTGCCAAGACCAGAGGGGCACGTTGGCTAGATGTGTCAAGACCAGAGGGGACAAGTTGGCTAGAGTGTGCCAAGACCAGAGGGGACACGTTGGCTAGAGTGTGTCAAGACCAGAGGGGACACGTTGGCTAGAGTGTGCCAAGACCAGAGGGGGCACGTTGGCTAGAGTGTGCCAAGACCAGAGGGGACACGTTGACTTGAGTGTGCCAAGACCAGAGGGGGCACGTTGGCTAGAGTGTGCCAAGACCAGAGGGGACACGTTGGCTAGAGTGTGCCAAGACCAGAGGGGACACGTTGGCTAGAGTGTGCCAAGACCAGAGGGGGCACGTTGGCTAGAGTCAAGACCAGAGGGGCACGTTGGCTAGAGTCAAGACCAGAGGGGGCACGTTGGCTAGAGTCAAGACCAGAGGGGACACGTTGGCTAGATTGTGCCAAGACCAGAGGGGGGAACGTTGGCTAGAGTGTGCCAAGACCAGAGGGGCATGTTGGCTAGAGTCAAAACCAGAGGGCACGTTGGCTAGAGTGTACCAAGACCAGAGGGCACGTTGGCTAGAGTGTGCCAAGACCAGAGGGGGCACGTTGGCTAGAGTCAAGACCAGAGGGGACACATTGACTAGAGGTGGACACATTGACTAGAGTGTGTCAAGACCAGAGGGGACACATTGGCTAGAGTGTGTCAAGACCAGAGGGGGCACGTTGGCTAGAGTGTGCCAAGACCAGAGGGGACACGTTGGCTAGAGTGTGCCAAGACCAGAGGGGACAAGTTGGCTAGAGTCAAGACCAGAGGGGGCACGTTGGCTAGAGTGTGCCAGGACCAGAGGGCACGTTGGCTAGAGTGTGCCAAGTCCAGAGGGGGCACGTTGGTTAGAGTGTGCCAAGACCAGAGGGGGCACGTTGGCTAGAGTCAAGACCAGAGGGGACGCATTGACTAGAGTGTGTCAAGACCAGGGGGCACGTTGGCTAGAGTGTGCCAAGACCAGAGGGGACACATTGGCTAGAGTGTGCCAAGACCAGAGGGGACACGTTGGCTAGAGTGTGCCAAGACCAGAGGGCATGTTGGCTAGAGTGTGCCAAGACCAGAGGGGGAACGTTGGCTAGAATGTGCCAAGACCAGAGGGGGCACGTTGGCTAGAGTGTGCCAAGACCAGAGGGGAACGTTGGCTAGAGTGTCCCAAGACCAGAGGGGACACATTGGCTAGAGTGTGCCAAGACCAGCGGGGACACGTTGGCTAGAGTGTGCCAAGACCAGAGGGGGCATGTTGGCTAGAGTGTGCCAAGACCAGAGGGGTACGTTGACTAGAGTGTGCCAAGACCAGAGGGGGCACGTTGGCTAGAGTGTGTCAAGACCAGAGGGGACAAGTTGGCTAGAGTGTGCCAAGACCAGAGGGGACACGTTGGCTAGAGTGTGTCAAGACCAGAGGGGACACGTTGGCTAGAGTGTGCCAAGACCAGAGGGGGCACGTTGGCTAGAGTGTGCCAAGACCAGAGGGGACACGTTGACTTGAGTGTGCCAAGACCAGAGGGGGCACGTTGGCTAGAGTGTGCCAAGACCAGAGGGGACACGTTGGCTAGAGTGTGCCAAGACCAGAGGGGACACGTTGGCTAGAGTGTGCCAAGACCAGAGGGGGCACGTTGGCTAGAGTCAAGACCAGAGGGCACGTTGGCTAGAGTCAAGACCAGAGGGGGCACGTTGGCTAGTGTGTCAAGACCAGAGGGGACACGTTGGCTAGAGTGTGCCAAGACCAGAGGGGGAACGTTGGCTAGAGTGTGCCAAGACCAGAGGGGGAACGTTGGCTAGAGTGTGCCAAGACCAGAGGGGGCATGTTGGCTAGAGTCAAAACCAGAGGGGCACGTTGGCTAGAGTGTACCAAGACCAGAGGGGGCACGTTGGCTAGAGTGTGCCAAGACCAGAGGGGCACGTTGGCTAGAGTCAAGACCAGAGGGGACACATTGACTAGAGTGTGTCAAGACCAGAGGGGACACATTGACTAGAGTGTGTCAAGACCAGAGGGACACATTGGCTAGAGTGTGTCAAGACCAGAGGGGCACGTTGGCTAGAGTGTGCCAAGACCAGAGGGCACGTTGGCTAGAGTTTGCCAAGACCAGAGGGGACAAGTTGGCTAGAGTCAAGACCAGAGGGGGCACGTTGGCTAGAGTGTGCCAGGACCAGAGGGGGCACGTTGGCTAGAGTGTGCCAAGTCCAGAGGGGCACGTTGGTTAGAGTGTGCCAAGACCAGAGGGGGCACGTTGGCTAGAGTCAAGACCAGAGGGGACGCATTGACTAGAGTGTGTCAAGACCAGAGGGCACGTTGGCTAGAGTGTGCCAAGACCAGAGGGGCACGTTGGCTAGAGTGTGCCAAGACCAGAGGGGCGTTGGCTAGAGTGTGCCAAGACCAGAGGGGCACGTTGGCTAGAGTGTGTCAAGACCAGAGGGACACGTTGGCTAGAGTGTGCCAAGACCAGAGGGGGCACGTTGGCTAGAGTGTGCCAAGACCAGAGGGGACACGTTGGCTAGAGTGTGCCAAGACCAGAGGGACACGTTGGCTAGAGTGTGCCAAGACCAGAGGGGACACGTTGGCTAGAATCAAGACCAGAGGGCACGTTGGCTAGAGTCAAGACCAGAGGGGGCACGTTGGCTAGAATCAAGACCAGAGGGGACACGTTGGCTAGAATGTGCCAAGACCAGAGGGGGCACGTTGGCTAGAATGTGCCAAGACCAGAGGGGCACGTTGGCTAGAGTCAAGACCAGAGGGGCACGTTGGCGAGAGTCAAGACCAGAGGGCACGTTGGCTAGAGTCAAGACCAGAGGGGACACGTTGGCTAGAGTGTGCCAAGACCAGAGGGCACGTTGGCTAGAGTCAAGACCAGAGGGGGCACGTTGGCGAGAGTCAAGACCAGAGGGGGCACGTTGGCTAGAGTCAAGACCAGAGGGGGCACGTTGGCTAGAGTCAAGACCAGAGGGGACACGTTGGCTAGAGTGTGTCAAGACCAGAGGGGGCACGTTGGCTAGAGTGTGTCAAGACCAGAGGGGAAGGTTGGCTAGAGTGTGCCAAGACCAGAGGGGGCACGTTGGCTAGAGTGTGTCAAGACCAGAGGGGGCACGTTGGCTAGAATCAAGACCAGAGGGGACACGTTGGCTAGAATCAAGACCAGAGGGGGCACGTTGGCTAGAATCAAGACCAGAGGGGGCACGTTGGCTAGAATCAAGACCAGAGGGGGCACGTTGGCTAGAATCAAGACCAGAGGGGGCACGTTGGCTAGAATCAAGACCAGAGGGCACGTTGGCTAGAGTCAAGACCAGAGGGGACACGTTGGCTAGAGTGTGCCAAGACCAGAGGGGCACGTTGGCTAGAGTGTGTCAAGACCAGAGGGGGCACGTTGGCTAGAGTCAAGACCAGAGGGGCACGTTGGCTAGAATCAAGACCAGAGGGGACACGTTGGCTAGAGTGTGCCAAGACCAGAGGGGGAAGGTTGGCTAGAGTGTGCCAAGACCAGAGGGGGCACGTTGGCTAGGTGTGTCAAGACCAGAGGGGCACGTTGGCTAGAATCAAGACCAGAGGGGCACGTTGGCTAGAATCAAGACCAGAGGGGCACGTTGGCTAGAGTGTGTCAAGACCAGAGGGGGCACGTTGGCTAGAGTCAAGACCAGAGGGGACACGTTGGCTAGAGTGTGTCAAGACCAGAGGGGGCACGTTGGCTAGAATCAAGACCAGAGGGGGCACGTTGGCTAGAATCAAGACCAGAGGGGGCACGTTGGCTAGAATCAAGACCAGAGGGGGCACGTTGGCTAGAATCAAGACCAGAGGGGGCACGTTGGCTAGAGTGTGCCAAGACCAGAGGGGCAGGTTGGCTAGAGTGTGCCAAGACCAGAGGGGGCACGTTGGCTAGAGTGTGTCAAGACCAGAGGGGGCACGTTGGCTAGAATCAAGACCAGAGGGGGCACGTTGGCTAGAATCAAGACCAGAGGGGACAAGTTGGCTAGAGTGTGCCAAGACCAGAGGGGCACGTTGGCTAGAGTGTGCCAAGACCAGAGGGGGCACGTTGGCTAGAGTCAAGACCAGAGGGGACAAGTTGGCTGCCAAGACCAGAGGGGACACGTGTGCCAAGACCAGAGGGGACACGTTGGCTAGTGTGCCAAGACCAGAGGGGGCACGTTGGCTAGAGTGTGCCAAGACCAGAGGGGACACGTTGGCTAGAGTGTGCCAAGACCAGAGGGGACACGTTGGCTAGAGTCAAGACCAGAGGGGACACGTTGGCTAGAGTGTGCCAAGACCAGAGGGGCACGTTGGCCAGAGTGTGCCAAGACCAGAGGGGACACGTTGGCTAGAGTGTGCCAAGACCAGAGGGGACACGTTGGCTAGAGTCAAGACCAGAGGGGGCACGTTGGCTAGAGTGTGCCAAGACCAGAGGGGCACTTTGGCTAGAGTGTGCCAAGACCAGAGGGACACGTTGCTAGTGTGTCAAGACCAAGACCAGACCAGGGGACACGTTGGCTAGAGTGTGCCAAGACCAGAGGGGAGGGCACGTTGGCTAGAGTGTGCCAAGACCAGAGGGGCACGTTGGCTAGAGTGTGCAAAAGACCAAGACCAGAGGGGACCAGAGGAGGACACGTTGGCTAGAGTGTGTCAAGACCAGAGGGGACAAGTTGGCTAGAGTGTGTCAAGACCAGAGGGGACACGTTGGCTAGAGTCAAGACCAGAGGGGGCATGTTGGCTAGAGTGTGCCAAGACCAGAGGGGACACGTTGGCTAGAGCCAAGACCAGAGGGGGCACATTGGCTAGAATGTGCCAAGACCAGAGGGGGCACATTGGCTAGAATGTGCCAAGACCAGAGGGGGCATGTTTGCTATATAATGCAACAGTTTTTGTGACAAAATCATCAGTAGAAACCCATTTAACTTGTATTTTTTAGTCTGTAATTTGGAATTTCCTCACACACATACTTTTATCAATTTGATGGAAACATTTCTTGAGGTAAAATGCATTTTTTTAATGCAGATGTTTAGAGTATTTGCATGAGCGAGCAATGCAATTCATACATCAAGGATGGAATTACAACAGAATGAAGTAGACGCTAAAAAACGAGGAAACGCTTCTATTGTGTGGTTGGTTGTGGCCCGAACCATGGGTTTGGTTTTTCTCTGGGAACTCTTTCCCTTTGATGAATGAAGACAAGGCATCTCTCTGTGTTGGGCAGGCAGATCAGCTAAAACACTGTGACATCCAGCTGGATCAGACAGGTTTCTCCCATGGCCGAGACAATAAGGAGCCTTTGGCTGGCCGCACCAAACCTACCAGGATCCTGCCTGCATGGCTCCCCAGGTCACGCATCTCTCCTCCTTTCAAAATGATTAGCAGAGAGAGCCAAGATTAGCCTGGTCCCAGATCTGTTTGTGCTTGGTAGCCATCTACTACTGTATGCAGTGTGAACGACTAGGGTTTGAACAGCAGAAAACTGCCTGCCTGGGGTTCAATGGGTCTTTCCTCTATGGGTTTCAACATGGGTTGTCTATGTACGATTGGAGCCTTTAGCTGCACCAAACCTACCAGGAGCCTGCTATGCCTGGGCTCGCTGGTTAACAAGATAGAACAGTGAGCAATGCTAGAACAATGAGTAATGCTAGAACAATGAGCAATCCTAGAACAATGAGCAATGCTAGAACAATGAGTAATGCTAGAACAATGAGTAATGCTAGAACAATGAGCAATGCTAGAAAAATGAGCAATGCTAGAACAATGAGTAATGCTAGAACAATGAGTAATGCTAGAACAATGAGTAATGCTAGAACAATGAGCAATGATAGAACAATGAGTAATGCTAGAACAATGAGTAATGCTAGAACAATGAGCAATGATAGAACAATGAATAATGCTAGAACAATGAGTAATGCTAGAACAATGAGTAATGCTAGAACAATGAGTAATGCTAGAACAATGAGTAATGCTAGAACAATGAGTAATGCTAGAACAATGTAAGCTAGAACAATGATAGAACAATGAGTAATGCTAGAACAATGAGTAATGCTAGAACAATGAGTAATGCTAGAACAATGAGTAATGCTAGAACAATGAGTAATGCTAGAACAATGAGTAATGCTAGAACAATGAGTAATGCTAGAACAATGAGTAATGCTAGAACAATGGGTAATGCTAGAACAATGAGTAATGCTAGAACAATGAGTAATGCTAGAACAATGGGCAATGCTAGAACAATGAGTAATGCTAGAACAATGAGCAATGCTAGAACAATGAGTAATGCTAGAACAATGAGCAATGCTAGAACAATGAGTAATGCTAGAACAATGAGTAATGCTAGAACAATGAGTAATGCTAGAACAATGGGCAATGCTAGAACAATGAGTAATGCTAGAACAATGAGCAATGCTAGAACAATGAGTAATGCTAGAACAATGAGCAATGCTAGAACAATGAGTAATGCTAGAACAATGAGTAATGCTAGAACAATGAGTAATGCTAGAACAATGAGCAATGCTAGAACAATGAGTAATGCTAGAACAATGAGTAATACTAGAACAATGAGTAATGCTAGAACAATGCATGCCAAGGGGACTGATGAGGTATGACTTTCTGGTGGTCTCCAGTGGTGGGAAAAAGTACCCGATTATCATACTTGAGTAAAAGTAAAGATACCTTAATTAATAGATAATGACTCAAGTAAAAGTGAAAGTCACCCAGTAAAATACTACTTGAGTAAAATAAAATGTAATTGCTAATGTATACTTTAGTATCAAAAGCAAAAGTGTAAATGTAAATAATTATTAATTACCAAACCAGGGCGCACGATTTTCTTATTGTTTTTTATTTACGGATAGCCACTGGCACACTACCAATATTCAGACATCATTTACAAACGAAGCATGTGTGTTTAGTGAGTCCTCCAGATCAGAGGCAGTAGGGATGACCAGGGATGTTCTCTGTTTAGTGAGTCCTCCAGATCAGAGGCAGTAGGGATGACCAGGGATGTTCTCTGTTTAGTGAGTCCTCCAGATCAGAGGCAGTAGGGATGGACCAGGGATGTTCTCTGTTTAGTGAGTCCTCCAGATCAGAGGCAGTAGGGATGACCAGGGATGTTCTCTGTTTAGTGAGTCCTCCAGATCAGAGGCAGCAGGGATGACCAGGGATGTTCTCTGTTTAGTGAGTCCTCCAGATCAGAGGCAGTAGGGATGACCAGGGATGTTCTCTGTTTAGTGAGTCCTCCAGATCAGAGGCAGCAGGGATGACCAGGGATGTTCTCTGTTTAGTGAGTCCTCCAGATCAGAGGCAGTAGAGATGACCAGGGATGTTCTCTGTTTAGTGAGTCCTCCAGATCAGAGGCAGTAGGGATGACCATGGATGTTCTCTGTTTAGTGAGTCCTCCAGATCAGAGGCAGTAGGGATGACCAGGGATGTTCTCTGTTTAATGAGTCCTCCAGATCAGAGGCAGTAGGGATGACCAGGGATGTTCTCTGTTTAGTGAGTCCTCCAGATCAGAGGCAGTAGGGATGACCAGAGAGGTTCTCTGTTTAGTGAGTCCACCAGATCAGAGGCAGTAGGGATGACCAGGGATGTTCTCTGTTTAGTGAGTCCTCCAGATCAGAGGCAGTAGGGATGACCAGGGATGTTCTCTATTTAGTGAGTCCACCAGATCAGAGGCAGTAGGGATGACCAGGGACGTTATCTTGAGAAGTGTGTGAATTGGACCATTTTCCTGTTCTGCTAAGCATTCAAAACGTAACGAATACTTTTGCATGCAAGGGGAAAATGTATGGAGTAAAAAATATTTTCTTTAGGAATGTAGTGAAGTAAAACATAAAAGTTGTCAAAAGTATAAATAATAAAGTACAGATACGCACCATTTCCTGGTACCTAAACGTCTAAAAGGTTGTTCATTTCAATTTCCTGTTTCCTGTTTCAGTTTACTGACAAAACAAACAGTCATTGTGTAGAGGAATCATTGTACCATCTAAACCGCGGTTGTCAAATCAAATCAAATCAAATCAAATTTTATTTGTCACATACACATGGTTAGCAGATGTTAATGCGAGTGTAGCGAAATGCTTGTGCTTCTAGTTCCGACAATGCAGTGATAACCAACAAGTAATCTAACTAACAATTCCAAAACTACTGTCTTATACACAGTGTAAGGGGATAAAGATCACGCCCTGACCTTAGTATTCTTTGTTTTCTTTATATATTTTGGTTAGGTCAGGGTGTGACATGGGTGATCTATGTGCTTTTGTACTGTCTAGAGGGTTTTTTGTAGGTTTATGGGATTGTTTACCATCTAGGTGTTTATGTATGTCTATGGTTGCCTAGATTGGTTCTCAATTAGAGGCAGCTGTGTTTCGTTGTCTCTAATTGTGAACCATATTTAGGCAGCCATTTTTTTTGGGGGGGGGGTATTTTGTGGGTTATTGTCTATGTGACATGGGTGATGTATGTGTTTTTGTACTGTCTAGGGGTTTTATGGGGTTGTTTACCATCTAGGTGTTTATACATGTCTATGTCTAGTTGCCTGTGTCTGCACTGTTTGTAGTATAGCTTCACGTTCGTTTTGTCGTTTTTGTAGTTTGTTTAGTGTCCTTCTTCATTAAAATATAACATGTATTCAATTCACGCTGCGCCTTGGTCTCCTCCATTCAACGAACGCGACAGCTGTGAAATGCCTTGTCCATAACCAAAAATATTGTATTTTCAGCTGTTTGAAGCAGAAAGTAAGAGATGTGAAACGGTGAAACTTCTGAGAGCATAGAAAGAGCACACAAAGAACAGATCTGCCTCTTCCTAGACTTGCTTTCAATGAGAACGACAGATCTATAACTCATATGTATAACTCTTTTTTTTTTTTGGTCGCCCCCCAAAAAAGTTACATATTGTAATAGTACTTTAAAGTATTACTTTAAGTTATTTGTACTTATTAAGTACTTAAGTACACTCCTGGTTGTATTCCATACTGTGCTAGTCAATCTTTAGGCCACTTGCCTTGCAATGTAATCTACTACAGCTCTATGTAACGCATATTCAACGACGAGGCCAGAGGGAAGTGGTCTGCACACCAAACTAACTAGGCAAGTCAGTTTAAGGAGAGAGAGGAGAGAGAGAGAGGGAGGGGAGAGGAGAGGAGAGGAGAGGAGAGGAGGGGAGAGGAGAGGAGGAGAGGGGAGGGGAGAGGAGAGGAGAGGAGAGGAGAGGAGAGGAGAGGAGAGGAGAGGGAGGGGAGGGGAGGGGAGAGAGGAGAGGAGAGTAGAGGAGAGGAGAGGGAGAGGAGGGAGGGGAGAGGAGAGGAGGGAGGGGGAGAGGAGAGGAGAGGAGAGAGGAGGAGAGGAGAAGAGAAGAGGGGAGAGGAGAAATGGAGATAAGGATATTCAACGAGAGGCCAGAGGGAAGTGGTCTGCACACCAAACTAACTAGGCAAGTCAGTTTAAGGAGAGAGAGGATAGAGAGAGGGAGGGGAGAGGAGAGGAGGGGAGAGGAGAGGAGAGGAGGGGAGAGGAGGGGAGAGGAGAGGAGGAGAGGAGGGAGGCGAGGGAGAGGAGGAGAGGGGAGAGGGGAGAGGAGAGGAGAGGAGAGGAGAGGAGAGGAGGGGAGGGGAGGAGAGGAGAGGAGGGGAGGGGAGAGGAGAGGAGAGGAGAGGAGAGGAGAGGAGAGGAGAGGAGAGGGAGAGAGGAGAGGAGAGGAGAGGAGAGGAGAGGAGAGAGAGAGGAGAGGAGAAGAGGGGAGAGGAGAAATGGAGATAAGGCATATTCAACGACGAGGCCAGAGGGAAGTGGTCTGCAGGCTAAATCATATCAAATCAAATGTATTTAATAATATAATAATAATATATGCCATTTAGCAGACGCTTTTATCCAAAGCGACTTACAGTCATGTGTGCATACATTCTACGTATGGGTGGTCCTGGGGATCGAGGACCCACTACCCTGGCGTTAAGAAGCGCCATGCTCTACCAACTGAGCTACAGAAGGACCACCAATGACTTGGGGTTATATATATATATATATATTTGTCTTTATATATATATATATATATATATTTGTCTTTATATATATATATATATTTGTCTTTATATATATATATATATATATATTTGTCTTTATATATATATCTTTATATATTTTTCTTTTATATATATATATATATTTGTCTTTATATATATATATATATTTGTCTTTATATATATATATATATATATTTGTCTTTATATATATATATATATATATATTTGTCTTTATATATATATATATTTTTGTCTTTATATATATATATATATATTTCTCGAAACAGATCGCCTTGTTGTTGTTTCAACTGCAGATTGCCTCTTTAAAGCCACTGTCACATCGTCATAGAACTGTATGTACTAAAACATCCTCCACCGAACGGTAAACCATAGCAAGGAAATAAATGCCTCCTCTTGGTGTCACAGTAAGGACAGGATAATAGATGTGATGGGGTCATTTTCAGCTACTCGGAGAGGTGCTCAGGTGCCAGACTACTGGTGTGTGTGTGTGTGCGTCTCTGTGTGTGTGTGTGTCTGTGTGTGTGTGTCTGTGTCTGTGTGTGTGTGTGTGTGTGTGTGTGTGTGTGTGTGTGTGTGTGTGTGTGTGTGTGTGTGTGTGTGTGTGTGTGTGTGTGTGTGTGTGTGTGTGTCTGTGTGTGCCTTCACCCATTCTCCATCCCCGTCCACAACTCCATAGCAGCTGCGTTTCTACTTGATGGTGACAGATCTCACCGTGTGGCCGATATTGAAGTCTCCAGACATCGTGGGGCCCTGGACAAACATTGAATAACACCTTGTATGTGGTGTCACTTCTCTGGATGTGAAGGGCTGTGCTGCCATGATCGTCTGCCCTGAGCTGTCAGAAGGCAATCCCTCTCCCATCTCTCCCTCGTCTCTCTCCCTTTCTCCCCGTCTCTCCACTGTCTCTCCCCTGTCTCTCCCCATCTCTCCCCATCTCTCCCCATCTCTGCCCCATCTCTGCCCCCATCTCTGACCCATCTCCCCATCTCTCCCCCATCTCTCCCCCATCTCTCCCCCATCTCTGCCCCATCTCTCCCCATCTCTCCCCATCTGCCCCCCATCTCTCCCCGTCTCTCTGTCTCCCATCTCTCCCCCATCTCTCCCCATCTCTCCCCATCTCTCCCCCATCTCTGCCCCATCTCTCCCCCATCTCTCCCCCATCTCTGCCCCATCTCTCCCCCATCTCTCCCCCATCTCTCCCCATCTCTCCCCCATCTCTCCCCATCTATACCCCGTCTCTCCACTGTCTCTCCCCCATCTCTCCCCCATCTCTCCCCCATCTCTCCCCATCTCTCCCCCATCTCTGCCCCATCTCTGCCCCATCTCTGCCCCATCTCTCCCCCCATCTCTCCCCATCATCCCATCTCATCTCCCCATCTCTCCCCATCTCTCCCCCTCTCATCTCTCTATCCCATCTCTGCCCCATCTCTCCCCATCTCTCCCCATCTCTCCCCATCTCTCCCCATCTCTCCCCCATCTCTCCCCATCTCTCCCCATCTCCCCATCTCTCCCCATCTCTGTCCCCATCTCTCCCCATCTCTCCCCCATCTCTCCCCATCTCTCCCCCATCTCTCCCCATCTCTCCCCATCTCTGCCCCATCTCTCCCCATCTCTCCCCATCTCTCCCCATCTGTCCCCATCTCTCCCCATCTCTCCCCATCTCTGATCTCTCCCCCATCTCCCCCATCTCTCCCCCATCTCTGCCCCATCTCTCCCCCATCTTCCCCATCTCTCCCATCTCTCTCCCCATCTCCCCATCTCTCCCCATCTCTCCCCCATCTCTCCCCATCTCTGCCCCATCTCTGCCCCATCCATCTGTCCCCATCTCTCCCCATCTCTCCCCATCCTCCCCATCTCTCCCCCATCTCTCCCCCATCTCCCCATCTCTCCCCCATCTCTCCCCATCTCTCCCCCATCTCATCTCTGCCATCTCCCCCATCTCTCCCCCATCTCTCCCCATCTCTCCCCATCTCTCCCCATCTCGCAGGCCCCATCTCTCCCCATCTCTCCCCATCTCTCCCCATCTCTCATCCCCATCTCTCCCCATCTCTCCCCCATCTCTCCCCCATCTCTCCCCATCTCTCCCCATCTCTCCCCATCTCTTCCCCATCTCTCCCCATCTCTCCCCATCTCTCCCCATCTCTCCCCATCTCTTCCCCATCCCCCATCTCCCCATCTCTCCCCATCCCCATCTCCCCATCTCTCCCCATCTCTCCCCATCTCTCCCCCATCTCTCCCCATCTCTCCCCATCTCCTCTCTCCCCATCTCTCTCCCCATCTCTCCCCATCTCTCCCATCTCCCCATCTCTCTCTCCCCATGCCCCATCTCTCCCCATCTCTCCCCATCTCTCCCCATCTCTCCCCATCTCCCCATCTCTCCCCATCTCTCCCCATCTCTCCCTATCTCTCCCCATCTCTCCCCATCTCTCTCCCCCATCTCTCCCCCATCTCTCCCCATCTCTCCCCATCTCTCCCCCATCTCTCTCCCCATCTCTGCCCCATCTCTCCCCATCTCTCCCCATCTCCCCATCTCTCCCATCTCTGCATCTCTCCCCCATCTCTCCCCCATCTCTGTCCCCCATCTCTCCCCATCTCTCCCCATCTCTCCCCATCTCTCCCCCATCTCTCCCCATCTCTCCCCCATCTCTCCCCATCTCTCCCCATCTCATCTTCCCCATCTCTCCCCATCTCTGCCCCATCTCTCCCCATCTCTCCCCATCTGTCCCCCCATCTCTCCCCATCTCTCCCCATCTCTCCCCCATCTCTCCCCATCTCTCCCCATCTCTCCCCATCTCTCCCCATCTCCCCAGGGTCCCCATCTCTCCCCATCTCTCCCCATCTCTCCCCATCTCTCCCCCCATCTCCCCCATCTCTCCCCATCTCTCCCCAGTCCCCATCTCTCCCCATCTCTGCCCCATCTCTTCCCCATCTCTCCCCATCTCTGCCCCATCTCTCCCCATCTCTTCCCCATCTCTGCCCCCATCTCCCCATCTCTTCCCCATCTCTCCCCATCTCCATCTCTCAGGGTATCCCATCTCTCCCCATCTCTCCCATCTCTCCCCCATCTCTCTCCCCCCCATCTCTCCCCATCTCTCCCCATCTCTGCCCCATCATCTCTCCCCCATCTCTCCCCATCTCTCTCCCCATCTCTCCCCATCTCTCCCCATCTCTGCCCCATCTCTCCCCCATCTCTCCCCCATCTCTCCCCCCCATCTCTCCCCATCTCTCCCCATCTCTCCCCCATCTCTCCCCCATCTCTCCCCATCTCTCCCCATCTCTCCCCATCTCTCATCTGTCCCCATCTCTCCCCCATCTCTCCCCATCTCTCCCCCCATCTCTCCCCCATCTCTCCCCATCTCTCCCCATCATCTTCCCCATCTCTCCCCATCTCTCCCCCATCTCTCCCATCTCTCCCCCATCTCCCCCATCTCTGCCCCATCTCCCCATCTCTCCCCCCATCTCTCCCCATCTCTCCCCATCTCTCTCCCCATCTCTCCCCATCTCTGCCCCATCTCTCCCCCATCTCTCCCCATCTCTCCCCATCTCTCCCCATCTCTTCCCCATCTCTCCCCCATCTCCCCCCTGCCCCATCTCCCCCATCTCTCCCCATCTCTCCCCATCTCTCCCCCATCCTCCCCATCTCTCCCCCCCATCTCTCCCCATCTCTCCCCATCTCTCCCATCATCTCCCCATCTCTTCCCCCATCTCTCCCCATCTTCCCCATATATATCTCCCCCATCTCTCCCCATCTCTCCCCATCTCTCCCCATCTCTCCCCATCTCTCCCCATCTGTCCCCCATCTCCATCTCTCCCCATCTCTCCCCATCTGTCTCCCATCTTCCCCATCTGTCCCCCATCTCTCCCCATCTCTCCCCATCTATTCCCCATTGTCTCTCCCCATCTATCCCATCTCTCCCCCATCTCATCTCCCCCATCTCTATATATTCCCCATCTCTCCCCATCCCCATCTCTCCCCATCTCCCCATCTCTATATATTTGTCCCCATCTCTCCCCATCTCTCCCCCATCTTCCCCATCTCTCCCCCATCTCTCCCCATCTCTCCCATCTCTCCCCATCTCCCCCCCATCTCTGCCCCATCCCCATCTCCCCATCTCTCTCTGCCCCATTCTCTCTGCCCCATCTCTGCCCCATCTCTCCCCATCTCTCCCCATCTCCATCTCTCCCCATCTCTCCCCCATCTCTCCCCCATCTCTCCCCCATCTCTCCCCCATCTCTCCCCATCTCTCCCCCATCTCTCTGCCCCATCTCTCCCCCATCTCTCCCCATCTCTCCCCATCTCTCATCTCCCCATCTCTCCCCATCTCTCCCCATCTCTCCCCATCTCTGCCCCATCTCTCCCCCATCTCTCCCCCCATCTCTCCCCCATCTCTCCCCCATCTCTCCCCCATCTCTCCCCATCTCTCCCCATCCCCATCTCTCCCCCATCTCTCCCCCATCTCTCCCCATCTCTCCCCCATCTCTCCCCCATCTCTCCCCCATCTCTCCCCATCTCTCCCCCATCTCTCCCCCATCTCTCCCCATCTCTCCCCATCTCTCCCCATCTCTCCCCATCTCTCTCCCCCATCTCTCCCCCCCATCTCTCCCCATCTCTCCCCATCTCTCCCCATCTCTCCCCATCTCTCCCCCATCTGTCCCCCCCATCTCTCCCCCATCTCTCCCCATCTCTCCCCCATCTCTCCCCATCTCTCTCCCCATCTCTCCCCATCTCTCCCCATCTCTCCCCATCTGTCTGCCCCATCCCCCATCTCTCCCCATCTCTCCCCATCTCTCCCCATCTCTCCCCCATCTCCCATCTCTCCCCCATCTCTCCCCATCTCTCTCTCTCCCCATCTCTCCCCATCTCTCCCCCCCATCTCTGCCCCATCTCTGCCCCATCTCTCCCCATCTCTCCCCATCTCTCCCCATCTCTCCCCATCTCTCCCCCATCTCTCCCCCATCTCTGCCCCATCTCTCCCATCTTCCCCATCTCTCCCCATCTCTCCCCCATCTCTCCCCATCTCTCCAATCTCTCCCCATCTCTCCCCCATCCCCATCTCCCCCATCTCTCCCCATCTCTCCCCATCTCTCCCCATCTCTCCCCATCTCTCTCCCCATCTCTCCCCATCTCTGTCCCCATCTCTCCCCATCTCTCCCCATCTCTCCCCATCTCTCCCCATCTCTCCCCATCTCTCCCCATCTCTCCCCCATCTCTCCCCCATCCTCCCCCATCTCTCCCCCATCTCTCCCCCATCTCTCCCCATCTGTCCCCATCTCTCCCCATCTCTCCCCATCTCTCCCCATCTCTGCCCCATCTCTCCCCATCTCTCCCCCATCTCTCCCCATCTCTCCCCCATCTCCCCATCCCCCATCTCCCCTCCCCATCTCTCCCCCATCTCCCCATCTCTCCCCATCTGCCCCATCTCTCCCCATCTCTCCCCATCTCTCCCCCATCTCTCCCCATCTCTCCCCATCTCTCTGCCCCATCTCTCCCCATCTCTCCCCATCTCCCCATCTCTCCCCCATCTCTCCCCATCTCTGCCCCATCTCTCCCCATCTCTCCCCATCTCTCCCCATCTCTCCCCCATCTCCCCCATCTCTCCCCATCTCTCCCCATCTCTCCCCATCTCTCCCCATCTCTCCCCATCTCCCCATCTCCCCCATCTCTGCCCCATCTCTCCCCATCTCTCCCCATCTCTCTGTCCCCATCTCTCCCCATCTCTCCCCATCTCTGCCCCATCTCTCCCCATCTCTCCCCATCTCTCCCCCCATCTCTCTCCCCATCTCTCCCCATCTCTCCCCATCATCTCTCCCCATCTCTCCCCATCTCTCCCCATCTCTCCCCATCTGCCCCATCTCCCCATCTCTCCCCATCATCTCTCTCTCCCCATCTCTCCCCATCTGTCCCCCATCTCTCCCCATCTCTCCCCATCTCTCCCCATCTCTCCCCCATCTCTCCCCATCCCCCATCTCTCCCCATCTCTGCCCCATCTCTCCCCATCATCTCTGCCCCATCTCTCATCTCCCCATCTCTCCCCATCTCTCCCCATCTCTCCCCATCTCTGCCCCATCTCTCCCCATCTCTTCCCCATCTCCCCCATCTCTCCCCATCTCTCCCCATCTCTGTCCCCCATCTCTCCCCATCTCTCCCCCATCTCTGTCTCTCCCCATCTCTCCCCATCTCTCCCCATCTCTCCCATCTCTCCCCATCCCCATCTCTCCCCCATCTCTCCCCATCTCTCCCCATCTCTCCCCCATCTCTCCCCATCTCCCCCATCTCTCCCCATCTCTCCCCATCTCTCCCCATCTGTCCCCCCATCTCTCCCCATCTCTCCCCAACCTGTCCCCATCTCTCCCCATCTCTCCCCATCTCTCCCCATCTCTCCCCCATCTCTGCCCCATCTCATCCCTCCCCCATCTCTCCCCCATCTCTCCCCATCTCTGCCCCATCTCTCCCCATCTCTCCCCCTCTCTCTCCCCATCTCTGCCCCTCCCCATCTCCCCATCTCCCCATCTCTCCCCAGATCTCTCCCCATCTCCCCAGGAGACCCCATCTCTGCCCCATCTCTCCCCATCTCTCCCCATCTCTCCCCCATCTCTCCCCCATCTCTCCCCATCTCTCCCCATCTCTGCCCCATCTCTCCCCATCTCTGCCCCATCTCTCCCCATCTCTGCCCCATCTCTCCCCCATCTCTCCCCATCTCTCCCCATCTCTCCCCATCTCTCCCCCATCTCCATCTCTCCCCCATCTCTCCCCATCTCTCCCCATCTCTCCCCATCTCTCCCCATCTCTCCCCATCTCTCCCCATCTCTCCCCATCTCTCCCCATCTCTCCCCATCTCTCCCCATCTCTCCCCCCTCCCTCCCCCATCTCTGCCCCATCTCTCCCCATCTCCCCCATCTCTCCCCCATCTCTCCCCATCTCTCCCCATCTCTCCCCATCTCATCCCCATCTCTCCCCATCTCTCCCCATCTCTGCCCCATCTGTCCCCATCTCTCCCCCATCTCTCCCCATCTCTTCCCCATCTCTCTCCCCATCTCTTCCCATCTCTCCCCCATCTCTCCCCATCTCTCCCCATCTCTCCCCATCTCTCCCCATCTCTCCCCATCTCTCCCCATCTCTCCCCATCTCTCCCCCCATCTCTCCCCATCTCTCTCATCTCTCCCCATCTCTCCCCATCTCTGCCCCATCTCTCCCCATCTCTCCCCATCTCTCCCCATCTCTCCCCATCTCTCCCTGTCTCTCCCCATCTCTCCCCATCTCTCCCCATCTCTGCCCCATCTCTCCCCATCATCTCTGCCCAATCTCCCCATCTCTCCCCCATCTCTCTCCCCATCTCTCCCCATCTCTCCCCATCTCTCCCCATCTCTCCCCATCTCTCCCCATCTCTCTCCCCCCCATCTCCCCCCCATCTCTGCCCCATCTCTCCCCATCTCTCCCCATCTCCCCCATCTCTCCCCATCTCTGCCCCATCTCCCCATCTCTGCCCCATCTCTCCCCATCTCTCCCCATCTCTCCCCCATCTCTCCCCATCTCTCCCCATCTCTCCCCATCTCTCCCCATCTCTCCCCATCTCTCCCCATCTCTCCCCATCTCTCCCCATCTCTCCCCATCTCATCTCTCCCCATCTCTGCCCCATCTCCCCATCTCTCCCCATCTCTCCCCATCTCTCCCCCATCTCATCCCCATCTCTCCCCATCTCTCCCCATCTCTCCCCATCTCTCCCCCATCTCTCCCCATCTCCCCATCTCTTCCCCATCTCTCCCCATCTCTCCCCCATCTCTCCCCATCTCTCCCCATCTCTCCCCATCTCTCCCATCTCTGCCCCCCATCTCTCCCCATCTCCCCATCTCTCCCCATCTCTCCCCCATCTCTGCCCCATCTCTCCCCCATCTCTCCCCCATCTCTCCCCCCATCTCTCCCCCATCTCTCCCCATCTCTCTCCCCATCTCTCCCCCATCTCTCCCCCATCTCTGCCCCATCTCTCCCCCATCTCTGCCCCATCTCTCCCCCATCTCTGCCCCATCTCTCCCCATCTCTCCCCATCTCTCCCCATCTCTCCCCATCTCTCCCCCATCTCTCCCCCATCTCTCCCCCATCTCTCCCCATCTCTCCCCATCTCTCCCCCATCCCCATCTCTCCCCCCTCCCCCATCTCTCATCTCTCCCCATCTCTCCCCCATCTCTCCCCATCTCTCCCCATCTCTGCCCCATCTCTCCCCATCTCTGCCCCATCTCTGCCCCATCCATCTCTCCCCCATCTCTCCCCATCTCTGCCCCATCTCTCCCCATCTCTCCCCATCTCTCCCCATCATCTCTCCCCATCTCTCTCCCCATCTCTCCCCATCTCTCCCAATGTCTGTCCTCTGTCTCTCCCCATCTCTCCCCATCTCTCCCCATCTCTCCCCATCTCTCCCCATCTCTCCCCATCTCTCCCCATCTCTCCCCATCTCTCCCCATCTCTCCCCATCTCTCCCCATCTCTCCCCATCTCTCCCCATCTCATCCCCCATCTCTCCCCATCTCTCCCCATCTCTCCCCATCTCTCCCCCATCTCTCCCCCATCTCTCCCCATCTCTCCCCATCTCTCCCCATCTCTCCCCATCTCTCCCCATCTCTCCCCATCTCTCCCCATCTCTCCCCATCTCTCCCCCATCTCTCCCCATCTCTCCCCATCTCTCCCCATCTCTCCCCCATCTCTCCCCCATCTCTCCCCCATCTCTGCCCCATCTCCCCATCTCTCCCCATCTCTCCCCATCTCTCCCCATCTCTGCCCCATCCCTCCCCATCTCTCCCCATCTCTCCCCATCTCTGCCCCATCTCTCCCCATCTCTCCCCCATCTCTCCCCATCTCTCCCCATCTCTCCCCATCTCTCCCCATCTCTCCCCATCTCTCCCCTCTCCCCATCTCTCCCATCTCTCCCCATCTCTCCCCCATCTCTCCCCATCTCTCCCCATCTCTCCCCATCTCTCCCCATCTCTCTCTGCCCAATCTCTCCCCATCTATCTCTCCCCATCTCTCCCCCATCTCTCCCCATCTCTGCCCCATCTCTCCCCATCTCTCCCCATCTCTCCCCATCTCTCCCCATCTCTCCCCATCTCTCCCCCATCTCTCCCCCATCTCTGCCCATCTCTCCCCATCTCTCTCCCCATCTCTCCCCATCTCTCCCCCATCTCTCCCCCATCTCTGCCCCATCTCTCCCCATCTCTCCCCATCTCTCCCCATCTCTCCCCCATCTCTGCCCCATCTCTGCCCCATCTCCCCATCTCTCCCCATCTCTCCCCATCTCTCCCCATCTCTGCCCCATCTCTCCCCATCTCTCCCCCATCTCTCCCCATCTATACCCATCTATACCCCGTCTCTCCACTGTCTCTCCCCCATCTCTCCCCCATCTCTCCCCATCTCTCCCCATCTCTCCCCATCTCTCCCCCATCTCTCCCCATCTCTCCCCATCTCTCCCCATCTCTCCCCATCTCTCATCCCCATCTCTCCCCCATCTCTCCCCATCTCTCTCCCCATCTCTCCCCATCTCTCCCCATCTCTCCCCATCTCTCCCCATCTCATCTCCCCATCTCTCCCCATCTCTCCCCATCTCTGCCCCATCCCCATCTCTCCCATCCCCATCTCTCCCCCATCTGTCTCCCCATCTCTCCCCATCTCTCCCCCATCTCTCCCCCATCTCTGCCCCATCTCTCCCCATCTCTGTCCCCCCATCTCTCCCCCATCTCTCCCCATCTCTCCCCATCTCTCCCCCATCTCTACCCCATCTCTACCCCATCTCTCCCCATCTCTCCCCCATCTCTCCCCATCTCCCCTCCCCCATCTCTCCCCATCTCTCCCCATCTCTCCCCATCTGTCCCCCATCTCTCCCCATCTCTACCCCATCTCTCCATCTCCCCATCTCTCCCCCATCTCTCCCCATCTCTCCCCATCTCTCCCCATCTCTCCCCCATCTCTCCCCCATCTCTCCCCATCTGTCCCCCATCTCTCCCCCATCTCTCCCCCCCATCTCTGCCCCCATCTCTCCCCATCTCTCCCCATCTCTCCCCATCTGTCCCCCATCTCTCCCCATCTCTGCCCCATCTCTGCCCATCTCTCCCCATCTCTCTCCCATCTCTGCCCATCTCTCCATCTCTCCCCATCTGTCCCCCATCTCTCCCCATCTCTCCCCATCTCTCCCCATCTCTCCCCCATCTCTCCCCATCTCTCCCCCATCTCTGCCCCATCTCTCCCCATCTCTGCCCCATCTCTCCCCATCTCTCCCCATCTCTCCCCATCTCTTCCCCATCTCTCCCCATCTCTCCCCATCTCTCCCCCATCTGTCCCTGATCTGTCCCCATCTCTCCCCATCTCTCCCCCTCTCATCTGTCCCCCATCTCTCCCCCATCTCTCCCCATCTCTCCCTCCCCATCTCTCCCCATCTCCCCCCATCTCTCCCCCATCTCTCCCCAATCCCCATCTCTCCCCATCTCTCCCCATCTCTCTCCCCATCTCTCCCCATCTGTCCCCATCTCTCCCCATCTCTCCCCATCTCTCCCCATCTCTCCCCCATCTCTACCCCATCTCTCCCCATCTCTCCCCATCTCTCCCCATCTCTCCCCATCTCTCCCTCCCCCATCTCTCCCCCAGGATCTCTCTCCCCATCTCTCCCCATCTCTCCCCATCTCTCCCCATCTCTCCCCCATCTCCCCATCTCTCTCCCATCTCTCCCCATCTCTCCCCATCTCTCCCCATCTCTCCCCATCTCTCCCCATCTCTCCCCCATCTGTCCCCCATCTCTCCCCATCTCTCTCCCATCTCTCCCCATCTCTCCCCATCTCTCTCCCCATCTCTCCCCCATCTCTCCCCCATCTCTCCCCCATCTCTCCCCATCTCTCCCCATCTCTCCCCATCTCTCCTCCCCATCTCTCCCCATCTCTGCCCCCTCATCTCTCCCCATCTCTCCCCATCTCTCCCCATCTCTCCCCATCTGCCCCATCCCCATCTCTCCCCATCTCTCCCCATCTCTCCCCATCTCTCCCCATCTCTCCCCATCTCTCCCCATCTCATCTCCCATCTCTCCCCATCTCTCTCCCCATCTCTCCCCATCTCCCCATCTCTCCCCCATCCCTCCCCATCTCTCCCCATCTCTGCCCCATCTCTCCCCATCTCTGCCCCATCTCTCCCCATCTCTGCCCATCTCTGCCCATCTCTGCCCATCTCTGCCCATCTCTCCCCATCTCTCCCCCATCTCTCCCCATCTCTCCCCATCTCTCCCCATCTCTCCCATCTCTCCCCATCTCTCCCCCCATCTCTCCCCATCTCTGCCCCATCTCTCCCCATCCCATCTCTCCCCATCTCTGCCCCATCTCTGCCCCATCTCTCCCCATCTCTCCCCATCTCTCCCCATCTCTCCCCATCTCTCCCCATCTCTCCCCATCTCTCCCCCATCTCTCCCCATCTGTCCCCGTCTCTCCCCATCTCTCCCCATCTGTCCCCCATCTCTCCCCGTCTCTCCCCTGACTCTCCCGCCATCTGTCCCCCATCTCTCCCCCATCTGTCCCCCATCTCTCCCCATCTCTCCCCATCTCTCCCCATCTCTCCCCATCTCTGCCCCAATCTCTCCCCATCTCTGCCCATCTAGCCCGTCTCTCCACTGTCTCTCCCCATCTCTCCCCATCTCTCCCCATCTCTCCCCATCTCTCCCCATCTCTCCCCCATCTCCCCATCTCTCCCCCATCTCTCCCCCATCTCTGCCCCATCTCTCCCCCATCTCTCCCCATCTCTCCCCATCTCTCCCCCATCTCTCCCCATCTCTCTCTGCCCCATCTCCCCCATCTCTCCCCATCTCTCCCCATCTCTCCCCATCTCTCCCCCATCTCTCCCCATCTCTCCCCATCTCTCCCCATCTCTTCCCCATCTCTCCCCATCTCTCCCCATCTCTCCCCATCTCTCCCCCATCTCTCCCCCATCTCTCCCCCCTCTCTCCCCCATCTCTCCCCATCTCTTCCCCATCTCTTCCCCATCTCTGCCCCATCTCTCCCCCATCTCTCCCCCATCTCTGCCCCATCTCTTCCCCCATCTCTCCCCCATCTCTGCCCCATCTCTCCCCCATCTCTCCCCATCTCTGCCCCATCTCTGCCCCATCTCTCCCCATCTCTCCCCATCTCTCCCCATCTCTCCCCAATCTCTCCCCATATCTCCCCCCCATCTCTGCCCCATCTCTCCCCATCTCTCCCCATCTCTACCCCATCTCTCCCCCATCTCTGCCCCATCTCTCCCCATCTCTCCCCCATCTCTCCCCCATCTCTCCCCATCTCTGCCCCATCTCTCCCCCATCTCTGCCCCATCTCTGCCCCATCTCTGCCCCATCTCTCCCCCATCTCTCCCCATCTCTGCCCCATCTCTCCCCCATCTCTCCCCATCTCTCCCCCATCTCTCCCCCATCTCCCCATCTGTCCCCATCTCCCCCATCTCTCCCCATCTCTCCCCATCTGTCCCCCCCATCTCTCCCCCATCTCTGCCCCATCTCTCCCCATCTCTCCCCATCTCTCCCCATATTTCCCCATCTTTCCCCATCTGTCCCCCCATCTGTCCCCCATCTCTCCTCCATCTCTCCCCCATCTCTCCCCATCTCTCCCCAATCTCTCCCCATCTCTCCCCATCTCTCCCCCATCTCTCATCCCCATCTCTCCCCATCTCTCTCCCATCTCTCCCCCATCTCTGCCCCATCCCCCCCCATCTCTGCCCCATCTCTCCCCCATCTCTGCCCCATCTCTGCCCCATCTCTGCCCATCTCTGCCCATCTCTGCCCATCTCTGCCCATCTCTGCCCATCTCTGCCCATCTCTGCCCCATCTCTGCCCATCTGTCCCCATCTCTACCCCATCTCTACCCCATCTCTCCCCATTTCTCCCCATCTGTCCCCCATCTGTCCCCCATCTCTACCCCATCTCTCCCCATCTCTTCCCCATCTGTCCCCCCCATATGTCCCCCATATGTCCCCATCTCTCCCCATCTCTACCCCATCTCTCCCCCATCTCTTCCCCATCTCTCCCCATCTCTCCCCATCTGTCCCCATCTCTACCCCATCTCTCCCCCATCTCTCCCCATTTCTCCCCATCTCTCCCCATCTCTACCCCATCTATCCCCATCTATCCCCCATCTCTCCCCATCTCTTCCCCATCTGTCCCCCATCTGTCCCCATCTGTCCCCATCTGTCCCCATCTGTCCCCATCTCTCCCCCATCTCTCCCCATCTCTCCCCCGTCTCTCCCCGTCTCTGCCCCGTCTCTGCCCCGTCTCTCCCCCGTCTCTCCCCGTCTCTCCCCGTCTGTCCCCGTCTGTCCCCCGTCTGTCCCCGACTCTCCCCGAAGAGAGGACTCTCCCCATCTGTCCCCATCTGTCCCCATCTCTGCCCCATCTCTGCCCCATCTCTCCCCATCTGTCCCCATCTGTCCCCATCTGTCCCCATATGTCCCCATCTCTCCCCATCTCTCCCCATCTCTAACATCTGTCCCCCATCTGTCCCCCATCTGTCCCCCATCTCTCCCCATTTCTCCCCATCTCTCCCCATCTGTCCCCCCATCTCTCCCCATCTCTTCCCCATCTGTCCCCCCATCTGTACCCCATCTCTGCCCCATCTCTGCCCCATCTCTGCCCCATCTCTGCCCCATCTCTTCCCCATCTCTCCCCATCTCTCCCCATCTCTCCCCATCTTCCCCCATCTCTCCCCCATCTCTCCCCCATCTGTCCCCATCTCTCCCCATCTCTTATAATCTGTCCCCATCTGTCCCCCATCTCTCCACCATCTGTCCCCCATCTGTCCCCATCTGTCCCCATCTCTGTCCCCATCTCTACCCCATCTCTCCCCCATCTCTCCCCCATCTGTCTCCCATCTCTCCCCCATCTTTCCCCCCATCTGTCCCCCATCTGTCCCCCATCTCTCCCCCATCTCTCCTCCATCTCTCCCCCATCTCTCCCCATCTGTCCCCCATCTCTCCCCCATCTCTCCCCCATCTCTCCCCCATCTCTCCCCATCTCTCCCCATCTCTCCCCATCTCTCCCCCATCTCTGCCCATCTCTGCCCCATCTCTGCCCCATCTCTCCCCCATCTCTCCCCCATCTCTCCCCCATCTCTGCCCCATCTCTCCCCATCTCTGCCCCATCTCTCCCCCATCTCTCCTCATCTCTCCCCATCTCTCCCCATCTCTCCCCCATCTCTGCCCCATCTCTGCCCATCTCTCCCCATCTCTCTCCCATCTCTGCCCATCTCTGCCCCATCTCTGCCCCATCTCTGCCCCATCTCTCCCCCATCTCTCCCCCATCTCTGCCCCATCTCTCCCCATCTCTGCCCCATCTCTCCCCCATCTCTCCTCATCTCTCCCCATCTCTGCCCCATCTCTCCCCAATGTCTCCCCCATCTCTCCCCCATCTGTCCCCGTCTGTCCCCGTCTGTCCCCGTCTGTCCCCCGTCTGTCCCCATCTGTCCCCGTCTCTCCCCACTCTCCCGCCATCTGTCCCGCCATCTGTCCCCATCTCTCCCCCATCTCTCCCCCATCTCTCCCCCGTCTATACCCCGTCTATAGTCTCTGCCCCATCTCTCCCCCATCTCTCCCCATCTCTCCCCATCTCTGCCCCATCTCTCCCCATCTCTCACCCATCTCTCCCCAACTCTCCCCATCTGTCCCCCATCTCTACCCCATCTCTCTCCTCCATCTCTCCCCATCTCAGCCCCAGTCTCTCCCCCATCTCTCCCCCATCTCTCCCCATGTCTAATGGTCTCCCCCTCTCTCCCCATAGTCTGTCCCCCATCTGTCCCCATCTAGTCCCCATCTCTCCCCATCTCTGCCCCATCTCTGCCCCATCTCTCCCCATCTCCCCAATGTCTAATCTCTCCCCGTCCTCCCAGTCTCTCCCCCGTCTCTCCCCAGAGGACCCCATCTCTCCCCCATGTTCTCCCCATCTCTGACCCCGTCTCTGCCCCGTCTCTGCCCCGTCTGTCCCCGTAGTCTAACTGTTCTCCCGCATCTCTACCCCATCTCTGCCCCATCTCTCCCCATCCTGCCCAATGTCTCCCCATCTCTGCCCCATCTCACCCCATCTCTCCCCCATAGAAGAGTTCCCATATCTCCCCATCTGTCCCCCATCTCTCCCCATCTCTGCTAATGTTATAGAAGAGTCTCTGCCCAGTCTCTAATGTCTCTCCCCGTCTCTCCCCCGTCCAGAACAGTAGTCTCTCCCCGTCTATACCCCATCTCTCCCCATCTATCCCCCATCTATCCCCATCTATCCCCATCTTTCCCCATCTCTCCCCCATCTCTCCCCCAGAAGAGAGGACCAGAACAGTCCCCGTCTGTCCCCCGTCTGAGGACCCCGTCTGTCCCCGAGGACCAGTCCCCCGTCTGTAGAAGAGGTCAGAACAGTAGTCGTTATAGAATGTCCGGAGACTTCACCATCAAACAGAATCACAGCTGCTAAGGAGTTGTAGACGGAAAAGGCGAATGGGCGAAGGCACACCAACAGACGCGCACGCACGCACACACACACACACACACACACACACACACACACACACACCAGTAGTCAGGCACCTGAGCACCCCTCTGAGTAGCTGGAAATTGGAGTTTAATCAGAGTTTAATTCAATAAGAGAAAAGCTGTGAAATGGAAAGATGAATATATAGAGAACGGAGAACAGTGGTCTAACGGTATCTAAGAGAGGACCAGAACAGTAGTCTAATGGTATCTAAGAGAGGACCAGAACAGTAGTCTAATGGTATCTAAGAGAGGACCAGAACAGTAGTCTAATTATATAGAAGAGAGGACCAGAACAGTAGTCTAATGTTTTCGAAGAGAGGACCAGAACAGTAGTCTAATGTTATAGAAGAGAGGACCAGAACAGTAGTCTAATTATATAGAGGACCAGAACAGTAGTCTAATGTTATAGAAGAGAGGACCAGAACAGTAATCTAATGTTATAGAAGAGAGGACCAGAACAGTAATCTAATGTTATAGAAGAGAGGACCAGAACAGTAATCTAATGTTATAGAAGAGAGGACCAGAACAGTAGTCTAATGTTATAGAAGAGAGGACCAGAACAGTAATCTAATGTTATAGAAGAGAGGACCAGAACAGTAATCTAATGTTACAGAAGAGAGGACCAGAACAGTACTCTACTGTTATAGAAGAGAGGACCTGAACAGTAGTCTAATGTTATAGAAGAGAGGACCAGAACAGTAGTCTAATGTTATAGAAGAGAGGACCAGAACAGTAGTCTACTGTTATAGAAGAGAGGACCAGAACAGTAGTCTAATGTTATAGAAGAGAGGACCAGAACAGTAGTCTACTGTTATAGAAGAGAGGGACAGAAGAGTAGTCTAATATTATAGAGGACCAGAACAGTAGTCTAATGGTATAGATAGAGGTTAAAGGACAGAAATAGAAATAGAGGAGAAATAGAGATAGAAGAGCCCATTGAATTGAATTGATAGAGAAATAGAAGAGATAGAGGAGAGAGAGGCTAGAGTAGAAAAGAGGCTAGGGGGAGGTAGAGGAGAGATAAAGGAGAGATAGAGGCTGGTTGAGGAATGGATGCTAGAGGAGAGATAGAGGAGAACTAGAGGCTAGAGGGGAGATAGAGGAGAACTAGAGGCTAGCGGAGAGATAGAGGAGAACTAGAGGCTGGTTGAGGAATGGATGCTAGAGGAGAGATAGAGGAGAACTAGAGGCTAGAGGGGAGATAGAGGAGAACTAGAGGCTAGCGGAGAGATAGAGGAGAACTAGAGGCTGGTTGAGGAATGGATGCTAGAGGAGAGATAGAGGAGAACTAGAGACCAGAGGGGAGATAGAGGAGAACTAGAGTCTAGAGGGGAGATAGAGGAGAACTAGAGGCTCGCGGAGAGATAGAGGAGAACTAGAGGCTAGAGGGGAGATAAAGGAGATCCCAGAGGCTAGAAGGGAGATAGAGGAGAACTAGAGGCTAGAGGGGAGATAGAGGAGAACTAGAGGCTAGAGGGGAGATAGAGGAGAACTAGAGGCTAGAGGGGAGATAAAGGAGAACTAGAGGCTAGAGGGGAGATAGAGGAGAACTAGAGGCTAGAGGGGAGATAGAGGAGAACTAGAGGCTAGAGGGGAGATAGATGAGAACTAGAGGCTAGAGGGGAGATAGAGGAGAACTAGAGGCTAGAGGGGAGATAGAGGAGAACTAGAGGCTAGAGGGGAGATAAAGGAGAACTAGAGGCTAGAGGGGAGATAAAGGAGATCTTGAGGCTAGAGGGGAGATAGAGGAGAACTAGAGGCTAGAGGGGAGATAAAGGAGAACTAGAGGCTAGAGGGGAGACAGAATTCCAATTGTAATTCCAAGTTCAACCCATTGAAAATCTTCTAGGAGAATTATAATTGTAACTTCAGTATACTTCCTGAATTGACTGAAATTTAAATATAACTGATCCCAGCCCTGGAGGAGAGACTAACAGAGCCCAACCCTCTGTGCCTTGTCCAAAACCCTAACAGTTGATTGTCTTTCCTACTTCCATTTCAGCATCAAAGAAGCGTAGTGTAGCCGCGGGCAATGTGGAGATAAATCGGTAGTAATTAGTGTTGGCGTGAGAGAGAGAGGCGCTCTCATATTTAACATGGTGTAAAACACAGATGGAAATGAGTGAGAGAGAGAGAGAAAGCGAGGGAGGAAGAGAGAAAGCGAGGGAGGAAGAGAGAGAGAGAAAGGGTGAGGGAAAGAGAGAGCGAGGGAAAGAGAGAGCGAGAGAGAGCGAGGGAAAGAGAGAGCGAGAGAGAGCGAGGGAAAGAGAGAGCGAGAGAGAGCGAGGGAAAGAGAGAGCGAGAGAAAGAGAAAGCGAGAGAAAGAGAGAGCGAGAGAGAGCGAGGGAAAGAGAGAGCGAGAGAAAGAGAGAGCGAGAGAGAGAGAGAGAGAGAGAGAGAGAGAGGTCGCCTCCTACAGTCACCTCATGTTGAAGATGTTCGTTAGCGGAAAGACATGCTGTGCATTTACTGCCTCTATAATTAACATACTGTGCAGCAGTCTTTATAGTAGAGCCTTGACATATGTGAAGAAATGCAAAACTAGGTGTGTGGATAATACGGTGCTGATTGGGACATAAAAGGGGAAATGGTTGTTGGATCTTAGTGGGAATAAAAGACTCCAGTCAAGGCTAGCCTAGTGGTTAGAGTGTAGAGGCGGCAGTGTAGCCTAGTGGTTAGAGTGGAGGGGCGGCAGGGTTGCCTAGTGGTTAGAGCTTTGGACTAGTAACTGGAAGGTTGCTAGTTCAAACCCCGAGCTGACAAGGTACAAATCTGTCGTTCTGCCCCTGAACAGGCAGTTAACCCACTGTTCCTAGACCGTCATTGAAAATAAGAATTTGTTCTTAACTGACTTGTCTAGTTAAATAAAGTTAAAATAAAAAAGGAGCTCTGTAGTCAGGAGACTCCAACCAGCTTTGCAAAATACACTGTGTACCTTTGCTGGATTAGCTACAACAGGTAAATGAGGTTTAGCTAAATGTGGTGATTGAGGTAGATGAGGTTTAGTTAAATGGTTGTGGTAGATGAGGTTTAGCTAAATTATTGAGGTAGATGAGGTTTAGCTAAATGTGATGATTGAGGTAGATGGGGTTTATCTAACTGATTCAGGTAGATGAGGTCTAGCTAAATGTGGTGATTGAGGTAAATGGGGTTTAGCGAAATGTGGTGATTGAGGTAGATGAGGTTTAGCTAAATGTGGTGATTGAGGTAGATGGGGTTTAGCTAAATGATTGAGGTAGATGAGGTTTAGCTAAATGTGGTGATTGAGGTATATTAAATTTATGTAAATGATTGAGGTAGATGTGTTTTAGCTAAATTGGGTGATTGAGGTAGATGAGGTTTAGTTAAATGATTGAGGTAGATGAGGTTTAGCTAAGTTATTGCGGTAGACGAGGTTTAGCTAAATTATTGAGGTAGATGAGGTCTAGCAAAATGATTGAGATAGATGAGGTTTAGCTAAATGTGATGATTGAGGTAAATGAGGTTTACCTAAATGTGGTGATTGAGGTAAATTAAGTTTATCTAAATCTGGTGATTGAGGTAGATGAGATCTAGCTAAATGTGGTGATTGTGGTAGATGAGATCTAGCTAAATGTGATGATTGTGGTAGATGAGGTTAAACTAAATGTGGTGATTGAGGTAGATGAGGTTTAGCTAAATGATTGAGGGAGATGAGGTTTAGCTAAATTATTGAGGTAGATGAGGTTATGCTAAATGTGATGATTGAGGTAGATGAGGTTTAGTTAAATGATTGAGATAGATGATGTCTAGCTAAATGATTGAGATAGATGAGGTTTAGCTAAATGTGATGATTGAGGTAAATGAGGTTTACCTAAATGTGGTGATTGAGGTAGATGAGGTTGATCTAAATCTGGTGATTGAGGTAGATGAGATCTAGCTAAATTTGATTGAGGTAGATGAGATTTAGCTAAATGTGATGATTGTGGTAGATGAGGTTAAATGTGGTGATTAAAGGTTTGTAAATGATTGAGGTAGATTAGGTTTAGCTAAATGGGTGATTGAGGTAGATGAGGTTTAGCTAAGTGATTGCGGTAGATGAGGTTTAGCTAAATGTGGTGATTGAGGTAGATGAGGTTTAGCTAAATGATTGAGGGAGATGAGGTTTAGCTAAATGATTGAGGTAGATGAGATTTAGCTAAATGTGGTGATTGAGGTAGATGAGGTTTAGCTAAATGTGGTGATTGAGGTAGATGAGGTTGAGCTAAATTGGGTGATTGAGGTAGATGAGGTTTAGCTAACTGTGGTGATTGAGGTAGATGAGGTTTAGCTAAATGTGGTGATTGAGGTAGATGGGGTTTAGTTAAATCATTGAGGTAGATGAGGTTTAGCTAAATGTGGTGATTAAGGTAGATAAGGTTTAGCTAAATGTGATAATTAATTAAGGTAGATGTTATTAGCTAAATGTGGTGATTTAGGTAGATGGGGTTTAGTTAAATCATTGAGGTAGATGAGGTTTAGCTAAATGTGGTGATTAAGGTAGATAAGGTTTAGCTAAATGTGATAATTAATTAAGGTAGATGTTTTTAGCTAAATGAATACAAACAAAAAGTGCTACAATGGGATCACCAACCCTATTTCGCCAACGGGGCACCATTAGTGATCTCACGACAGTGCCTTTAAATAACAATCCCGTTGCTTTACATTATATTATACATTACAGAATCACGATGTCTTTCTTTACAATCTATTCCCACTGACAGACATCAAGAACACACAGCTGTAATTCCACTCTATCGTTCAACGACAATGTTTTAAATCGTGGAGCATAACAAATCTGAGCTAAGCGCAGATCGCAATTTCCCTTTTAGGAGGCGTGTCTACAGATACACCGTATTAATGAATGTGTGGAGGAGGCGTGTCTACAGATACACCGTATTAATGAAGCTGTGGAGGAGGCGTGTCTACAGATACACCGTATTAATGAAGCTGTGGAGGAGGCGTGTCTACAGATACACCGTATTAATGAAGGTGGGGTGGAGGCGTGTCTACAGATACACCGTATTAATGAATGTCTGGAGGAGGCGTGTCTACAGATACACCGTATTAATGAATGTGTGGAGGAGGCGTGTCTACAGATACACCGTATTAATGAAGCTGTGGAGGAGGCGTGTCTACAGATACACCGTATTAGTAAAGCTGTGGAGGAGGCGTGTCTACAGATACACCGTATTAAATGAAGCTGTGGAGGAGGCGTGTCTACAGATACACCGTATTAATGAAGGTGGGGTGGAGGCGTGTCTACAGATACACCGTATTAAATGAAGCTGTGGAGGAGGCGTGTCTACAGATACACCGTATTAATGAATGTGTGGAGGAGGCGTGTCTACAGATACACCGTATTAATGAAGGTGGGGTGGAGGCGTGTCTACAGATACACCGTATTAAATGAAGCTGTGGAGGAGGCGTGTCTACAGATACAACGTATTAATGAAGCTGTGGAGGAGGCGTGTCTACAGATACACCGTATTAATGAAGGTGTGGAGGAGGCGTGTCTACAGATACACCGTATTAATGAAGGTGTGGAGGAGGCGTGTCTACAGATACACCGTATTAATGAAGCTGAGGAGGAGGTGTGTCTACAGATACACCGTATTAATGAAGCTGTGGAGGAGGCGTGTCTACAGATACACCGTATTAATGAAGCTGTGGAGGAGGCGTGTCTACAGATACACCGTATTCATGAATGTGTGGAGGAGGCGTGTCTACAGATACACCGTATTAATGAAGCTGTGGAGGAGGCGTGTCTACAGATACACCGTATTAATGAAGCTGTGGAGGAGGCGTGTCTACAGATACACCGTATTAATGAAGCTGTGGAGGAGGCGTGTCTACAGATACACCGTATTAATGAATGTGTGGAGGAGGCGTGTCTATAGATACACCGTATTAATGAAGGTGTGGAGGAGGCGTGTCTACAGATACACCGTATTAATGAAGGTGTGGAGGAGGCGTGTCTACAGATACACCGTATTCATGAAGCTGTGGAGGAGGCGTGTCTATAGATACACCGTATTAATGAAGGTGTGGAGGAGGCGTGTCTACAGATACACCGTATTAATGAAGCTGTGGAGGAGGCGTGTCTACAGATACACCGTATTAATGAAGGTGTGGAGGAGGCGTGTCTACAGATACACCGTATTAATGAAGCTGTGGAGGAGGCGTGTCTACAGATACACCGTATTAATGAAGGTGTGGAGGAGGCGTGTCTACAGATACACCGTATTAATGAAGCTGTGGAGGAGGCGTGGGACACCTTTTGTTATGTCTAGAAATCCTGATTTAACACAGTTTTTCTTCGTATCTGAACAATCAATGACATCATTTAAAACCATAGAAGTAGCAGAGATGGTACTGTGGGGCGGCAGGTTAGCCTAGTTAGAGAGTTTGACTAGTAACCGGAAGGTTGCAAGTTCAAACCCCTCGTTCTGCCCCTGAACAGGCAGTTAACCCATTGTTCTTAGGCTGCCATTGAAATTAAGAATTTGCTCTTAACTTACTTGCCTAGTTAAATAAAGGGTAAAAAAATCAAATGTCCTGGTCGGAACCCTGACTGGTTTACATTTCGACAATATGTAGCAGTAGCAGAGATGGTACTATGTCCTGGTCGGAGAATTTGTTCTTAACGTATAAAGTTATAAAAAATTAAATGGCCTGGTCGGAACTCTGACTGGTTTACACTTCAGACGATATGTAGCAGTATCAGAGATGGTACTATGTCCTGGTCGGAACTCTGACTGGTTTACACTTCAGACGATATGTAGCAGTATCAGAGATGGTACTATGTCCTGGTCGGAACTCTGACTGGTTTACACTTCAGACGATATGTAGCGGTATCAGAGATGGTACTATGTCCTGGTCGGAACTCTGACTGGTTTAACTTCCAACGAAAAACGGTATCAGAGATGGTTATGTTTTTTTAGGAACCTGACTGGTTTACACTTGCAGACGATATGTCGGTATCAAGATGGTAATGTCCTGGTGGAACTCTGACTGGTTTACACTTCAGAGATATGTTAGCGGTATCAGAGATGGAAAAACTATGTCCTTTTCGGAACTCTGACTGGTTTACACTTCAGTTACGATATGTAGCGGTACCTCAGAGATGGTACTATGTCCTTTTCCGGAACTCTGACTGGTTTACACTTTAGGATATCTGAGGGTATCAGAGATGGAAACAAACTATGTCCTGGTCGGAACTCTGACTGGTTTACATTTTCAGACGATATGTGCAGTATCAGAGATGGTACTAAATCTGATGGAACTTGACTGGTTTACACTTCGTCAGACATGATTTTTAAGAGCGGTCATCAATCCAGATGGTATTTATGTCCTGGTGGAACTCTGACTGGTTTACACTTCAACGATATGTAGCACAAATCAGAGATGGTACTATTCCTATTTGGAAAATAACAGGACTGTTTTACACTTCAGACGATATTAGCGGTATCAGAGATGGTACTATGGCTTTTTGGTCGGAAAGCAGACTGAAGTTTCACTTCAGAGCCTGAGCCTGCTGTAGGGGCAGTATCAGAGATGGTACAAAATCTGTGTACAGGAAACTTACAGTTTTTACAGATAGACCAATATGTGAATATAAATGGTACTATGTAACTGGACCGGAACCCTGACTGGTTTACACTTCAGACTTATGTTATGCAGAAATCAGAGATGGTACACATTTCCTGGTCGGAACTCAATGACTGGTTTACACTTAAAACGATAGTAGCAGTATCAGAGATGGTACTATGTCCTGGTCGGAACTCTGACTGGTTTACAGTAACCGGATAGGTTGCAAGTTCAAGATGGTACTATGTCCCCTGAACAGGCAGTTAACCCATTGTTCTTAGGCTGCCATATGAAGCGGTATCAGAGATGGTACTATGTCCTGGTCGGAACTCTGACTGGTTTACACTTCAGACGATATGTAGCGGTATCAGAGATGGTACTATGTCCTGGTCGGAACTCTGACTGGTTTACACTTCAGACGATATGTAGCGGTATCAGAGATGGTACTATGTCCTGGTCGGAACTCTGACTGGTTTACACTTCAGACGATATGTAGCAGTATCAGAGATGGTACTATGTCCTGGTCGGAACTCTGACTGGTTTACACTTCAGACGATATGTAGCAGTATCAGAGACTATTAATCAATGATTCCAGGATTGTTGCACGGCAACAGAGAGATTAAAAATGGGACGATTAACTATCTCGATCACTCGGGGGGGGTCGCCACCTTTATGTAGAGGAAACACATAGGCTTCCAAACTCCAGGGATAGTACTCAATATAATTGTCGAGTTAAAACACATGTGTTAATGCTTCTACATTAATGGGTTAAGATGGCGTGTATTGCGACCCCTTTTCCACCGTGAAGAAGGCTATAAATAGCTGTGTCGTTATTCAGCATATGTATTGTATGTATCACATCATTTGCATGGATGAAATGTGGAAACCCAGGCTGAAGGCTTTGGAAAGGATGAACCACTTCTATAGGGCTGAACCACTTCTATAGGCTTCTGTAGGGCTGAACCCCTTCTATAGGGCTGAACCCCTTCTATAGGGCTGAACCCCTTCTATAGGGTTGAACCCCTTCTATAGGCTTCTGTAGGGCTGAACCCCTTCTATAGGGCTGAACCTCTTCTATAGGCTTCTGTAGGGCTGAACCACTTCTATAGTCTTCTATAGGGCTGAACCCCTTCTATAGGCTTCTGTAGGGCTGAACCACTTCTATAGGCTTCTGTAGGGCTGAGCCACTTCTATAGGCTTCTGTAGGGCTGAACCACTTCTATAGGCTTCTGTAGGGCTGAACCCCTTCTATAGTCTTCTATAGGGCTGAACCACTTCTATAGTCTTCTATAGGGCTGAACCACTTCTATAGGCTTCTGTAGGGCTGAACCACTTCTATAGTCTTCTATAGGGCTGAACCACTTCTATAGTCTTCTATAGGGCTGAACCACTTCTATAGGCTTCTGTAGGGCTGAACCACTTCTATAGTCTTCTATAGGGCTGAACCACTTCTATAGTCTTCTGTAGGGCTGAACCACTTCTATAGGCTTCTGTAGGGCTGAACCACTTCTATAGTCTTCTATAGGGCTGAACCACTTCTATAGGCTTCTGTAGGGCTGAACCACTTCTATAGTCTTCTATAGGGCTGAGCCACTTCTATAGTTTTCTATAGGGCTGAGCGACTTCAACCTGCTTCTATAGGGCTGAAACCCTTCTATAGTCTTCTATAGGGCTGAACAACTTCTATAGTCTTCTGTAGGGCTGAACCACTTCTATAGGCTTCTATAGGGCTGAACCACTTCTATAGTCTTCTATAGGGCTGAACCCCTTCTATAGGCTTCTGTAGGGCTGAACCACTTCTATAGGGCTGAACCCCTTCTATAGGCTTCTGTAGGGCTGAACTAGTTCTATAGGGCTGAACCCCTTCTATAGTCTTCTATAGGGCTGAACCCCTTCTATAGTCTTCTATAGGGCTGAACCCCTTCTATAGTCTTCTGTAGGGCTGAACCCCTTCTATAGTCTTCTATAGGGCTGAGAGGAATGAGTCAAAGGTAGACGTGGGGAGGTTAAAGTCGCCCAGAACAAGACGCTGTAAATGTAAATGTAAATGTAAATGAACCCCTTCTATAGTCTTCTGTAGGGCTGAACCACTTCTATAGTCTTCTGTAGGGCTGAACCCCTTCTATAGTCTTCTATAGGGCTGAACCCCTTCTATAGTCTTCTGTAGGGCTGAACCCCTTCTATAGGGCTGAACCCCTTCTATAGTCTTCTATAGGACTGAACCACTTCTATAGTCTTCTATAGGGCTGAACCACTTCTATAGTCTTCTGTAGGGCTGAACCCCTTCTATAGTCTTCTATAGGGCTGAACCACTTCTATAGTCTTCTGTAGGGCTGAACCCCTTCTATAGTCTTCTATAGGGCTGCACCACTTCTATAGTCTTCTGTAGGGCTGAACCCCTTCTATAGTCTTCTATAGGACTGAGCCACTTCTATAGTCTTCTGTAGGGCTGAACCCCTTCTATAGTCTTCTATAGGACTGAGCCACTTCTATAGTCTTCTATAGGGCTGAGCCACTTCTATAGGCTTCTGTAGGACTGAACCACTTCTATAGTCTTCTATAGGACTGAGCCACTTCTATAGTCTTCTATAGGGCTGAGCCACTTCTATAGGCTTCTGTAGGACTGAACCACTTCTATAGTCTTCTATAGGGCTGAACCACTTCTATAGTCTTCTATAGGGCTGAACCCCTTCTATAGGGCTGAACCCCTTCTATAGTCTTCTATAGGGCTGAATCACTTCTATAGTCTTCTATAGGGCTGAGCCACTTCTATAGTCTTCTATAGGGCTGAGCCACTTCTATAGTCCTCTATAGGGCTGAGCCACTTCTATAGTCTTCTATAGGGCTGAACCACTTCTATAGGGCTGAACCTGCTGTGTTTATGTATGTGCTTTACAATGTTTTAATAATTTGACAATTAGTTTGTTAAATATTAGTCACTATCTGGAGCTACCTTCAGTAATTCCTCACATACACTGTCATTTAATGTTAGTTGCCTTCCATTTGTGTTCGACATTTTGTGTGATTCCATTCCCTTCTGTTTACCTTTCAGATTTAGGGGACGGGTCGAAATTCACGGACCGGTTACCTGGAGGAAAATGAGAGAGGTTTTTTTACATTTCAGTCAGGGAGAGTTATGGGAGGGTTATGTAAGGGGATGGTTATGAAATTTCAATTTTTCTCAGTGTTTTTTAATTAGTTGCTTATTAGACTATATATCAAGTGCGCCTATAGGCTATTTAGTGAGGTCTCAATCAAATGATCAATAGCGTATAGCAGGCCAGGGCAATTCCAGTCCTCGGGAGGCCTGATTGATCACACTTTTCCCCCCATCCCTAGCAAACACAGCTGATTTAAACTAATTGCATTCTAAACTGAAGATCATGATTATTGGAGTCAGGTGTGTTAACTGCTTAACCAATGACGGTGCAGCTTAACCAATGACTGTGCTGCTTAACCAATGACTGTGCAGTGTTGGCCAATGACGGTGCTGCTTAACCAATGACTGTGCCGTGTTGGCCAATGACGGTGCTGCTTAACCAATGACTGTGCCGTGTTGGCCAATGACGGTGCAGCTTAACCAATGACTGTGCTGCTTAACCAATGACTGTGCAGTGTTGGCCAATGACGGTGCTGCTTAACCAATGACTGTGCAGTGTTGGCCAATGACGGTGCTGCTTAACCAATGACTGTGCAGTGTTGGCCAATGACTGTGCTGCTTAACCAATGACGGTGCCGCTTAACCAATGATGGTGCTGCTTAACCAATGACTGTGCTGCTTAACCAATGACTGTGCTGCTTAACCAATGACTGTGCTGCTTAACCAATGACGGTGCTGCTTAACCAATGACTGTGCTGCTTAACCAATGACTGTGCTGCTTAACCAATGATTGTGCTGCTTAACCAATGACTGTGCTGCTTAACCAATGACTGTGCTGCTTAACCAATGACTGTGCTGCTTAACCAATGACTGTGCTGCTTAACCAATGATTGTGCTGCTTAACCAATGACTGTGCTGCTTAACCAATGACTTTGCAGTGTTGGCCAATGACTGTGCTGCTTAACCAATGACCGTGCAGTGTTGGCCTACGGGGGCAGTTCATGAAGAGAGTCAAAGGTTTCTTCAGTTTTGTTGTTGTTGTTGATTAGTCTTAGTCAATAAATAAATGCACTATCTTGTGCGTGGTCAAGCCTATAGCCTATATTCTATTCAGTTTGAGAAGGAGAGCGTGAAGATGAGAAAAGAAAGAAAATAAACTTTGATAGCTTGCTACCACTATAATAGATTTTTTAAATTAAAAACAAGATGTTTCTTGCAAAAAGCACAGGCTTACCTACATCTTGTTAACTTCAGAAAATAAATAAACAAATCCGATTATAAAAAGGGATCTATAACAGCGTTTTGACCCATTATTCTTTATTCTAAAAACAAGCTATAAAATACCTGTTAAAGATGTGGCTCAAATCAAATCAAATCCATTTTTAAAAGCCCTTCGTACATCAGCTGATGTCACAAAGTGCTGTAACAGAAACCCAGCCTAAAACCCCCAAACAGCAAGCAATGCAGGTGTCGATGGCTAGGAAAAACTCCCTAGAAAGGCCAAAGCCGAGGAAGAAACCTAGAGGGGAACCAGGCTATGAGGGGTGGCCAGTCCACTCCGATGCATTATGGGGATATCATTGTTTCGTTTCGTTGACATTCAAAGACTGACTTCGCTTGAGAAGTAATCCAATAATATCAATATCAATTGATTAAGCTATTCACTTTCTTTACATACTTTCCTGACCCTAAAATGTTCCTTAATAACCTACAAGAGCAGAGTATTTTTTAAATCCACCAGCTGGTGCTGAAATGCAGATGAATATGCATATTGATTAACTGTCTGATCGCTAATATAATGAACCCTTCTCTCCATATATTCTAGTGAGACTGTTGAGACAATTCTAATTATAGGCACACCACATTTAAAGGGATGGCTTTAGATAAATGTAATGGAAACTCTATTGTATGAAAACTGTTGAGGGAGTTTTCAACGATTTAATTAAATTTACGCAGCACGTGCAAGGGATCCATGCCTGCATTAGGTAAGTCTGAATACCAACTCCTGAGAAGTGTGTAGGAAAAGCATGCATTTCCTAAGTCTGAATCGGGTCCCAAATAGACTTAAAAATGAAGACGGACCGATGTCTATTTACTCTGACTTTGGTGTTTATTTCCATTTTAATCTGCATCTTGCCATGAAAAGGTTGGTTGATCTCTCAGCTAGCTCACAATAGTCAACCTGTGGCAGTGTTACCCTGACCTACTTTCTGTGAGGGTTGAGGGTTAATGATTGTACAATGCCATCAGAATAGTGTCTGTACATAATAAATGACGTAAGATTACACAATCACCGTTAGATATGGTAGATAGATGCTGATCTAAAGATAAGATAGATGCTGCTCTAAAGATATGGTAGATAGATGCTGATCTAAAGATAAGATAAATGCTGATCTAAAGATATGGTAGATAGATGCTGATCTAAAGATAAGATAGATAGATGCTGATCTAAAGATAAGATAGATGCTGATCTAAAGATAAGATAGATGCTGATCTAAAGATAAGATAGATGCTGATCTAAAGATATGGTAGATAGATGCTGATCTAAAGATAAGATAAATGCTGATCTAAAGATATGGTAGATAGATGCTGATCTAAAGATAAGATAGATAGATGCTGATCTAAAGATAAGATAGATGCTGATCTAAAGATAAGATAGATGCTGATCTAAAGATAAGATAGATGCTGATCTAAAGATATGGGAGATAGATGCTGATCTAAAGATAAGATAAATGCTGATCTAAAGATATGGTAGATAGATGCTGATCTAAAGATAAGATAGATAGATGCTGATCTAAAGATAAGATAGATGCTGATCTATAGATAAGATAGATGCTGATCTAAAGATAAGATAGATGCTGATCTAAAGATATGGTAGATAGATGCTGATCTAAAGATATGGTAGATAGATGCTGATCTAAAGATAAGATAAATAGATGCTGCTCTAAAGATAAGATAGATGCTGCTCTAAAGATAAGATAGATGCTGATGTAAAGATATGTTAGATGCTGATCTAAAGATAAGATAGATGCTGATCTAAAGATATCTTATCTTTAGAGCAGCATCTATCTATCTTATCTTTAGAGCAGCATCTATCTATCTTATCTTTAGAGCAGCATCTATCTTATCTTTAGATCAGCATCTATCTTATCTTTAGATCAGCATCTAACATATCTTTACATCAGCATCTATCTTATCTTTAGAGCAGCATCTATCTTATCTTTAGAGCAGCATCTATTTATCTTATCTTTAGATCAGCAGACCATAGATAGATCAGCATCTATCTATCTTTAGATCAGCATCTATCTTATCTTTAGATCTATCTTATCTATAGATCAGCATCTATCTTATCTTTAGATCAGCATCTATCTATCTTATCTTTAGATCAGCATCTATCTACCATATCTTTAGATCAGCATTTATCTTATCTTTAGATCAGCATCTATCTCCCATATCTTTAGATCAGCATCTATCTTATCTTTAGATCAGCATCTATCTTATCTTTAGATCAGCATCTATCTTATCTATAGATCAGCATCTATCTCATCTTTAGATCAGCATCTATCTATCTTATCTTTAGATCAGCATCTATCTACCATATCTTTAGAGCAGCATCTATGGTAGATAGATGCTGCTCTTGTGTGGCTTTTTTGAGAGGCCATTTTTTTGTTTCCTCAGTTTGCTTGTGTGTCTGGTGTAGGGACAGATTCCTGCCCAGACAAGAGTCAGATGTTAGTTCAAATCAAATCAAATTGTATGGGTCACATGGACACATGGTTAGCAGATGTTATTGTGAGTGTGGCGACATGCTTGTGCTTCGAGAGCTGACAGTGCAGCAGTATCTAACAGGTAATATCTAACAATTCCACAACAAAACCTAATACACACAGTCTAGTAAAGGAATGGGATGAGAATATATAAGTATAAAATATATGGATGAGCAGTGACAGAGTGGCTGAGATGGAATAGATGGTAAAGAATAGATAGCAGAGTTGGGACCAAGTCATTGTTTTACAAGTCACAAGTAAGTCTCAAGTCTTAGCAGTCAAGTCCCAAGTCAATACAGGCAAGTCCCTAGTCAAGTCCCAAGTCAATACAGGCAAGTCCCAAGTTAAGACAGGCAAGTCCCAAGTCAAGACAAGCAAGTCCCAAGTCAAGACAGGCAAGTCCCAAGTTAAGACAGGCAAGTCCCAAGTTAAGACAGGAAAGTCCCAAGTCAAGTCCCAAGTCAATACAGGCAAGTCCCTAGTCAAGTCCCAAGTTAAGACAGGCAAGTCCCAAGTTAAGACAGGCAAGTCCCTAGTCAAGTCCCAAGTCAAGACAGGCAAGTCTGAGTCAAGTCTCAAGCAAGTTCCAAGTCCTAAACTTTGAGTTTCGAGTCCTAAACAAGTCATAATTTGCTCTTCACCAAATGTAATACCATTTCATATTTTTATAAAAGAGTCATAGTTGTTTTTTTACGCAAATCATGAATGATTTTACAAATACATATATTTATTACTTTCCAAATAAACTTTATATTTCCATGGAAATACATAGGTAGCCATGAGAAAGACCCCCCCCAATAGTGATCGACTATCGAGGATCGCTATGGAGTGCAATCGGGCGATGTAGTCTTGTACACAATCGCCCAACCTTAACACACACACACACCTTCTCTTTGTGTGTTTACAGTATGTCAATGGTTTTAGGAACAGCCGTAACATCAGGCAGGATTTAGGCTTCCAACTACCTAGCCAGTTGTAGCTCAATCTGGGTGCAATGATCACGTTCCCACACTGACTGACTGTGTGGAGGCTCATTGGTTTAACGTTACGTTAGCCTACATGCTCCCACTAGCCAAGTGATAAATTATAGAGATGTCGGCGATATTAGCCACGACTTACCATTCTTTATGCAGCTTCAAATGTCCAACAAAGTTGGAAATTGTTGTGCCTGTAATTTTCTTCCCGCATGTTTTGCAAATTGCAATCCGTTTTTTGTTGATACAGCGTTGTCTTTATATCCGAAAATAATAATTTTGGGTATCATCTTTCCAAGGGCTCCATCTGAATTCACCCACCGACGTCCCTCTGCACTGTCACGCACAACTTTTTCCTTGATTGGCTGCTGTCCGATTCAAACTGTAATCCCTTAAATGAAGAGTTGATGCGCTGCACACTTTTTTTTAATAGCATCATTTTAAATATTTGGGCTTGGGTCGGGGAGGCTTGGGGAGGCTTGGGGGGTTGGGGAGGCTTGGGGGTCGGGGGAGGCTTGGGGGTTGGGGAGGCTTGGGGGTTGGGGATGCTTGGGGAGGCTTGGGGGTTGGGGAGGCTTGGGGGTTGGGGAGGCTTGGGGAGGCTTGGGAGGCTTGGGGAGGCTTGGGGGGCTTGGGGAGGGTTGGGGAGGGTTGAGAAGGCTTGGGGAGGCTTGGGGAGGGTTGGGAAGGCTTGGGGAGGCTTGGGGAGTTGGGGAGGCTTGGGGAGGGTTGGGAAGGCTTGGGGAGGCTTGGGGAGGCTTGGGGAGGCTTGAGGGGTTGGGGAGGCTTGGGGAGGGTTGGGAAGGCTTGGGGAGGCTTGGGGGGTTGGGGGTGGTTGGGGAGGCTTGGGGAGGCTTGGGGAGGGTTGGGGAAGGTTTCAACTCAGGTCGAATCATAAGGCTCAAGTCCAAGTTAAGTCACGAGTCATTGGTGTTAAAGTTAAAGTCGAGTCCAAGTCATCATATTTGTGACTCGAGTCCACACCTCTGATAGATAGTAAAGAATAGATTGTGAAGGACACAGTTCACAGTTTATACATATGAGATAAGTAATGCTGTCACGCCTTGGTCTTAGTATTTTGTGTTTTCTTTAATTATTTTTTCAGGCCAGGGTGTGACATGGGTTTATTGTATTGTCGTATTGGGGTTTTTGTAGGCATTGGGATTGTGGTTGATTAGGGGTGTGTCTAGTATAGGCTTGGCTGCCTGAGGCGGTTCTCAATCAGAGTCAGGTGATTCTCGTTGTCTCTGATGGGGAACCGTATTTAGGTAGCCTGGGTTTCACTGTGTTTTCGTGGGTGATTGTTCCTGTCTCTGTGTAGTTTCACCAGATAGGCTGTAATTAGATTTCACGTTCCGTTTGTTGTTTTGCTTTTGTATCGTTATTTCATGTATCGCTTTTTTCATTAAAGTCATGAGTAACCACCACGCTGCATTTCGGTCCGACTCTCATTCCACAAACGAAGAACGCCGTTACAAATGCGAGATATGTAAACATTCTTAAAGTGGCATTATTAAAGTGACTAGTGATCCATTTATTAAAGTGGCCAATGATATCAAGTCTGTAGGTAGACAGCCATCTCTCTGTGCTACTGGTGTCTGTTTAACAATCTGATGGCCTTGAGATAGAGGCTGTTTTTCAATCTCTCAGTCCCAGCTTTGATGCACCTGTACTGACCTCGCCTTCTGGATGATACATTTGTGTTACTTCATAGTTTTGACGTCTTCACTATCATTATACAATGTAGAAAATAGTAAAAAAAAAAAAAAAAACCTGGAATGAGTAGGTGTGTCCAAATGTTTGACTGGTACTGAGGAAGAGAGAGAGATAGAAAGAAAGAAAGAGAGAAAGAGAGAAAGATAGAAAGAAAGAAAGAGAGAAAGAGAGATAGAGAGAAAGAAAGAAAGAAAGAAAGAAAGAAAGAAAGAAAGAAAGAAAGAAAGAGAGAAACAGAGAAAGAAAGAAAGAGAGAAAGACAGAAAGAGAGAAAGAAAGAAAGAAAGAGAGAAAGACTGTCAGGATTTGGCCAGGGTTGTTCCGGTTTTTGGTCACTAGATGCCCCCATTGTGCCTTTTGACCTTTTGTTTTCCCTTGATCCCCATTATTATTTGCACCTGTGCCCCGTTTCCTTTTGAGGTTGTGGAGTTACATGTTTTCCTGAACAACTTCACTTTTTACTTCATTAAATACACCGTCTCAAGTACTGCTGTGTCTGCCTCATCTTCTGGGTTCTGCCGACTATTCGTGGCTCAGTTGGTTAAGTGACTGTTTCTCACTCCGGAGACCCGGGTTCGTAACCGGGTCCTGACAAAGACAGAAAGAGAGAGAAAGAAAGAGAGAAAGACAGAGAGAAAGGGAGAGAGAAAGACAGAAAGAAAGAAAGGGAGAGAGAAAGAGACACAGAGAGAGAAATAGTCCCCACAGCACACTAACAGTAACAGGCAGAGAGAGAGAGAGAGAGAGAGAGAGAGAGAGAGAGAGAGAGAGAGACAGACAGAGAGAGAGAGACAGACAGAGAGACAGAGAGAGAGAGACAGAGACAGAGAGAGAAATAGTCCCCACAGCACACTAACAGTAACAGGCAGAGAGAGAGAGAGACAGAGAGAGTCCCTCATCCTAATAAGTGTGCCGTATTCAGCCCTGATGCCTCTGTGCTTCCCCCTGTCCCCTTTCTCATGTTAAACCCTCTGTGCTTCCCCCTGTCCCCTTTCTCATGTTAAACCCTCTGTGCTTCCCCCTGTCCCCTTTCTCATGTTAAACCCTCTGTGCTTCCCCCTGTCCCCTTTCTCATGTTAAACCCTCTGTGCTTCCCCCTGTCCCCTTTCTCATGTTAAACCCTCTGTGCTTCCCCCTGTCCCCTTTCTCATGTTAAACCCTCTGTGCTTCCCCCTGTCCCCTTTCTCATGTTAAACCCTCTGTGCTTCCCCCTGTCCCCTTTCTCATGTTAAACCCTCTGTGCTTCCCCCTTTCTCATGTTAAACCCTCTGTGCTTCCCCCTGTCCCCTTTCTCATGTTAAACCCTCTGTGTTTAGAGAAAACAGTGACTCATGGCTGAGTGTTGGGAGGGAGCTGCTTAGACTGTTAATTAAACACCATCAATTAAAGACAAGCCTTGCTGACTGGATCGCTGGCTCTACTCTCTCTCTCTGTCTCTACTCTCTCTGGCTCTGTCTCTGTCTCTGGCTCTACTCTCTCTCTCTCTCTCTCTGTCTCTACTCTCTCTGGCTCTGTCTCTGTCTCTGTGTCTCTGTCTCTGGCTCTACTCTTTCTCTCTCTCTGGCTCTGGCTCTGTCTCTGGCTCTGTCTCTGCCTTTGTCTCTTTCTCACTCTCTCTCTCTCTCTCTCTCTCTCTCTCTCTCTCTCTCTCTCTCTCTGTCTCTGTCTCTGTCTCTGCCTTTCTCTCTCTCTGCCTTTGTCTCTCTCTCTCTCTCCCTCTCTCTTTCTCTCTCTCTCTCTGCCTTTGTCTCTTTCTCACTCTCTCTCTCTCTCTCTCTCTGTCTCTGTCTCTGTCTCTGCCTTTGTCTCTTTCTCACTCTCTCTACTCTCTCTCTGTCTCTGTCTCTGCCTTTGTCTCTTTCTCACTCTCTCTGTCTCTCTCTCTCTCTCTCTTTCTCTCTCTCTGCCTTTGTCTCTTTCTCACTCTCTCTCTCTCTCTCTCTCTCTCTCTCTCTGTCTCTGCCTTTGTCTCTTTCTCACTCTCTCTACTCTCTCTCTACTCTCTCTCTGTCTCTGTCTCTGCCTTTGTCTCTTTCCCACTCTCTCTACTCTCTCTCTACTCTCTGTCTCTGTCTCTGCCTTTGTCTCTTTCTCACTCTCTCTACTCTCTCTCTACTCTCTCTCTGTCTCTGTCTCTGCCTTTGTCTCTTTCTCACTCTCTCTACTCTCTCTCTACTCTCTCTCTGTCTCTGTCTCTGCCTTTGTCTCTTTCTCACTCTCTCTACTCTCTCTCTACTCTCTCTCTGTCTCTGTCTCTGCCTTTGTCTCTTTCTCACTCTCTCTACTCTCTCTCTACTCTCTCTCTGTCTCTGTCTCTGACTTTGTCTCTTTCTCACTCTCTCTGTCTCTCTGTCTCTCTCTCTCTCTCTCTATCTCTCTCTCTCGCTGACTGGCTGCCGTTTTGGTTTACCATTTGAATAACTCGGAACCCTCTGAAGGTTTAAAAAACTATTCCCGAAGACATGCCCGAAGGGACGATTCTCTTCTCAATTATAAACACAATGGAAAAATCGAATGATTTACGGAGAGAAACAAAATGGTGCAGTATAGCTATCGTAACATGAATGAACTAACTGTAAATTGCTCTGGGAAGAGCGTCTGCTAAATGACTAAAATCTAAACTTCATGAAGCAATATTCAGTCCTTACATTACCCACTAGCTTTGAAATATAATTATGTTGGGACAACCAGATATCACAGTGATACGGTAATAAGAACAACGTTCCTCAATAAAGTAATTATCAGCAACGTCAGAATTAATAGGAAAAGTGAATTAATTTATTTATTCATGTCACGACTTCCGCCTCCTTGTCCGAGCTTCGTTCGACGTCACCGGTCTTCTAGCCATCCACTTTTCATTTTCCATTTGTTTTGTCTTGTCTTCCCATACACCTGGTTTCAATTCCATCAATTCCATGTTGTGTATTTAACCCTCTGTTCCCCCCCATGTCCTTGTCCTGTATTGTTTATTGTAGTGTTGTAGTGCTTGTGCACGTTATGCTGGTGTGTAACAGGTTTTCTCCTGTATTGTTTATTGTAGTGTTGTAGTGCTTGTGCACGTTATGCTGGTGGGTAACAGGTTTTGACAGCATACAGGGATCTACAGGTCAACATACTGACAGCATACAGGGATCTACAGGTCAACATACTGACAGCCTACAGGGATCTACAGGTCAACATACTGACTGCATACAGGGATCTACAGGTCAACATACTGACAGCATACAGGGATCTACAGGTCAACATACTGACAGCATACAGGGATCTACAGGTCAACATACTGACAGCATACAGGGATCTACAGGTCAACATACTGACAGCATACAGGGATCTACAGGTCAACATACTGACAGCATACAGGGATCTACTGGTCAACATACTGACAGCATACAGGGATCTACAGGTCAACATACTGACAGCATACAGGGATCTACAGGTCAACATACTGACAGCATACAGGGATCTACAGGTCAACATACTGACAGCATACGAGGATCTACAGGTCAACATACTGACAGCATACAGGAATCTACAGGTCAACATACTGACAGCCTACAGGGGTCTACAGGTCAACATACTGACAGCATACAGGGATCTACAGGTCAACATACTGACAGCATACAGGGATCTACAGGTCAACATACTGACAGCATACAGGGATCTACAGGTCAACATACTGACAGCATACAGGGATCTACAGGTCAACATACTGACAGCATACAGGGATCTGCAGGTCAACATACTGACAGCATACAGGGATCTACTGACACAGGTCAACATACTGACAGCATACAGGGATCTACAGGTCAACATACTGACAGCATACAGGGATCTACAGGTCAACATACTGACAGCATACAGGGATCTACAGGTCAACATACTGACAGCATACAGGGATCTACAGGTCAACATACTGACAGCATACAGGGATCTACAGGTCAACATACTGACAGCATACAGGGATCTACAGGTCAACATACTGACAGCATACAGGGATCTACAGGTCAACATACTGACACTACAGGGACAGGTCAACATACTGACAGCATACAGGGATCTACAGGTCAACATACTGACAGCATACAGGGATCTACAGGTCAACATACTGACAGCATACAGGGATCTACAGGTCAACATACTGACAGCATACAGGGATCTACAGGTCAACATACTGACAGCATACAGGGATCTACAGGTCAACATACTGACAGCATACAGGGATCTACAGGTCAACATACTGACAGCTACAGGGACAGTCAACATACTGACAGCATACAGGGATCTACAGGTCAACATACTGACAGCATACAGGGATCTACAGGTCAACATACTGACAGCAGGGATCTACAGGTCAACATACTGATACAGGGATCTACAGGTCAACATACTGACAGCATACAGGGATCTACAGGTCAACATACTGACAGCATACAGGGATCTACAGGTCAACATACTGACAGCATACAGGGATCTACAGGTCAACATACTGACAGCATACAGGGATCTACAGGTCAACATACTGACAGCATACAGGGATCTACAGGTCAACATACTGACAGCATACAGGGATCTACAGGTCAACATACTGACAGCATACAGGGATCTACAGGTCAACATACTGACAGCATACAGGGATCTACAGGTCAACATACTGACAGCATACAGGGATCTACAGGTCAACATACTGACAGCATACATACTGACAGGGATCTACAGGTCAACATACTGACAGCATACAGGGATCTACAGGTCAACATACTGACAGCATACAGGGATCTACAGGTCAACATACTGACAGCATACAGGGATCTACAGGTCAACATACTGACAGCATACAGGGATCTACAGGTCAACATACTGACAGCATACAGGGATCTACAGGTCAACATACTGACAGCATACAGGGATCTACAGGTCAACATACTCTACAGGGAGGTCAACATACTGACAGCATACAGGGATCTACAGGTCAACATACTGACAGCATACAGGGATCTACAGGTCAACATACTGACAGCATACAGGGATCTACAGGTCAACATACTGACAGCATACAGGGATCTACAGGTCAACATACTGACAGCATACAGGGATCTACAGGTCAACATACTGACAGCATACAGGGATCTACAGGTCAACATACTGACAGCATACAGGGATCTACAGGTCAACATACTGACAGCATACAGGGATCTACAGGTCAACATACTGACAGCATACAGGGATCTACAGGTCAACATACTGACAGCATACAGGGATCTACAGGTCAACATACTGACAGCATACAGGGATCTACATACTGACAGCATACAGGGATCTACAGGTCAACATACTGACAGCATACAGGGATCTACAGGTCAACATACTGACAGCATACAGGGATCTACAGGTCAACATACTGACAGCATACAGGGATCTACAGGTCAACATACTGACAGCATACAGGGATCTACAGGTCAACATACTGACAGCATACAGGGATCTACAGGTCAACATACTGACAGCATACAGGGATCTACAGGTCAACATACTGACAGCATACAGGGGGTCAACATATGACTACAGGGGTCAACATACTGACAGCATACAGGGATCTACAGGTCAACATACTGACAGCATACAGGGATCTACAGGTCAACATACTGACACTGATCTACAGGTCAACATACTGACAGCATACAGGGATCTACAGGTCAACATACTGACAGCATACAGGGATCTACAGGTCAACATACTGACAGCATACAGGGATCTACAGGTCAACATACTGACAGCATACAGGGATCTACAGGTCAACATACTGACAGCATACAGGGATCTACAGGTCAACATACTGACAGCATACAGGGATCTACAGGTCAACATACTGACAGCATACAGGGATCTACAGGTCAACATACTGACAGCATACAGGGATCTACAGGTCAACATACTGACAGCATACAGGGATCTACAGGTCAACATACTGACAGCATACAGGGATCTACAGGTCAACATCAAGCATACTGACATACTGCATACAGGGATCTACAGGTCAACATACTGACAGCATACAGGGATCTACAGGTCAACATACTGACAGCATACAGGGATCTACAGGTCAACATACTGACAGCATACAGGGATCTACAGGTCAACATACTGACAGCATACAGGGATCTACAGGTCAACATACTGACAGCATACAGGGATCTACAGGTCAACATACTGACAGCATACAGGGATCTACAGGTCAACATACTGACAGCATACAGGGATCTACAGGTCAACATACTGACAGCATACAGGGATCTACAGGTCAACATACTGACAGCATACAGGGATCTAGGGATCTACAGGTCAACATACTGACAGCATACAGGGATCTACAGGTCAACATACTGACAGCATACAGGGATCTACAGGTCAACATACTGACAGCATACAGGGATCTACAGGTCAACATACTGACAGCATACAGGGATCTACAGGTCAACATACTGACAGCATACAGGGATCTACAGGTCAACATACTGACAGCATACAGGGATCTACAGGTCAACATACTGACAGCATACAGGGATCTACAGGTCAACATACTGACAGCATACAGGGATCTACAGGTCAACATACTGACAGCATACAGGGATCTACAGGTCAACATACTGACAGCATACAGGGATCTACAGGTCAACATACTGACAGCATACAGGGATCTACAGGTCAACATACTGACAGCATACAGGGATCTACAGGTCAACATACTGACAGCATACAGGGATCTACAGGTCAACATACTGACAGCATACAGGGATCTACAGGTCAACATACTGACAGCATACAGGGATCTACAGGTCAACATACTGACAGCTGACAGCATATACAGCATACAGGGATCTACAGGTCAACATACTGACAGCATACAGGGATCTACAGGTCAACATACTGACAGCATACAGGGATCTACAGGTCAACATACTGACAGCATACAGGGATCTGACAGCATACAGGGACAGGTCAACATACTGACAGCATACAGGGATCTCTACAGGTCAACATACTGACAGCATACAGGGATCTACAGGTCAACATACTGACACATACAGGGATCTACAGGTCAACATACTGACAGCATACAGGGATCTACAGGTCAACATACTGACAGCATACAGGGATCTACAGGTCAACATACTGACAGCATACAGGGATCTACAGGTCAACATACTGACAGCATACAGGGATCTACAGGTCAACATACTGACAGCATACAGGGATCTACAGGTCAACATACTGACAGCATACAGGGATCTACAGGTCAACATACTGACAGCATACAGGGATCTACAGGTCAACATACTGACAGCATACAGGGATCTACAGGTCAACATACTGACAGCATACAGGGATCTACAGGTCAACATACTGACAGCATACAGGGGATCATACAGGGATCAGGTCAACATACTGACAGCATACAGGGATCTACAGGTCAACATACTGACAGCATACAGGGATCTACAGGTCAACATACTGACAGCATACAGGGATCTACAGGTCAACATACTGACAGCATACAGGGATCTACAGGTCAACATACTGACAGCATACAGGGATCTACAGGTCAACATACTGACAGCATACAGGGATCTACAGGTCAACATACTGACAGCATACAGGGGGATGACAGCATACAGGGATCTACAGGTCAACATACTGACAGCATACAGGGATCTACAGGTCAACATACTGACAGCATACAGGGATCTACAGGTCAACATACTGACAGCATACAGGGATCTACAGGTCAACATACTGACAGCATACAGGGATCTACAGGTCAACATACTGACAGCATACAGGGATCTACAGGTCAACATACTGACAGCATACAGGGATCTACAGGTCAACATACTGACAGCATACAGGGATCTACAGGTCAACATACTGACAGCATACAGGGATCTACAGGTCAACATACTGACAGCATACAGGGATCTCTCAACATACTGGTCAACATACTGACAGCATACAGGGATCTACAGGTCAACATACTGACAGCATACAGGGATCTACAGGTCAACATACTGACAGCATACAGGGATCTACAGGTCAACATACTGACAGCATACAGGATCTACAGGTCAACATACTGACAGCATACAGGGATCTACAGGTCAACATACTGACAGCATACAGGGATCTGACAGCATACAGGGATCTACAGGTCAACATACTGACAGCATACAGGGATCTACAGGTCAAGGTCATACTGACAGCATACAGGGATCTACAGGTCAACATACTGACAGCATACAGGGATCTACAGGTCAACATACTGACAGCATACAGGGATCTACAGGTCAACATACTGACAGCATACAGGGATCTACAGGTCAACATACTGACAGCATACAGGGATCTACAGGTCAACATACTGACAGCATACAGGGATCTACAGGTCAACATACTGACAGCATACAGGGATCTACAGGTCAACATACTGACAGCATACAGGGATCTACAGGTCAACATACTGACAGCATACAGGGATCTACAGGTCAACATACTGACAGCATACAGGGATCTACAGGTCAACATACTGACAGCATACAGGGATCTACAGGTCAACATACTGACAGCATACAGGGATCTACAGGTCAACATACTGACAGCATACAGGGATCTACAGGTCAACATACTGACAGCATACAGGGATCTACAGGTCAACATACTGACAGCATACAGGGATCTACAGGTCAACATACTGACAGCATACAGGGATCTACAGGTCAACATACTGACAGCATACAGGGATCTACAGGTCAACATACTGACAGCATACAGGGATCTACAGGTCAACATACTGACAGCATACAGGGGGATGACAGCTACAGGATCAACATACTGACAGCATACAGGGATCTACAGGTCAACATACTGACAGCATACAGGGATCTACAGGTCAACATACTGACAGCATACAGGGATCTACAGGTCAACATACTGACAGCATACAGGGATCTACAGGTCAACATACTGACAGCATACAGGGATCTACAGGTCAACATACTGACAGCATACAGGGATCTACAGGTCAACATACTGACAGCATACAGGGATCTGTCAACAGCTGATACAGGGATCTACAGGTCAACATACTGACAGCATACAGGGATCTACAGGTCAACATACTGACAGCATACAGGGATCTACAGGTCAACATACTGACAGCATACAGGGATCTACAGGTCAACATACTGACAGCATACAGGGATCTACAGGACTCTACAGGGATCTACAACATACTGACAGCATACAGGGATCTACAGGTCAACATACTGACAGCATACAGGGATCTACAGGTCAACATACTGACAGCATACAGGGATCTACAGGTCAACATACTGACAGCATACAGGGATCTACTCAACATACTGACAGCATACAGGGATCTACAGGTCAACATACTGACAGCATACAGGGATCTACAGGTCAACATACTGACAGCATACAGGGATCTACAGGTCAACATACTGACAGCATACAGGGATCTACAGGTCAACATACTGACAGCATACAGGGATCTACAGGTCAACATACTGACAGCATACAGGGATCTACAGGTCAACATACTGACAGCATACAGGGATCTACAGGTCAACATACTGACAGCATACAGGGATCTACAGGTCAACATACTGACAGCATACAGGGACAGCATACTGACAGGGATCTACAGGTCAACATACTGACAGCATACAGGGATCTACAGGTCAACATACTGACAGCATACAGGGATCTACAGGTCAACATACTGACAGCATACAGGGATCTACAGGTCAACATACTGACAGCATACAGGGATCTACAGGTCAACATACTGACAGTCAGGGATCTACAGGTCAACATACTGACAGCATACAGGGATCTACAGGTCAACATACTGACAGCATACAGGGATCTACAGGTCAACATACTGACAGCATACAGGGATCTACAGGTCAACATACTGACAGCATACAGGGATCTACAGGTCAACATACTGACAGCATACAGGGACAGGGATCTACAGGGATCAAGGTCATACTGACAGCATACAGGGATCTACAGGTCAACATACTGACAGCATACAGGGATCTACAGGTCAACATACTGACAGCATACAGGGATCTACTGGTCAACATACTGACAGCATACAGGGATCTACTGGTCAACATACTGACAGCATACAGGGATCTACACTGACAGCATACAGGGTCAACATACTGACAGCATACAGGGATCTACTGGTCAACATACTGACAGCATACAGGGATCTACAGGTCAACATACTGACAGCATACAGGGATCTACAGGTCAACATACTGACAGCATACAGGGATCTACAGGTCAACATACTGACAGCATACAGGGATCTACAGGTCAACATACTGACAGCATACAGGGATACAGGTCAACATACTGACAGCATACAGGGATCTACAGGTCAACATCTGACAGCATACAGGGATCTACAGGTCAACATACTGACAGCATACAGGGATCTACAGGTCAACATACTGACAGCATACAGGGATCTACAGCATACTACAGGGATCTACAGGTCAACATACTGACAGCATACAGGGATCTACAGGTCAACATACTGACAGCATACAGGGATCTACAGGTCAACATACTGACAGCATACAGGGATCTACAGGTCAACATACTGACAGCATACAGGGATCTACAGGTCAACATACTGACAGCATACAGGGATCTACAGGTCAACATACTGACAGCATACAGGGATCTATTCAATCCCCTCACAGGGGGGGATTACAACTTTTAGACCATTTCTGATTAAGCTGACATACTGTACTCAGCATTTACAGTAAATGGGATGTTCACGACCTCGGGACGAGTTGCTTTTAAAATCTGCAATGCATACCGTATCTACTGCGATCTGATTGCATCCCGGCCTGAGTTAAATGTCATATCAGCCCATTTAGCATAATAAACACGATAACGAACTGTTGGTTTTCATACAACAGAACAATACCTCACATGAAGACAGTGTGTATTTACCTCTCCCACCTCCATGTCCTGGTCTGACTATAGATACAGACAGCTCTCCTCCATGTCCTGGTCTGACTATAGATACAGACAGCTCTCCTCCATGTCCTGGTCTGACTATAGATACAGACAGCTCTCCTCTATGTCCTGGTCTGACTATAGATACAGACAGCTCTCCTCCATGTCCTGGTCTGACTATAGATACAGACAGCTCTCCTCCATGTCCTGGTCTGACTATAGATACAGACAGCTCTCCTCCATGTCCTGGTCTGACTATAGATACAGACAGCTCTCCTCTATGTCCTGGTCTGACTATAGATACAGACAGCTCTCCTCCATGTCCTGGTCTGACTATAGATACAGACAGCTCTCCTCCATGTCCTGGTCTGACTATAGATACAGACAGCTCTCCTCCATGTCCTGGTCTGACTATAGATACAGACAGCTCTCCTCTATGTCCTGGTCTGACTATAGATACAGACTGTATCCTGGTCTGACTATAGATACAGACAGCTCTCCTCCATGTCCTGGTCTGACTATAGATACAGACAGCTCTCCTCCATGTCCTGGTCTGACTGTAGATACAGACAGCTCTCCTCTATGTCCTGGTCTGACTATAGATACAGACAGCTCTCCTCCATGTCCTGGTCTGACTACAGATACCGACAGTATCCTGGTCTGACTATAGATACAGACAGCTCTCCTCCATGTCCTGGTCTGACTGTAGATACAGACAGCTCTCCTCTATGTCCTGGTCTGACTATAGATACAGACAGCTCTCCTCCATGTCCTGGTCTGACTACAGATACCGACAGTATCCTGGTCTGACTATAGATACAGACAGCTCTCCTCCATGTCCTGGTCTGACTATAGACACAGACAGCTCTCCTCTGTGTCCTGGTCTGACTATAGATACAGACAGCTCTCCTCCATGTCCTGGTCTGACTATAGATACAGACAGCTCTCCTCTGTGTCCTGGTCTGACTATAGATACAGACAGCTCTCCTCCATGTCCTGGTCTGACTATAGATACAGACAGCTCTCCTCCATGTCCTGGTCTGACTATAGATACAGACAGCTCTCCTCCATGTCCTGGTCTGACTATAGATACAGACAGCTCTCCTCTATGTCCTGGTCTGACTATAGACACAGACAGCTCTCCTCTGTGTCCTGGTCTGACTATAGATACAGACAGCTCTCCTCCATGTCCTGGTCTGACTATAGATACAGACAGCTCTCCTTCATGTCCTGGTCTGACTATAGATACAGACAGCTCTCCTCTATGTCCTGGTCTGACTATAGATACAGACAGCTCTCCAACATGTCCTGGTCTGACTATAGATACAGACAGCTCTCCTCCATGTCCTGGTCTGACTATAGATACAGACAGCTCTCCTACATGTCCTGGTCTGACTATAGATACAGACAGCTCTCCTCTATGTCCTGGTCTGACTATAGATACAGACAGCTCTCCTCCATGTCCTGGTCTGACTATAGATACAGACAGCTCTCCTCCATGTCCTGGTCTGACTATAGATACAGACAGCTCTCCTCCATGTCCTGGTCTGACTATAGATACAGACAGCTCTCCTCCATGTCCTGGTCTGACTATAGATACAGACAGCTCTCCTCCATGTCCTGGTCTGACTATAGATACAGACAGCTCTCGTCTATGTCCTGGTCTGACTATAGATACAGACAGCTCTCCTCCATGTCCAGGTCTGACTATAGATACAGACAGCTCTCCTCCATGTCCTGGTCTGACTATAGATACAGACAGCTCTCCAACATGTCCTGGTCTGACTATAGATACAGACAGCTCTCCTCCATGTCCTGGTCTGACTATAGATACAGACAGCTCTCCTCCATGTCCTGGTCTGACTATAGATACAGACAGCTCTCCTCCATGTCCTGGTCTGACTATAGATACAGACAGCTCTCCTCCATGTCCTGGTCTGACTATAGATACAGACAGCTCTCCTCCATGTCCTGGTCTGACTATAGATACAGACAGCTCTCCTCCATGTCCTGGTCTGACTATAGATACAGACAGCTCTCCTCCATGTCCTGGTCTGACTATAGATACAGACAGCTCTCCTCCATGTCCTGGTCTGACTATAGATACAGACAGCTCTCCTCCATGTCCTGGTCTGACTATAGATACAGACAGCTCTCCTCCATGTCCTGGTCTGACTATAGATACAGACAGCTCTCCTCCATGTCCTGGTCTGACTATAGATACAGACAGCTCTCCTACATGTCCTGGTCTGACTATAGATACAGACAGCTCTCCTCCATGTCCTGGTCTGACTATAGATACAGACAGTATCCTGGTCTGACTATAGATACAGACAGCTCTCCTACATGTCCTGGTCTGACTATAGATACAGACAGTATCCTGGTCTGACTATAGATACAGACAGCTCTCCTCCATGTCCTGGTCTGACTATAGATACAGACAGCTCTCCTCCATGTCCTGGTCTGACTATAGATACAGACAGCTCTCCTCCATGTCCTGGTCTGACTAAAGATACAGACAGCTCTCCTCTATGTCCTGGTCTGACTATAGATACAGACAGCTCTCCTCCATGTCCTGGTCTGACTATAGATACAGACAGCTCTCCTCCATGTCCTGGTCTGACTATAGATACAGACAGCTCTCCTCCATGTCCTGGTCTGACTATAGATACAGACAGCTCTCCTCCATGTCCTGGTCTGACTATAGATACAGACAGCTCTCCTCTCCTCCATGTCCTGGTCTGACTATAGATACAGACAGCTCTCCTCATGTCCTGGTCTGACTATAGATACAGACAGCTCTCCTCCATGTCCTGGTCTGACTATAGATACAGACAGCTCTCCTCCATGTCCTGGTCTGACTATAGATACAGACAGCTCTCCTCCATGTCCTGGTCTGACTATAGATACAGACAGCTCTCCTCCATGTCCTGGTCTGACTATAGATACAGACAGCTCTCCTCCATGTCCTGGTCTGACTATAGATACAGACAGCTCTCCTCTATGTCCTGGTCTGACTATAGATACAGACAGCTCTCCTCCATGTCCTGGTCTGACTATAGATACAGACAGCTCTCCTCCATGTCCTGGTCTGACTATAGATACAGACAGCTCTCCTCCATGTCCTGGTCTGACTATAGATACAGACAGCTCTCCTCCATGTCCTGGTCTGACTATAGATACAGACAGCTCTCCTCTATGTCCTGGTCTGACTATAGATACAGACAGCTCTCCTCCATGTCCTGGTCTGACTATAGATACAGACAGCTCTCCTCCATGTCCTGGTCTGACTATAGATACAGACAGCTCTCCTCTATGTCCTGGTCTGACTATAGATACAGACAGCTCTCCTCCATGTCCTGGTCTGACTATAGATACAGACAGCTCTCCTCCATGTCCTGGTCTGACTATAGATACAGACAGCTCTCCTCCATGTCCTGGTCTGACTATAGATACAGACAGCTCTCCTCATGTCCTGGTCTGACTATAGATACAGACAGCTCTCCTCCATGTCCTGGTCTGACTATAGATACAGACAGCTCTCCTCCATGTCCTGGTCTGACTATAGATACAGACAGCTCTCCTCCATGTCCTGGTCTGACTATAGATACAGACAGCTCTCCAACATGTCCTGGTCTGACTATAGATACAGACAGCTCTCCTCCATGTCCTGGTCTGACTATAGATACAGACAGCTCTCCTCCATGTCCTGGTCTGACTATAGATACAGACAGCTCTCCTCTATGTCCTGGTCTGACTATAGATACAGACAGCTCTCCTCCATGTCCTGGTCTGACTATAGATACAGACAGCTCTCCTCCATGTCCTGGTCTGACTATAGATACAGACAGCTCTCCTCCATGTCCTGGTCTGACTATAGATACAGACAGCTCTCCTCCATGTCCTGGTCTGACTATAGATACAGACAGCTCTCCTCCATGTCCTGGTCTGACTATAGATACAGATACAGACAGCTCTCCTCCATGTCCTGGTCTGACTATAGATACAGACAGCTCTCCTCCATGTCCTGGTCTGACTATAGATACAGACAGCTCTCCTCCATGTCCTGGTCTGACTATAGATACAGACAGCTCTCCTCCATGTCCTGGTCTGACTATAGATACAGACAGCTCTCCTCCATGTCCTGGTCTGACTATAGATACAGACAGCTCTCCTCCATGTCCTGGTCTGACTATAGATACAGACAGCTCTCCTCCATGTCCTGGTCTGACTATAGATACAGACAGCTCTCCTCTATGTCCTGGTCTGACTATAGATACAGACAGCTCTCCTCCATGTCCTGGTCTGACTATAGATACAGACAGCTCTCCTCCATGTCCTGGTCTGACTATAGATACAGACAGCTCTCCTCCATGTCCTGGTCTGACTATAGATACAGACAGCTCTCCTCCATGTCCTGGTCTGACTATAGATACAGACAGCTCTCCTCCATGTCCTGGTCTGACTATAGATACAGACAGCTCTCCTCCATGTCCTGGTCTGACTATAGATACAGACAGCTCTCCTCCATGTCCTGGTCTGACTATAGATACAGACAGCTCTCCTCCATGTCCTGGTCTGACTATAGATACAGACAGCTCTCCTCCATGTCCTGGTCTGACTATAGATACAGACAGCTCTCCTCCATGTCCTGGTCTGACTATAGATACAGACAGCTCTCCTCCATGTCCTGGTCTGACTATAGATACAGACAGCTCTCCTCCATGTCCTGGTCTGACTATAGATACAGACAGCTCTCCTCCATGTCCTGGTCTGACTATAGATACAGACAGCTCTCCTCCATGTCCTGGTCTGACTATAGATACAGACAGCTCTCCTCCATGTCCTGGTCTGACTATAGATACAGACAGCTCTCCTCCATGTCCTGGTCTGACTATAGATACAGACAGCTCTCCTCCATGTCCTGGTCTGACTATAGATACAGACAGCTCTCCTCTATAGATACAGACAGCTCTCCTCCATGTCCTGGTCATGTCCTGGTCTGACTATAGATACAGACAGCTCTCCTCCATGTCCTGGTCTGACTATAGATACAGACAGCTCTCTCCATGTCCTGGTCTGACTATAGATACAGACAGCTCTCCTCCATGTCCTGGTCTGACTATAGATACAGACAGCTCTCCTCCATGTCCTGGTCTGACTATAGATACAGACAGCTCTCCTCCATGTCCTGGTCTGACTATAGATACAGACAGCTCTCCTCCATGTCCTGGTCTGACTATAGATACAGACAGCTCTCCTCCATGTCCTGGTCTGACTATAGATACAGACAGCTCTCCTCCATGTCCTGGTCTGACTATAGATACAGACAGCTCTCCTCCATGTCCTGGTCTGACTATAGATACAGACAGCTCTCCTCCATGTCCTGGTCTGACTATAGATACAGACAGCTCTCCTCCATGTCCTGGTCTGACTATAGATACAGACAGCTCTCCTCCATGTCCTGGTCTGACTATAGATACAGACAGCTCTCCTCATGTCCTGGTCTGACTATAGATACAGACAGCTCTCCTCCATGTCCTGGTCTGACTATAGATACAGACAGCTCTCCTCCATGTCCTGGTCTGACTATAGATACAGACAGCTCTCCTCCATGTCCTGGTCTGACTATAGATACAGACAGCTCTCCTCCATGTCCTGGTCTGACTATAGATACAGACAGCTCTCCTCCATGTCCTGGTCTGACTATAGATACAGACAGCTCTCCTCCATGTCCTGGTCTGACTATAGATACAGACAGCTCTCCTCCATGTCCTGGTCTGACTATAGATACAGACAGCTCCATGTCCTGGTCTCTATAGATACAGACATCCTCCATGTCCTGGTCTGACTATAGATACAGACAGCTCTCCTCCATGTCCTGGTCTGACTATAGATACAGACAGCTCTCCTCCATGTCCTGGTCTGACTATAGATACAGACAGCTCTCCTCCATGTCCTGGTCTGACTATAGATACAGACAGCTCTCCTCCATGTCCTGGTCTGACTATAGATACAGACAGCTCTCCTCCATGTCCTGGTCTGACTATAGATACAGACAGCTCTCCTCCATGTCCTGGTCTGACTATAGATACAGACAGCTCTCCTCCATGTCCTGGTCTGACTATAGATACAGACAGCTCTCCTCCATGTCCTGGTCTGACTATAGATACAGACAGCTCTCCTCCATGTCCTGGTCTGACTATAGATACAGACAGCTCTCCTCCATGTCCTGGTCTGACTATAGATACAGACAGCTCTCCTCTATGTCCTGGTCTGACTATAGATACAGACAGCTCTCCTCCATGTCCTGGTCTGACTATAGATACAGACAGCTCTCCTCCATGTCCTGGTCTGACTATAGATACAGACAGCTCTCCTCCATGTCCTGGTCTGGCTATAGATACAGACAGCTCTCCTCCATGTCCTGGTCTGACTATAGATACAGACAGCTCTCCTCCATGTCCTGGTCTGACTATAGATACAGACAGCTCTCCTCCATGTCCTGGTCTGACTATAGATACAGACAGCTCTCCTCCATGTCCTGGTCTGACTATAGATACAGACAGCTCTCCTCCATGTCCTGGTCTGACTATAGATACAGACAGCTCTCCTCCATGTCCTGGTCTGACTATAGATACAGACAGCTCTCCTCCATGTCCTGGTCTGACTATAGATACAGACAGCTCTCCTCCATGTCCTGGTCTGACTATAGATACAGACAGCTCTCCTCCATGTCCTGGTCTGACTATAGATACAGACAGCTCTCCTCCATGTCCTGGTCTGACTATAGATACAGACAGCTCTCCTCCATGTCCTGGTCTGACTATAGATACAGACAGCTCTCCTCCATGTCCTGGTCTGACTATAGATACAGACAGCTCTCCTCCATGTCCTGGTCTGACTATAGATACAGACAGCTCTCCTCCATGTCCTGGTCTGACTATAGATACAGACAGCTCTCCTCCATGTCCTGGTCTGACTATAGATACAGACAGCTCTCCTCCTATGTCCTGGTCTGACTATAGATACAGACAGCTCTCCTCCATGTCCTGGTCTGACTATAGATACAGACAGCTCTCCTCCATGTCCTGGTCTGACTATAGATACAGACAGCTCTCCTCTATGTCCTGGTCTGACTATAGATACAGACAGCTCTCCAACATGTCCTGGTCTGACTATAGATACAGACAGCTCTCCTCCATGTCCTGGTCTGACTATAGATACAGACAGCTCTCCTACATGTCCTGGTCTGACTATAGATACAGACAGCTCTCCTCATGTCCTGGTCTGACTATAGATACAGACAGCTCTCCTCCATGTCCTGGTCTGACTATAGATACAGACAGCTCTCCTCCATGTCCTGGTCTGACTATAGATACAGACAGCTCTCCTCCATGTCCTGGTCTGACTATAGATACAGACAGCTCTCCTCCATGTCCTGGTCTGACTATAGATACAGACAGCTCTCCTCCATGTCCTGGTCTGACTATAGATACAGACAGCTCTCCTCCATGTCCTGGTCTGACTATAGATACAGACAGCTCTCCTCCATGTATCCAGGTCTGACTATAGATACAGACAGCTCTCCTCCATGTCCTGGTCTGACTATAGATACAGACAGCTCTCCTCCATGTCCTGGTCTGACTATAGATACAGACAGCTCTCCTACATGTCCTGGTCTGACTATAGATACAGACAGCTCTCCTCCATGTCCTGGTCTGACTATAGATACAGACAGCTCTCGTCTATGTCCTGGTCTGACTATAGATACAGACAGCTCTCCTCCATGTCCTGGTCTGACTATAGATACAGACAGCTCTCCTCCATGTCCTGGTCTGACTATAGATACAGACAGCTCTCCTGGTCCATGTCCTGGTCTGACTATAGATACAGACAGCTCTCCTCCATGTCCTGGTCTGACTATAGATACAGACAGCTCTCCTCCATGTCCTGGTCTGACTATAGATACAGACAGCTCTCCTCCATGTCCTGGTCTGACTATAGATACAGACAGCTCTCCTCCATGTCCTGGTCTGACTATAGATACAGACAGCTCTCCTCCATGTCCTGGTCTGACTATAGATACAGACAGCTCTCCTCCATGTCCTGGTCTGACTATAGATACAGACAGCTCTCCTCCATGTCCTGGTCTGACTATAGATACAGACAGCTCTCCTCCATGTCCTGGTCTGACTATAGATACAGACAGCTCTCCTCCATGTCCTGGTCTGACTATAGATACAGACAGCTCTCCTCCATGTCCTGGTCTGACTATAGATACAGACAGCTCTCCTCCATGTCCTGGTCTGACTATAGATACAGACAGCTCTCCTCCATGTCCTGGTCTGACTATAGATACAGACAGCTCTCCTCCATGTCCTGGTCTGACTATAGATACAGACAGCTCTCCTCCATGTCCTGGTCTGACTATAGATACAGACAGCTCTCCTCCATGTCCTGGTCTGACTATAGATACAGACAGCTCTCCTCCATGTCCTGGTCTGACTATAGATACAGACAGCTCTCCTCCATGTCCTGGTCTGACTATAGATACAGACAGCTCTCCTCCATGTCCTGGTCTGACTATAGATACAGACAGCTCTCCTCCATGTCCTGGTCTGACTATAGATACAGACAGCTCTCCTCCATGTCCTGGTCTGACTATAGATACAGACAGCTCTCCTCCATGTCCTGGTCTGACTATAGATACAGACAGCTCTCCTCCATGTCCTGGTCTGACTATAGATACAGACAGCTCTCCTCTATGTCCTGGTCTGACTATAGATACAGACAGCTCTCCTCCATGTCCTGGTCTGACTATAGATACAGACAGCTCTCCTCCATGTCCTGGTCTGACTATAGATACAGACAGCTCTCCTCCATGTCCTGGTCTGGCTATAGATACAGACAGCTCTCCTCCATGTCCTGGTCTGACTATAGATACAGACAGCTCTCCTCCATGTCCTGGTCTGGCTATAGATACAGACAGCTCTCCTCCATGTCCTGGTCTGACTATAGATACAGACAGCTCTCCTCCATGTCCTGGTCTGGCTTTAGAAAGAGAATGCCAAGAGTGTGCAAAGCTGTCATCAAGACAAAGGGTGGCTAACATATACTATATTTTACTTATTTTAACACTCTTTTGGTTACTACATGATTCCATATGTGTTATTTCATAGTTTTAGGTCTATTCTACAATGTAGAAACGAGTAAAATGTAATAAAAACCTTTTAATGAGCAGGTGTGTCCAAACTTTTGTACTTTTAATTACATTCATTTTTTTCCCCCAACTAGTCTGTGGGCTTAAACTTACTGGACCAGCCTGGCCTACTTACAAGGGCCCTGATTGGCCACAGTCACTGGCCCACCTACATCACGTCCTGTATGTAAAGCAGTGTCCAGTCCTTTGATAGCAGTGTAATTCGGTTGCCATTATTAGTGAACCCATCGCCTTTCTCATTTGAGTGATTTATAAAATCCAAGATGTGAACATCCTGTTCTTTGATCAGTGAAAAAAAAATAAAAAATGCAGGAACAAAAAACTGTTTGAATGAAAAACGACGGATCCACTAAGATGTTCAGGGTCCATCTGTGAATTAAGATTGAAGATTGAATTCAATTAAGATTGAAGAAAGTTTAGATCGTCTACATAGGTTAACAAAGCAAAAACAAAACGTGGAGAAGTGGATAAATGGACAAGAACAGGCGACAGCAACAATATAACGGTTTATTTCCCTCTAATGACGCCGTTCATCATAGAAAACGGCAGGGTTGAAGCCCCCAGCCCTCAGTGAAGGAGTAGGTTTTATATCCAGATTCACAAAGCCTTCTCTTCTCAGTAAGCCCTTTTCCAGGAGAAAACCCAAGGCTGCCCTGTTAGACAATGAAGCACAATTATGTGGAGAAGAAAGCTTGGTGACACTGACTAATGTGTAGCTTTTACTAGGCAGGAAACATAATGTTCTCCCATCAGGAGCTAAAGGACTCCTGTGTATCTCCGCCACCACGGAACACAGAGAACAGGGGGAACACAGAGAACACAGAGAACACAGAGAACAGGGAGAACACAGAGAACACAGAGAACAGTGAGAAAACAGAGAACAGGGAGAACACAGAGAACAGTGAGAAAACAGAGAACACAGAGAACAGTGAGAACACAGAGAACACAGAGAACAGTGAGAACACAGAGAACAGGGGGAATACAGAGAACACAGAGAACAGGGAGAACACGGAGAACACAGAGAACACAGAGAACAGGGGGAACAGGGGGAACAGGGGGAACAGGGGGAACACAGAGAACACAGAGAACAGAGAACAGTGAGAACACAGAGAACAGGGGGAAACAGAGAACAGGGGAACACAGAGAACAGTGAGAACACAGAGAACAGGGGGAACACAGAGAACAGTGAGAACACAGAGAACAGGGAGAACACAGAGAACAGGGGGAACACAGAGAACAGTGAGAACACAGAGAACAGGGGAACACAGAGAACAGGGGGAACACAGAGAACAGTGAGAAAACAGAGAACACAGAGAACACAGAGAACAGGGAGAACACAGAGAACAGGAGAACACAGAGAACAGGGAGAACACAGAGAACACAGAGAAAAAGAGAACACAGAGAACAGGGAGAACAGGGAGAACACCGAGAACAGGGAGAACACCGAGAACAGGAGAACACAGAGAACAGGGAGAACACAGAGAACAGGAGAACACAGAGAACAGGGAGAACACAGGGAGAACACAGAGAACAGGGAGAACACAGAGAACAGGGGGAACACAGAGAACAGGGAGAACACAGAGAACAGTGAGAAAACAGAGAACAGGGAGAAAACAGAGAACAAAGGGAACACAGAGAACAGAGGGAACACAGAGAACAGAGGGAACACAGAGAACAGAGGGTACACAGATAATAGTGAGAATACAGAGAACAGAGAACAGAGAGAACACAGAGAACAAAGGGAACACAGAGAACAGAGGGTACACAGATAATAGTGAGAATACAGAGAACAGAGAGAATAGTGAGAATACAGAGAACAGGGGGAACACAGAGAACAGAGGGTACACAGATAATAGTGAGAATACAGAGAACAGAGAGAATAGTGAGAATACAGAGAACAGAGAGAATAGTGAGAATACAGAGAACAGAGAGAATAGTGAGAATACAGAGAACAGGGGGAACACAGAGAACAGTGAGGACACAGGGAACACAGAGAACAGAGAGAATAGTGAGAATCCAGAGAACAGAGAGTATAGTGAGAATACAGAGAACAGAGAGAATAATGAGAATACAGAGAACAGAGAGAATGTACCTCTGTGAAATGGAACCCAGCCCAAGGAATTCTAGAACCTTTTTCACATTTCAATTAGTCTCCTTGGTGACTGGGGAGGAATCACCTTGAAGAGGTGACCTATAGCTGATTTGTTTTTTGGAACGAACGTGGACAGGTCTGGAATAGTGTTTTGTACAGACTGGAAACAAACTGGGATTCATGTGGAAGGTGAAGAATCCGTTTAGTGTTCACTGACAATCCTTTCATGTTTCAAAACGATTACTTAGTTCAAAAGAAAATGTGTTGTGCAATGCCAACTGCATGTCGTCTACCTTCTGCATGCTGGATTCTATGGTACAACCCAACACTGAGATGTGGAACGATAGAACAGGTCATGAACTGCACGGGTGGCAGGGTAGCCTAGCATTGGACTAGTAACCGGAAGGTTGCAAGTTCAAACCCCGAGCTGACAAGGTACAAATCTGTCGTTCTGCCCCTGATCAGGCAGTTCACCCACTGTTCCTTGGCCGTCATTGAAAATAAGAATTTGTTCTTAACTGACTTGCCTAGTTAAATAAAGATAAAATAAAAAAATAAAAAATAATGTGGTCTACTTGTTGTGTGATAGTTCATCCTCAGTCACTGTAACAGACCTCATTGTCATTGTAACCTCACAGTACCACATCCGTTCCAAGGAGGAGTGGTTATCTCGTACCAGTCCTACGGTCTACTAACGAACACACTCTGGGACTCAAGTGTAGGTATGAAACGCGTGTTAATTAATTAATAACAAACGGAATATACTGTACCTGATGAGTTATTATCAATAGTGTATTGATCGATCAATGATTGATCCCCTGCTATGAAACGGAAGTCAGCAATCAGAACTAATGAGTTACCATATAGGAGTGTAGACACTACGGACTGTACATATAGGAGTGTAGACACTACGGACTGTACATATAGGAGTGTAGACACTACGGACTGTACATATAGGAGTGTAGACACGAGGGACTGTACATATAGGAGTGGAGACACTACGGACTGTACATATAGGAGTGTAGACACTACGGACTGTACATATAGGAGTGTAGACACTACGGACTGTACATATAGGAGTGTAGACACCACGGACTGTACATATAGGAGTGTAGACACTAAGGACTGTACATATAGGAGTGGAGACACTACGGACTGTACATATAGGAGTGGAGACACTACGGACTGTACATATAGGAGTGTAGACACCACGGACTGTACATATACGGGAGTGTAGACACTAAGGACTGTACATATAGGAGTGTAGACACTACGGACTGTACATATAGGAGTGTAGACACCACGGACTGTACATATAGGAGTGTAGACACTAAGGACTGTACATATAGGAGTGGAGACACTACGGACTGTACATATAGGAGTGGAGACACCACGGACTGTACATATAGGAGTGTAGACACTACGGACTGTACATATAGGAGTGTAGACACTACGGACTGTACATATAGGAGTGTAGACACTACGGACTGTACATATAGGAGTGTAGACACTAAGGACTGTACATATAGGAGTGTAGACACCACGGACTGTACATATAGGAGTGTAGACACTACGGACTGTACATATAGGAGTGGAGACACCACGGACTGTACATATAGGAGTGGAGACACTACGGACTGTACATATAGGAGTGGAGACACCACGGACTGTACATATAGGAGTGTAGACACTAAGGACTGTACATATAGGAGTGGAGACACCACGGACTGTACATATAGGAGTGGAGACACCACGGACTGTACATATAGGAGTGGAGACACCACGGACTGTACATATAGGAGTGGAGACACCACGGACTGTACATATAGGAGTGTAGAGACACTACGGACTGTACATATAGGAGTGTAGACACCACGGACTGTACATATAGGAGTGTAGACACTACGGACTGTACATATAGGAGTGGAGACACCACGGACTGTACATATAGGAGTGGAGACACCACGGACTGTACATATAGGAGTGTAGACACTACGGACTGTACATATAGGAGTGGAGACACCACGGACTGTACATGTAGGAGTGTCGACACTACGGACTGTACATATAGGAGTGGAGACACCACGGACTGTACATATAGGAGTGGAGACACTACGGACTGTACATATAGGAGTGGAGACACTAAGGACTGTACATATAGGAGTGTAGACACTAAGGACTGTACATATAGGAGTGTAGACACTACGGACTGTACATATAGGAGTGTAGACACTACGGACTGTACATATAGGAGTGTAGACACGAGGGACTGTACATATAGGAGTGTAGACACCACGGACTGTACATATAGGAGTAGGTTTGATCTGTGTGTTGATGTATGGTTTGTAAATGGTGGTCTGTGTGTTGATGTATGGTTGGTAAATGGTGGTCTGTGTGTTGATGTATGGTTGGTAAATGGTGGTCTGTGTGTTGATGTATGGTTGGTAAATGGTGGTCTGTGTGTTGATGTATGGTGGTCTGTGTGTTGATGTATGGTTGGTAAATGGTGGTCTGTGTGTTGATGTATGGTTGGTAAATGGTGGTCTGTGTGTTGATGTATGGTTGGTAAATGGTGGTCTGTGTGTTGATGTATGGTTTGTAAATGGTGGTCTGTGTGTTGATGTATGGTTGGTAAATAGTGGTCTGTGTGTTGATGTGTGGTTGGTAAATGGTGGTCTGTGTGTTGATGTATGGTTTGTAAATGGTGGTCTGTGTGTTGATGTATGGTTGGTAAATGATGGTCTGTGTGTTGATGTGTGGTTGGTAAATGGTGGTCTGTGTGTTGATGTATGGTTGGTAAATGGTGGTCTGTGTGTTGATGTATGGTTGGTAAATGGTGGTCTGTGTGTTGATGTGTGGTTGGTAAATGGTGGTCTGTGTGTTGATGTATGGTTGCTAAATGGTGGTCTGTGTGTTGATGTATGGTTGGTAAATGGTGATCTGTGTGTTGATGTATGGTTGGTAAATGGTGGTCTGTGTTGATGTATGGTTGGTAAATGGTGGTCTGTGTGTTGATGTATGGTTGGTAAATGGTGATCTGTGTGTTGATGTATGGTTGGTAAATGGTGGTCTGTGTGTTGATGTATGGTTGGTAAATGGTGGTCTGTGTTGATGTATGGTTTGTAAATGGTGGTCTGTGTGTTGATGTATGGTTGGTAAATGGTGGTCTGTGTGTTGATGTGTGGTTGGTAAATGGTGGTCTGTGTGTTGATGTATGGTTGGTAAATGGTGGTCTGTGTGTTGATGTATGGTTGGTAAATGGTGGTCTGTGTGTTGATGTGTGGTTGGTAAATGGTGGTCTGTGTGTTGATGTATGGTTGCTAAATGGTGGTCTGTGTGTTGATGTATGGTTGGTAAATGGTGGTCTGTGTGTTGATGTATGGTTGGTAAATGGTGGTCTGTGTGTTGATGTATGGTTGGTAAATGGTGGTCTGTGTGTTGATGTGTGGTTGGTAAATGGTGGTCTGTGTGTTGATGTATGGTTGGTAAATGGTGGTCTGTGTGTTGATGTATGGTTGGTAAATGGTGGTCTGTGTGTTGATGTATGGTTGGTAAATGGTGGTCTGTGTGTTGATGTATGGTTGGTAAATGGTGGTCTTTGTGTTGATGTATGGTTGGTAAATGGTGGTCTGTGTGTTGATGTATGGTTTGTAAATGGTGGTCTGTGTGTTGATGTATGGTTGGTAAATGGTGGTCTGTGTGTTGATGTATGGTTGGTAAATGGTGGTCTGTGTGTTGATGTATGGTTGGTAAATGGTGGTCTTTGTGTTGATGTATGGTTGGTAAATGGTGGTCTGTGTGTTGATGTATGGTTTGTAAATGGTGGTCTGTGTGTTGATGTATGGTTGGTAAATGGTGGTCTGTGTGTTGATGTATGGTTGGTAAATGGTGGTCTGTGTGTTGATGTATGGTTGGTAAATGGTGGTCTGTGTGTTGATGTATGGTTGGTAAATGGTGGTCTGTGTGTTGATGTAGGGTTGGTAAATGGTGATCTGTGTGTTGATGTATGGTTGGTAAATGGTGGTCTGTGTGTTGATGTATGGTTGGTAAATGTTAAATGTGTGTTGATGTATGGTTGGTAAATGGTGGTCTGTGTGTTGATGTATGGTTGGTAAATGGTGGTCTGTGTGTTGATGTATGGTTGGTAAATGGTGGTCTGTGTGTTGATGTATGGTTGGTAAATGGTGGTCTGTGTGTTGATGTATGGTTTGTAAATGGTGGTCTGTGTGTTGATGTAGGGTTGGTAAATGGTGGTCTGTGTGTTGATGTAGGGTTGGTAAATGGTGGTCTGTGTGTTGATGTATGGTTGGTAAATGGTGGTCTGTGTGTTGATGTATGGTTGGTAAATGGTGGTCTGTGTGTTGATGTATGGTTGGTAAATGGTGGTCTGTGTGTTGATGTATGGTTGGTAAATGGTGGTCTGTGTGTTGATGTATGGTTGGTAAATGGTGGTCTGTGTGTTGATGTAGGGTTGGTAAATGGTGGTCTGTGTGTTGATGTATGGTTGGTAAATGGTGGTCTGTGTGTTGATGTAGGGTTGGTAAATGGTGGTCTGTGTGTTGATGTATGGTTTGTAAATGGTGATCTGTGTGTTGATGTAGGGTTGGTAAATGGTGGTCTGTGTGTTGATGTATGGTTGGTAAATGGTGGTCTGTGTGTTGATGTATGGTTGGTAAATGGTGGTCTGTGTGTTGATGTAGGGTTGGTAAATGGTGGTCTGTGTGTTGATGTAGGGTTGGTAAATGGTGGTCTGTGTGTTGATGTATGGTTGGTAAATGGTGGTCTGTGTGTTGATGTATGGTTGGTAAATGGTGGTCTGTGTGTTGATGTATGGTTGGTAAATGGTGGTCTGTGTGTTGATGTATGGTTGGTAAATGGTGGTCTGTGTGTTGATGTATGGTTGGTAAATGGTGGTCTGTGTGTTGATGTATGGTTGGTAAATGGTGGTCTGTGTGTTGATGTATGGTTTGTAAATGGTGGTCTGTGTGTTGATGTATGGTTGGTAAATGGTGGTCTGTGTGTTGATGTAGGGTTGGTAAATGGTGGTCTGTGTGTTGATGTATGGTTGGTAAATGGTGGTCTGTGTGTTGATGTATGGTTGGTAAATGGTGGTCTGTGTGTTGATGTATGGTTGGTAAATGGTGGTCTGTGTGTTGATGTATGGTTGGTAAATGGTGGTCTGTGTGTTGATGTAGGGTTGATAAAAGTTGGTGGGGTGTTTTCTCCAGTGATAAGCTACCATAGCCCTCCCTCCCTCCCCTCTACCCCTCCTCTCCCTCCCTCTCCCTCCCTCCCTCTACCCTCCTCTCCCTCCCTCCCTCTCTCTCTCCCTCTCCCTCCTCCCTCCTCCCTCCCTCCCTCCCTCTACCCCTCCTCTCCCTCCCTCCCTCCCTCCCTCTCTCCCTCCCTCCCCCTCCCTCTACCCCTCCCTCCCTCCCTCCCTCCCTCCCTCTACCCCTCCCTCTCTCCCTCCCTCCCTCCCTCTACCCCTCCCTCCCTCCCTCTACCCCTCCCTCTCCCTCCCTCCCTCCCTCCCTCCCTCTACCCCTCCTCTCCCTCCCTCCCTCCCTCCCTCCCTCCCTCTACCCCTCCCTCCCTCCCTCCCTCCCTCTACCCCTCCTCTCCCTCCCTCCCTCCCTCCCTCTACCCCTCCCTCCCTCCCTCCCTCTCCCTCCCTCCCTCTACCCCTCCTCCCTCTCCCTCCCTCCCTCCCTCCCTCCCCTCCCTCCCTCCCTCCCTCCCTCCCTCCCTCCCTCCCTCCCTCCCTCCCTCCCTCCCTCCCTCCTCTCCCTCCCTCTCCCTCCCTCCCTCCCTCCCTCCCTCCCTCCCTCTACCCCTCCCTCCCTCCACCCCTCCTCTCCCTCTCCCTCCCTCCCTCCCTCCCTCCCTCCCTCCTCCCCTCCCTCCCTCTACCCCTCCCTCCCTCTCCCTTCCCCCTCCCTCCCTCCCTCCCTCTACCCCTCCCCTCCTCTCTCTCCCTCCCTCCCTCCCTCCCTCCCTCCCTCCCTCCCTCCCTCCCTCCCTCCCTCCCTCTACCCCTCCTCTCCCTCCCTCCCAATCAGTTATATGTTTGTTATTGCTGCTGTATGCACACGGAAGGCTTGAACATCTTGCACCATTTCTTTGGTACTTCAATCAAAAAGGGACACATATCTCAGCAGGCTATGTTTTTGTCAGTTTGTCATCTTACTTAAATATAGCATCTTGTTGAAAATGCCACCCCCCCTCCCTAAATCCCTAAATTGTTGTGAGTGTGTGTGTGTGTTCCTGCATGTTTGAAGTGTGTGTGTGTGCGTGCGTGCGTGTGTGTGTGAGGCCACAGCTGCAGGTCCCCAGTAGGAGAGGAAGGTGTTTAAGGGTCTATAGATTTTCTGAGCCACTCTGATTGCAGATAATTACCTCTGATGTGAGGGGACAGAGGGGTCGGCCTGCTGTCTGCTCCTAGAGAGACATTTCAGACCTCCCGCCTGCCTGACTGCCTGACTGCCTGCCTGCCTGCCTACTGACTGCCTGCCTGCCTACTGCCTGCCTGCCTGCCTGCCTGACTGCCTGCCTGCCTGCCTACCTGACTGACTGCCTGCCTGCCTGCCTGCCTGCCTGCCCTGCCTGCCTGCCTGCCTGCCTGCCTGCCTGCCTGCCTGCCTGCCTACTGACTGCCTGCCTGCCTGCCTGCCTGCCTGCCTGCCTGCCTGCCTACTGCCTGCCTGCCTGCCTGCCTACTGACTGCCTGACTGCCTGCCTGCCTGCCTACTGACTGCCTGCCTGCCTGCCTGCCTACTGCCTGCCTGCCTGCCTGCCTGCCTACTGACTGCCTGCCTGCCTGCCTGCCTGCCTGCCTACTGACTGCCTGCCTGCCTACTGACTGCCCTGCCTGCCTGCCTGCCTGCTACTGCCTGCCTGCCTGCCTACTGCCTGCCTGCCTGCCTGCCTACTGCCTGCCTACTGCCTGCCTGCCTGCCTGCCTGCCTGCCTGCCTGCCTGCCTGCCTGCCTACTGACTGCCTGCCTACTGACTGACTGCCTGCCTACTGACTGCCTCCCTGAAACAAAGAGACCAGTGGAGCGATGCTATTCAATCAAAGCCACAACGCAGTAACGTTATTTATAGAGCAGAATTACAGTACAAAGACCTTCTTTCTCTCCCATTAAGTCAAATAAAACACCTCAATAGTTTTGGTTGTTGCAAAATTCCGTAAGAATTACTGATAGGCTGATTGCATCCACAGGAAGGTGCTAACCTTTCTCAGAATGGGACACGTTTGTATAGAACCATGGACTGTTGGATATCGTACAGCTATAATACTGTAACCAGGGATGGAAATGAAATGAAGATCCCCCGGTAGCCTGAGGCTAGTACTGTACAGACCAGGATAGTAGAGGCTAGTACTGTACAGACCAGGATAGTAGAGGCTAGTACTGTACAGACCAGGATAGTAGAGGCTAGTACTGTACAGACCAGGATAGTAGAGGCTAGTACTGTACAGACCAGGATAGTAGAGGCTAGTACTGTACAGACCAGGATAGTAGAGGCTAGTACTGTACAGACCAGGATAGTAGAGGCTAGTACTGTACAGACCAGGATAGTAGAGGCTAGTACTGTACAGACCAGGATAGTAGAGGCTAGTACTGTACAGACCAGGATAGTAGAGGCTAGTACTGTACAGACCAGGATAGTAGAGGCTAGTACTGTACAGACCAGGATAGTAGAGGCTAGTACTGTACAGACCAGGATAGTAGAGGCTAGTACTGTACAGACCAGGAGAGTAGAGGCTAGTACTGTACAGACCAGGATAGTAGAGGCTAGTACTGTACAGACCAGGATAGTAGAGGCTAGTACTGTACAGACCAGGATAGTAGAGGCTAGTACTGTACAGACCAGGATAGTAGAAAATGTGACCAACTAGCCTGCCAGCTAAAAAAAATATTGTCCATTTCAAATATTGCAATGCAACAGATTTGACTAATCTCACTGTAACCCCCCTCCCCCTGCAGGTCTCTGTTCTCCTACTAATCTCCCTGTAACCCCCTCCAGGTCTCTGTTCTCCTGCTAATCTCACTGTACCCCCCCAGGTCTCCGTTCTCCTACTAATCTCACTGTAACCCCCCTCCAGGTCTCTGTTCTCCTACTAATCTCACTGTAACCTCCTCCAGGTCTCTGTTCTCCTACTAATCTCACTGTGACCTCTTCCAGGTCTCTGTTCTCCTACTAATCTCACTGTAACCTCCTCCAGGTCTCAGTTCTCCTACTAATCTCCCTGTAACCCCTCTCCAGGTCTCTGTTCTCCTACTAATCTCACTGTAACCCCCCTCCAGGTCTCTGTTCTCCTACTAATCTCACTGCAACCCCCTCCAGGTCTCTGTTCTCCTACTAATCTCACTGTGACCCCCTCCAGGTCTCTGTTCTCCTACTAATCTCCCTGTAACCCCCTCCAGGTCTCTGTTCTCCTACTAATCTCCCTGTAACCCCCTCCAGGTCTCTGTTCTCCTACTAATCTCACTGTGACCTCCTCCAGGTCTCTGTTCTCCTACTAATCTAACTGTAACCTCCTCCAGGTCTCTGTTCTCCTACTAATCTAACTGTAACCCCCTCCAGGTCTCTGTTCTCCTACTAATCTCACTGTAACCCCCCTCCAGGTCTCCGTTCTCCTACTAATCTCACTGTAACCCCCCTCCAGGTCTCTGTTCTCCTACTAATCTCACTGTAACCTCCTCCAGGTCTCTGTTCTCCTACTAATCTCACTGTGACCTCCTCCAGGTCTCTGTTCTCCTACTAATCTCACTGTAACCTCCTCCAGGTCTCAGTTCTCCTACTAATCTCCCTGTAACCCCTCTCCAGGTCTCTGTTCTCCTACTAATCTCACTGTAACCCCCCTCCAGGTCTCTGTTCTCCTACTAATCTCACTGCAACCCCCTCCAGGTCTCTGTTCTCCTACTAATCTCACTGTGACCCCCTCCAGGTCTCTGTTCTCCTACTAATCTCCCTGTAACCCCCTCCAGGTCTCTGTTCTCCTACTAATCTCCCTGTAACCCCCTCCAGGTCTCTGTTCTCCTACTAATCTCCCTGTAACCCCCTCCAGGTCTCTGTTCTCCTACTAATCTCCCTGTAACCCCCTCCAGGTCTCTGTTCTCCTACTAATCTCCCTGTAACACCCTCCAGGTCTCTGTTCTCCTACTAATCTCACTGTGACCTCCTCCAGGTCTCTGTTCTCCTACTAATCTAACTGTAACCTCCTCCAGGTCTCTGTTCTCCTACTAATCTCACTGTAACCCCCTCCAGGTCTCTGTTCTCCTACTAATCTCACTGTAACCCCCCTCCAGGTCTCTGTTCTCCTACTAATCTCACTGTAACCCCCTCCAGGTCTCTGTTCTCCTATAAATCTCACTGTGACCTCCTCCAGGTCTCTGTTCTCCTACTAATCTCACTGTGACCTCCTCCAGGTCTCTGTTCTCCTACTAATCTCACTGTAACCCCCTCCAGGTCTCTGTTCTCCTACTAATCTAACTGTAACATCCTCCAGGTCTCTGTTCTCCTACTAATCTCACTGTAACCCCCTCCAGGTCTCTGTTCTACTAATCTCACTGTAACCCCCCTCCAGGTCTCTGTTCTCCTACCAATCTAACTGTAACCTCCTCCAGGTCTCTGTTCTCCTACTAATCTAACTGTAACCTCCTCCAGGTCTCTGTTCTCCTACTAATCTCCCTGTAACCCCCTCCAGGTCTCTGTTCTCCTACTAATCTAACTGTAACCCCCTCCAGGTCTCTGTTCTCCTACTAATCTCACTGTAACCCCCTCCAGGTCTCTGTTCTCCTACTAATCTAACTGTAACCTCCTCCAGGTCTCTGTTCTCCTACTAATCTAACTGTAACCTCCTCCAGGTCTCTGTTCTCCTACTAATCTCCCTGTAACCCCCTCCAGGTCTCTGTTCTCCTACTAATCTCCCTGTAACCCCCTCCAGGTCTCTGTTCTCCTACTATTCTCACTGTAACCCCCTCCAGGTCTCTGTTCTCCTACTAATCTCACTGTGACCTCCTCCAGGTCTCTGTTCTCCTACTAATCTCCCTGTAACCTCCACCAGGTCTCTGTTCTCCTACTAATCTCCCTGTAACCTCCACCAGGTCTCTGTTCTCCTACTAATCTCACTGTGACCTCCTCCAGGTCTCTGTTCTCCTACTAATCTCCCTGTAACCTCCACCAGGTCTCTGTTCTCCTACTAATCTCACTGTGACCTCCTCCAGGTCTCTGTTCTCCTACTAATCTAACTGTAACCTCCTCCAGGTCTCTGTTCTCCTACTAATCTAACTGTAACCCCCTCCAGGTCTCTGTTCTCCTACTAATCTCACTGTAACCCCCCTCCAGGTCTCTGTTCTCCTACTAATCTCACTGTAACCTCCTCCAGGTCTCTGTTCTCCTATTAATCTCACTGTGACCTCCTCCAGGTCTCTGTTCTCCTACTAATCTCACTGTGACCTCCTCCAGGTCTCTGTTCTCCTACTAATCTCACTGTAACCCCCTCCAGGTCTCTGTTCTCCTACTAATCTCACTGTAACCCCCCTCCAGGTCTCTGTTCTCCTACTAATCTCACTGTAACCCCCTCCAGGTCTCTGTTCTCCTATAAATCTCACTGTGACCTCCTCCAGGTCTCTGTTCTCCTACTAATCTCACTGTGACCTCCTCCAGGTCTCTGTTCTCCTACTAATCTCACTGTAACCCCCTCCAGGTCTCTGTTCTACTAATCTCACTGTAACCCCCCTCCAGGTCTCTGTTCTCCTACCAATCTAACTGTAACCTCCTCCAGGTCTCTGTTCTCCTACTAATCTAACTGTAACCTCCTCCAGGTCTCTGTTCTCCTACTAATCTCCCTGTACCCCCTCCAGGTCTCTGTTCTCCTACTAATCTAACTGTAACCCCTCCAGGTCTCTGTTCTCTACTAATCTCACTGTAACCCCCTCCAGGTCTCTGTTCTCCTACTAATCTAACTGTAACCTCCTCCAGGTCTCTGTTCTCCTACTAATCTAACTGTAACCTCCTCCAGGTCTCTGTTCTCCTACTAATCTCCCTGTAACCCCTCCAGGTCTCTGTTCTCCTACTAACCTGTAACCCCCCTCCAGGTCTCTGTTCTCCTACTAATCTCCTGTAACCCCTCCAGGTCTCTGTTCTCCTACTAATCTCCTGTAACCCCCTCCAGGTCTCTGTTCTCCTACTAATCTCACTGTAACCCCCTCCAGGTCTCTGTTCTCCTACTAAGGTGACCTCCTCCAGGTCTCTGTTCTCCTACTAATCTCCCTGTAACCTCCACCAGGTCTCTGTTCTCCTACTAATCTCACTGTGACCTCCTCCAGGTCTCTGTTCTCCTACTAATCTAACTGTAACCTCCTCCAGGTCTCTGTTCTCCTACTAATCTAACTGTAACCCCCTCCAGGTCTCTGTTCTCCTACTAATCTCACTGTAACCCCCTCCAGGTCTCTGTTCTCCTACTAATCTCACTGTAACCCCTCCAGGTCTCTGTTCTCCTATTAATCTCACTGTGACCTCCTCCAGGTCTCTGTTCTCCTACTAATCTCACTGTGACCTCCTCCAGGTCTCTGTTCTCCTACTAATCTCACTGTAACCCCCTCCAGGTCTCTGTTCTCCTACTAATCTAACTGTAACCTCCTCCAGGTCTCTGTTCTCCTACTAATCTCACTGTAACCCCCTCCAGGTCTCTGTTCTACTAATCTCACTGTAACCCCCCTCCAGGTCTCTGTTCTCCTACCAATCTAACTGTAACCTCCTCCAGGTCTCTGTTCTCCTACTAATCTCACTGTAACCTTTCCAGGTCTCTGTTCTCCTACTAATCTCACTGTGACCTCCTCCAGGTCTCTGTTCTCCTACTAATCTCACTGTAACCCCCTCCAGGTCTCTGTTCTCCTACTAATCTAACTGTAACCTCCTCCAGGTCTCTGTTCTCCTACTAATCTCACTGTAACCCCCTCCAGGTCTCTGTTCTACTAATCTCACTGTAACCCCCCTCCAGGTCTCTGTTCTCCTACCAATCTAACTGTAACCTCCTCCAGGTCTCTGTTCTCCTACTAATCTCACTGTAACCTTTCCAGGTCTCTATTCTCCTACTAATCTCACTGTAACCCCCTCCAGGTCTCTGTTCTCCTACTAATCTAACTGTAACCTCCTCCAGGTCTCTGTTCTCCTACTAATCTCCCTGTAACCCCCTCCAGGTCTCTGTTCTCCTACTAATCTAACTGTAACCCCCTCCAGGTCTCTGTTCTCCTACTAATCTCACTGTAACCCCCTCCAGGTCTCTGTTCTCCTACTAATCTAACTGTAACCTCCTCCAGGTCTCTGTTCTCCTACTAATCTAACTGTAACCTCCTCCAGGTCTCTGTTCTCCTACTGATCTCACTGTAACCCCCTCCAGGTCTCTGTTCTCCTACTAATCTAACTGTAACCCCTCCAGGTCTCTGTTCTCCTACTAATCTCACTGTAACCCCCTCCAGGTCTCTGTTCTCCTACTAATCTAACTGTAACCTCCTCCAGGTCTCTGTTCTCCTACTAATCTAACTGTAACCTCCTCCAGGTCTCTGTTCTCCTACTAATCTCACTGTAACCCCCTCCAGGTCTCTGTTCTCCTACTAATCTCCCTGTAACCCCCTCCAGGTCTCTGTTCTCCTACTAATCTAACTGTAACCTCCTCCAGGTCTCTGTTCTCCTACTAATCTCACTGTGACCTCCTCCAGGTCTCTGTTCTCCTACTAATCTCACTGTAACCCCCTCCAGGTCTCTGTTCTCCTACTAATCTAACTGTAACCTCCTCCAGGTCTCTGTTCTCCTATAAATCTCACTGTGACCTCCTCCAGGTCTCTGTTCTCCTACTAATCTCACTGTGACCTCCTCCAGGTCTCTGTTCTCCTACTAATCTCACTGTAACCCCCTCCAGGTCTCTGTTCTACTAATCTCACTGTAACCCCCCTCCAGGTCTCTGTTCTCCTACCAATCTAACTGTAACCTCCTCCAGGTCTCTGTTCTCCTACTAATCTCACTGTAACCCCCTCCAGGTCTCTGTTCTCCTACTAATCTAACTGTAACCTCCTCCAGGTCTCTGTTCTCCTACTAATCTAACTGTAACCTCCTCCAGGTCTCTGTTCTCCTACTAATCTCCCTGTAACCCCTCCAGGTCTCTGTTCTCCTACTAATCTCCCTGTAACCCCTCCAGGTCTCTGTTCTCCTACTAATCTCCCTGTAACCCCCTCCAGGTCTCTGTTCTCCTACTAATCTCCCTGTAACCCCCTCCAGGTCTCTGTTCTCCTACTAATCTCACTGTAACCCCCTCCAGGTCTCTGTTCTCCTACTAATCTCACTGTGACCTCCTCCAGGTCTCTGTTCTCCTACTAATCTCCCTGTAACCTCCACCAGGTCTCTGTTCTCCTACTAATCTCACTGTGACCTCCTCCAGGTCTCTGTTCTCCTACTAATCTCACTGTAACCCCCTCCAGGTCTCTGTTCTACTAATCTCACTGTAACCCCCCTCCAGGTCTCTGTTCTCCTACCAATCTAACTGTAACCTCCTCCAGGTCTCTGTTCTCCTACTAATCTCACTGTAACCCCCTCCAGGTCTCTGTTCTCCTACTAATCTAACTGTAACCTCCTCCAGGTCTCTGTTCTCCTACTAATCTAACTGTAACCTCCTCCAGGTCTCTGTTCTCCTACTAATCTCCCTGTAACCCTCCAGGTCTCTGTTCTCCTACTAATCTCCCTGTAACCCCCTCCAGGTCTCTGTTCTCCTACTAATCTCCCTGTAACCCCCTCCAGGTCTCTGTTCTCCTACTAATCTCCCTGTAACCCCTCCAGGTCTCTGTTCTCCTACTAATCTCACTGTAACCCCTCCAGGTCTCTGTTCTCCTACTAATCTCACTGTGACCTCCTCCAGGTCTCTGTTCTCCTACTAATCTCCCTGTAACCTCCACCAGGTCTCTGTTCTCCTACTAATCTCACTGTGATCTCCTCCAGGTCTCTGTTCTCCTACTAATCTAACTGTAACCTCCTCCAGGTCTCTGTTCTCCTACTAATCTAACTGTAACCCCTCCAGGTCTCTGTTCTCCTACTAATCTCACTGTAACCCCCCTCCAGGTCTCTGTTCTCCTACTAATCTCACTGTAACCCCCTCCAGGTCTCTGTTCTCCTATTAATCTCACTGTGACCTCCTCCAGGTCTCTGTTCTCCTACTAATCTCACTGTGACCTCCTCCAGGTCTCTGTTCTCCTACTAATCTCACTGTAACCCCCTCCAGGTCTCTGTTCTCCTACTAATCTAACTGTAACCTCCTCCAGGTCTCTGTTCTCCTACTAATCTCACTGTAACCCCCTCCAGGTCTCTGTTCTACTAATCTCACTGTAACCCCCCTCCAGGTCTCTGTTCTCCTACCAATCTAACTGTAACCTCCTCCAGGTCTCTGTTCTCCTACTAATCTCACTGTAACCTCCTAAAGGTCTCTGTTCTCCGACTAATCTCACTGTAACCTACTCCAGGTCTCTGTTCTCCTACTAATCTCACTGTAACCCCCTCCAGGTCTCTGTTCTCCTACTAATCTAACTGTAACCTCCTCCAGGTCTCTGTTCTCCTACTAATCTCCCTGTAACCCCCTCCAGGTCTCTGTTCTCCTACTAATCTAACTGTAACCCCTCCAGGTCTCTGTTCTCCTACTAATCTCACTGTAACCCCCTCCAGGTCTCTGTTCTCCTACTAATCTAACTGTAACCTCCTCCAGGTCTCTGTTCTCCTACTAATCTAACTGTAACCTCCTCCAGGTCTCTGTTCTCCTACTGATCTCACTGTAACCCCCTCCAGGTCTCTGTTCTCCTACTAATCTAACTGTAACCCCCCTCCAGGTCTCTGTTCTCCTACTAATCTCACTGTAACCCCCTCCAGGTCTCTGTTCTCCTACTAATCTCACTGTAACCCCTCCAGGTCTCTGTTCTCCTACTAATCTAACTGTAACCTCCTCCAGGTCTCTGTTCTCCTACTAATCTAACTGTAACCTCCTCCAGGTCTCTGTTCTCCTACTGATCTCACTGTAACCCCCTCCAGGTCTCTGTTCTCCTACTAATCTAACTGTAACCCCCTCCAGGTCTCTGTTCTCCTACTAATCTCACTGTAACCCCCTCCAGGTCTCTGTTCTCCTACTAATCTAACTGTAACCTCCTCCAGGTCTCTGTTCTCCTACTAATCTAACTGTAACCTCCTCCAGGTCTCTGTTCTCCTACTAATCTAACTGTAACCTCCTCCAGGTCTCTGTTCTCCTACTAATCTCACTGTAACCCCCTCCAGGTCTCTGTTCTCCTACTAATCTAACTGTAACCTCCTCCAGGTCTCTGTTCTCCTACTAATCTAACTGTAACCTCCTCCAGGTCTCTGTTCTCCTACTAATCTCCCTGTAACCCCCTCCAGGTCTCTGTTCTCCTACTAATCTCACTGTAACCCCTCCAGGTCTCTGTTCTCCTACTAATCTCACTGTAACCCCTCCAGGTCTCTGTTCTCCTACTAATCTAACTGTAACCTCCTCCAGGTCTCTGTTCTCCTACTAATCTCACTGTAACCCCTCCAGGTCTCTGTTCTACTAATCTCACTGTAACCCCCTCCAGGTCTCTGTTCTCCTACCAATCTAACTGTAACCTCCTCCAGGTCTCTGTTCTCCTACTAATCTCACTGTAACCTCCTCCAGGTCTCTGTTCTCCTACTAATCTCACTGTAACCTCCTCCAGGTCTCTGTTCTCCTACTAATCTCACTGTAACCCCCTCCAGGTCTCTGTTCTCCTACTAATCTAACTGTAACCTCCTCCAGGTCTCTGTTCTCCTACTAATCTCCCTGTAACCCCTCCAGGTCTCTGTTCTCCTACTAATCTAACTGTAACCCCTCCAGGTCTCTGTTCTCCTACTAATCTCACTGTAACCCCTCCAGGTCTCTGTTCTCCTACTAATCTAACTGTAACCTCCTCCAGGTCTCTGTTCTCCTACTAATCTAACTGTAACCTCCTCCAGGTCTCTGTTCTCCTACTGATCTCACTGTAACCCCCTCCAGGTCTCTGTTCTCCTACTAATCTCACTGTAACCCCCTCCAGGTCTCTGTTCTCCTACTAATCTAACTGTAACCTCCTCCAGGTCTCTGTTCTCCTACTAATCTCACTGTAACCCCCTCCAGGTCTCTGTTCTCCTACTAATCTAACTGTAACCTCCTCCAGGTCTCTGTTCTCCTACTAATCTAACTGTAACCTCCTCCAGGTCTCTGTTCTCCTACTGATCTCACTGTAACCCCCCTCCAGGTCTCTGTTCTCCTACTAATCTAACTGTAACCCCCTCCAGGTCTCTGTTCTCCTACTAATCTCACTGTAACCCCCCTCCAGGTCTCTGTTCTCCTACTAATCTAACTGTAACCTCCTCCAGGTCTCTGTTCTCCTACTAATCTAACTGTAACCTCCTCCAGGTCTCTGTTCTCCTACTAATCTCACTGTAACCCCCTCCAGGTCTCTGTTCTCCTACTAATCTCACTGTAACCCCCTCCAGGTCTCTGTTCTCCTACTAATCTAACTGTAACCTCCTCCAGGTCTCTGTTCTCCTACTAATCTAACTGTAACCTCCTCCAGGTCTCTGTTCTCCTACTAATCTCCCTGTAACCCCCTCCAGGTCTCTGTTCTCCTACTAATCTCCCTGTAACCCCCTCCAGGTCTCTGTTCTCCTACTAATCTCCTGTAACCCCCTCCAGGTCTCTGTTCTCCTACTAATCTCCCTGTAACCCCCTCCAGGTCTCTGTTCTCCTACTAATCTCACTGTAACCCCCTCCAGGTCTCTGTTCTCCTACTAATCTCACTGTGACCTCCTCCAGGTCTCTGTTCTCTTACTAATCTCCCTGTAACCTCCACCAGGTCTCTGTTCTCCTACTAATCTCACTGTGACCTCCTCCAGGTCTCTGTTCTCCTACTAATCTCACTGTAACCCCCTCCAGGTCTCTGTTCTACTAATCTCACTGTAACCCCCCTCCAGGTCTCTGTTCTCCTACCAATCTAACTGTAACCTCCTCCAGGTCTCTGTTCTCCTACTAATCTCACTGTAACCCCCTCCAGGTCTCTGTTCTCCTACTAATCTAACTGTAACCTCCTCCAGGTCTCTGTTCTCCTACTAATCTAACTGTAACCTCCTCCAGGTCTCTGTTCTCCTACTAATCTCCCTGTAACCCCCTCCAGGTCTCTGTTCTCCTACTAATCTCCCTGTAACCCCCTCCAGGTCTCTGTTCTCCTACTAATCTCCCTGTAACCCCCTCCAGGTCTCTGTTCTCCTACTAATCTCCCTGTAACCCCCTCCAGGTCTCTGTTCTCCTACTAATCTCACTGTAACCCCCTCCAGGTCTCTGTTCTCCTACTAATCTCACTGTGACCTCCTCCAGGTCTCTGTTCTCCTACTAATCTCCCTGTAACCTCCACCAGGTCTCTGTTCTCCTACTAATCTCACTGTGACCTCCTCCAGGTCTCTGTTCTCCTACTAATCTAACTGTAACCTCCTCCAGGTCTCTGTTCTCCTACTAATCTAACTGTAACCCCCTCCAGGTCTCTGTTCTCCTACTAATCTCACTGTAACCCCCTCCAGGTCTCTGTTCTCCTACTAATCTCACTGTAACCCCCTCCAGGTCTCTGTTCTCCTATTAATCTCACTGTGACCTCCTCCAGGTCTCTGTTCTCCTACTAATCTCACTGTGACCTCCTCCAGGTCTCTGTTCTCCTACTAATCTCACTGTAACCCCCTCCAGGTCTCTGTTCTCCTACTAATCTAACTGTAACCTCCTCCAGGTCTCTGTTCTCCTACTAATCTCACTGTAACCCCCTCCAGGTCTCTGTTCTACTAATCTCACTGTAACCCCCCTCCAGGTCTCTGTTCTCCTACCAATCTAACTGTAACCTCCTCCAGGTCTCTGTTCTCCTACTAATCTCACTGTAACCTCCTCCAGGTCTCTGTTCTCCTACTAATCTCACTGTAACCTCCTCCAGGTCTCTGTTCTCCTACTAATCTCACTGTAACCCCCTCCAAGTCTCTGTTCTCCTACTAATCTAACTGTAACCTCCTCCAGGTCTCTGTTCTCCTACTAATCTCCTGTAACCCCTCCAGGTCTCTGTTCTCCTACTAATCTAACTGTAACCCCCTCCAGGTCTCTGTTCTCCTACTAATCTCACTGTAACCCCCCTCCAGGTCTCTGTTCTCCTACTAATCTAACTGTAACCTCCTCCAGGTCTCTGTTCTCCTACTAATCTAACTGTAACCTCCTCCAGGTCTCTGTTCTCCTACTGATCTCACTGTAACCCCCCTCCAGGTCTCTGTTCTCCTACTAATCTAACTGTAACCCCCTCCAGGTCTCTGTTCTCCTACTAATCTCACTGTAACCCCCCTCCAGGTCTCTGTTCTCCTACTAATCTCAAAGTGACCTCCTCCAGGTCTCTGTTCTCCTACTAATCTCACTGTAACCCCCTCCAGGTCTCTGTTCTCCTACTAATCTAACTGTAACCTCCTCCAGGTCTCTGTTCTCCTACTAATCTCACTGTAACCCCCTCCAGGTCTCTGTTCTACTAATCTCACTGTAACCCCCCTCCAGGTCTCTGTTCTCCTACCAATCTAACTGTAACCTCCTCCAGGTCTCTGTTCTCCTACTAATCTCACTGTAACCTCCTCCAGGTCTCTGTTCTCCTACTAATCTCACTGTAACCCCCTCCAGGTCTCTATTCTCCTACTAATCTAACTGTAACCTCCTCCAGGTCTCTGTTCTCCTACTAATCTCCCTGTAACCCCCTCCAGGTCTCTGTTCTCCTACTAATCTAACTGTAACCCCCTCCAGGTCTCTGTTCTCCTACTAATCTCACTGTAACCCCCTCCAGGTCTCTGTTCTCCTACTAATCTAACTGTAACCTCCTCCAGGTCTCTGTTCTCCTACTAATCTAACTGTAACCTCCTCCAGGTCTCTGTTCTCCTACTAATCTCACTGTAACCCCCTCCAGGTCTCTGTTCTCCTACTAATCTCCCTGTAACCCCCTCCAGGTCTCTGTTCTCCTACTAATCTAACTGTAACCTCCTCCAGGTCTCTGTTCTCCTACTAATCTCACTGTGACCTCCTCCAGGTCTCTGTTCTCCTACTAATCTCCCTGTAACCCCTCCAGGTCTCTGTTCTCCTACTAATCTCACTGTAACCCCCTCCAGGTCTCTGTTCTCCTACTAATCTCCCTGTAACCCCCTCCAGGTCTCTGTTCTCCTACTAATCTCCCTGTAACCCCCTCCAGGTCTCTGTTCTCCTACTAATCTCCCTGTAACCCCCTCCAGGTCTCTGTTCTCCTACTAATCTCCCTGTAACCCCCTCCAGGTCTCTGTTCTCCTACTAATCTCACTGTAACCCCCTCCAGGTCTCTGTTCTCCTACTAATCTCACTGTGACCTCCTCCAGGTCTCTGTTCTCCTACTAATCTCCCTGTAACCTCCACCAGGTCTCTGTTCTCCTACTAATCTCACTGTGACCTCCTCCAGGTCTCTGTTCTCCTACTAATCTAACTGTAACCTCCTCCAGGTCTCTGTTCTCCTACTAATCTAACTGTAACCCCCTCCAGGTCTCTGTTCTCCTACTAATCTCACTGTAACCCCCCTCCAGGTCTCTGTTCTCCTACTAATCTCACTGTTACCCCCCTCCAGGTCTCTGTTCTCCTATTAATCTCACTGTGACCTCCTCCAGGTCTCTGTTCTCCTACTAATCTCACTGTGACCTCCTCCAGGTCTCTGTTCTCCTACTAATCTCACTGTAACCCCCTCCAGGTCTCTGTTCTCCTACTAATCTAACTGTAACCTCCTCCAGGTCTCTGTTCTCCTACTAATCTCACTGTAACCCCCTCCAGGTCTCTGTTCTACTAATCTCACTGTAACCCCCTCCAGGTCTCTGTTCTCCTACCAATCTAACTGTAACCCCCTCAGGTCTCTGTTCTCCTACTAATCTCACTGTGACCTCCTCCAGGTCTCTGTTCTCCTACTAATCTCCCTGTAACCTCCACCAGGTCTCTGTTCTCCTACTAATCTCACTGTGACCTCCTCCAGGTCTCTGTTCTCCTACTAATCTAACTGTAACCTCCTCCAGGTCTCTGTTCTCCTACTAATCTAACTGTAACCCCCTCCAGGTCTCTGTTCTCCTACTAATCTCACTGTAACCCCCTCCAGGTCTCTGTTCTCCTACTAATCTCACTGTTACCCCTCCAGGTCTCTGTTCTCCTATTAATCTCACTGTGACCTCCTCCAGGTCTCTGTTCTCCTACTAATCTCACTGTGACCTCCTCCAGGTCTCTGTTCTCCTACTAATCTCACTGTAACCCCCTCCAGGTCTCTGTTCTCCTACTAATCTAACTGTAACCTCCTCCAGGTCTCTGTTCTCCTACTAATCTCACTGTAACCCCTCCAGGTCTCTGTTCTACTAATCTCACTGTAACCCCCTCCAGGTCTCTGTTCTCCTACCAATCTAACTGTAACCTCCTCCAGGTCTCTGTTCTCCTACTAATCTCACTGTAACCTCCTAAAGGTCTCTGTTCTCCGACTAATCACACTGTAACCTACTCCAGGTCTCTGTTCTCCTACTAATCTCACTGTAACCCCCTCCAGGTCTCTGTTCTCCTACTAATCTAACTGTAACCTCCTCCAGGTCTCTGTTCTCCTACTAATCTCCCTGTAACCCCCTCCAGGTCTCTGTTCTCCTACTAATCTAACTGTAACCCCCTCCAGGTCTCTGTTCTCCTACTAATCTCACTGTAACCCCCTCCAGGTCTCTGTTCTCCTACTAATCTAACTGTAACCTCCTCCAGGTCTCTGTTCTCCTACTAATCTAACTGTAACCTCCTCCAGGTCTCTGTTCTCCTACTGATCTCACTGTAACCCCCCTCCAGGTCTCTGTTCTCCTACTAATCTAACTGTAACCCCCTCCAGGTCTCTGTTCTCCTACTAATCTCACTGTAACCCCCCTCCAGGTCTCTGTTCTCCTACTAATCTCAAAGTGACCTCCTCCAGGTCTCTGTTCTCCTACTAATCTCACTGTAAACCCCCTCCAGGTCTCTGTTCTCCTACTAATCTAACTGTAACCTCCTCCAGGTCTCTGTTCTCCTACTAATCTCACTGTAACCCCTCAGGTCTCTGTTCTACTAATCTCACTGTAACCCCCTCCAGGTCTCTGTTCTCCTACCAATCTAACTGTAACCTCCTCCAGGTCTCTGTTCTCCTACTAATCTCACTGTAACCTCCTCCAGGTCTCTGTTCTCCTACTAATCTCACTGTAGCCCCCTCCAGGTCTCTATTCTCCTACTAATCTAACTGTAACCTCCTCCAGGTCTCTGTTCTCCTACTAATCTCCCTGTAACCCCCTCCAGGTCTCTGTTCTCCTACTAATCTAACTGTAACCCCCTCCAGGTCTCTGTTCTCCTACTAATCTCACTGTAACCCCTCCAGGTCTCTGTTCTCCTACTAATCTAACTGTAACCTCCTCCAGGTCTCTGTTCTCCTACTAATCTAACTGTAACCTCCTCCAGGTCTCTGTTCTCCTACTAATCTCACTGTAACCCCCTCCAGGTCTCTGTTCTCCTACTAATCTCCCTGTAACCCCCTCCAGGTCTCTGTTCTCCTACTAATCTAACTGTAACCTCCTCCAGGTCTCTGTTCTCCTACTAATCTCACTGTGACCTCCTCCAGGTCTCTGTTCTCCTACTAATCTCACTGTAACCCCCTCCAGGTCTCTGTTCTCCTACTAATCTAACTGTAACCTCCTCCAGGTCTCTGTTCTCCTACTAATCTCACTGTAACCTCCTCCAGGTCTCTGTTCTCCTACTAATCTCACTACACCCCCCTCCAGGTCTCTATTCTCCTACTAATCTCACTGTAACCTCCTCCAGGTCTCTGTTCTCCTACTAATCTAACTGTAACCTCCTCCAGGTCTCTGTTCTCCTACTAATCTAACTGTAACCTCCTCCAGGTCTCTGTTCTCCTACTGATCTCACTGTAACCTCCTCCAGGTCTCTGTTCTCCTACTAATCTAACTGTAACCTCCTCCAGGTCTCTGTTCTCCTACTAATCTAACTGTAACCTCCTCCAGGTCTCTGTTCTCCTACTGATCTCACTGTAACCTCCTCCAGGTCTCTGTTCTCCTACTAATCTCACTGTAACCCCCTCCAGGTCTCTGTTCTCCTACTAATCTAACTGTAACCTCCTCCAGGTCTCTGTTCTCCTACTGATCTCACTGTAACCTCCTCCAGGTCTCTGTTCTCCTACTAATCTCACTGTAACCCCCCTCCAGGTCTCTGTTCTCCTACTAATCTAACTGTAACCTCCTCCAGGTCTCTGTTCTCCTACTAATCTAACTGTAACCTCCTCCAGGCAGCTGAACAAAAATGGAGGAAAACTAAACTTCCGGAGGACCTATCATCCTTTCACTCCCTCTACATTCTCCTCCTCTGTATCTGCTACTAAAGCCACTCTAAAGGTTTCTGCCTCCAACCCCAGGAAACTATTTTCCACCTTCTCCTCCCGCCTTAATCCTCCACCCCCTCCATACTCCCTCCTTAATTCTGCACCCCCTCCATCCTCCCTCCTTAATCCTCCACCCCCTCCATCCTCCCTCCTTAATCCTCCACCCCCTCCCTCCTTAATCCTCCACCCCCTCCATCCTCCCTCCTTAATCCTCCACCCCCTCCATCCTCCCGCCTTAATCCTCCACCCCCTCCATCCTCCCTCCTTAATCCTCCACCCCCTCCATCCTCCCTCCTTAATCCTCCACCCCCTCCATCCTCCCGCCTTAATCCTCCACCCCCTCCATCCTCCCTCCTTAATCCTCCACCCCCTCCATCCTCCCTCCTTAATCCTCCACCCCTTCCATCCTCCTTCTCTGCGGACCACTTTGTCAAC